>NC_091006.1:23209090-23512121 GCF_041146395.1 Eulemur rufifrons
GGTAGAGAGAACAGAGACAGAGAAGAAAGACACAGAGGACAGAGACAACCCTAGCTGGATTGATGCCTCCACCTGTTCCCCACTCAAGTGTACCCTCCAACCTTCCATGCCACTATTGGGATTAATTTCCCCCAAACCAATTATGAGCCTGTGACACCCTTGGTTGTTCCCTGGGAGCTACAGAACAAAATGTGAACTTCTTAGCTTGGCATTTAAGTCACCATCTGCTTCCTCTTATTTTCCCAAACATAATACCACATGATTTTCCCTGACATCCTGACACTCTTGCCCTAGTGTTCTATAGTGCCTCTCCGGATTCTCTAGATCTTTCTACATATTTGTCCATCTGCACGTGTAGTTTACTGTGCCTAGAATTCCTTCTTTTCTTCTTCCACTTGGAAAAGTACTCCATATCTTCTAAGGGCCAGCTCAAAAATCCCCTCCTCTGTGAAACTTTCCCCTTCATTCCCAGCAGAGTCAGTGTTTCTGTCCTCTGCATGTCCACAGCCATTGAGTCCTTTCCTTGGTGGAACTATTTACCGAAGTGTCGACTTTTCTATTCATTGTGGTGTCACTGTGTCTCCAGTGGCTAGCACGGTGCCAGGGCCTAGAGGGTGCTAGAGGGTGCCAAAATGTGTTAGCTGAATGAAATAAGACCAATTGCAGCAGCTTAGCTGAATTGGCTTTTATGATAAGTGATTATGGGCAGTAAGAGGTAGGAGATCATTATATATAGCTGGTTATACAGAATAAAGTTAGACTACCTCTTACTTAAAGCTGTCTCTTGTGACAACAAATAGTAAATTCTGGATTTGAGTCTCATTAAGTCAGTGTGCATTGGCAGTTTTTATTGGCAAAATTTTCATCATCTTTGCTTTCTTTTCCAATGACTATGGAAATTATGCATTTTTAGTTCATTAACTCATTTAGTAAATATTTATTGAACACACCTTCTGTATCAGGTACTATTCTAAGGTCCGAGGGCACTGACGTAAAGAAGATAAATGCTATTCCTGCCATTGTAGAGCTAATGAGATAGCAGGGAGGCCAATCTTAAAACCAAATATTACACATATAAGTAATATTTTACAATTGTAATGACAGCTGATACGATATACATTAGTAGCTCTAAAAAGCATGGTAATATGTAGTATTTATTGAACTCTTAATATGTGCAAGTCATTATCATAAGTTCTTTACATGTTGAATTTTATTACTTATTCTAAACCTGAGTGTCATTTGCCTGTTTTGTTTTTGCTTTCAGATAAGGAAGCTGTGGCACAGAGAGATTAAGTAACAGGGTCACAAGCCAGGAAGGGCAGAATTGGGATTTAAGCTACTGTGCTATATTGTCATTTAGTGCTTGCATAAGAAAAAATATTTTCAAGTTCTAATGAAATCAGGCATGGAGTCTGGGTTAATTTACATGTTTGTCTCCCACCTGCTTAAC
Source organism: Eulemur rufifrons (assembly GCF_041146395.1). NCBI lineage: Eukaryota > Metazoa > Chordata > Mammalia > Primates > Lemuridae > Eulemur > Eulemur rufifrons. The sequence continues at coordinate 23,210,541 of NC_091006.1, forward strand.
ACTATGACTAAGAATGTCCTTCAGGGTGTGGAATGTGGCAGAAGGTAGCTCAGAACACCGGATTGGAAATGCTTTAATCAGGGAGGCATCCGGCTGGTTTCTAACTGTGACTCCCATATTCTTCTCTGTGTAACCTTGAGCAAGTTGTTTAGCTTACTTTGCATTCAGTTTTTTAAAAATGTGTGTTTGGCTAGCTGTTCTCGCAGGACTTTTCCGTTTTGAAATCATTGTATGGAAATGTCCCTTCCCCAGAGAGCTCTCCTTGACCATCCCAACATCCCTTCTCCCTCTCTCTTCACTCACCCACTTTAGTTTTCTTCATAGCATTTCTCATGACCTGACATTGGATCATAGATTTAATATTTTGTTTACTGCTGTTTTCCTAATGTCCAGAACACTGTTTAATCTTTGTGTCCATTTTAATATTTATTGAACAGATGTGTTTTCCAGGAGACTGGGATAGGTAACAGACCTTAAGACTAGCATGGGACTGTTCACAAAAACACTCTTGGCACTAACAATTCCAAAATTGCAAAAAAGGAGATAAAAGCTATGTCTTTTAAAATCCACTGTTAAAGGGAAAACTATATTTCCTAAACTTGGCTTGACAGTACCTGACTTGGCATATTTGGGCATTGAGTGGCTATGAAAGAAAGCCTCGGAGGTCCAAGGCAGATAGTTTCTACTAGGATTTCTTTCTTTCTTTCATTTTTTCCAAGGAGGAGGAATAATAGTTGCTGGCCGCCCACCCATAGAAGTGCTGAAGCATCTGTTTTCTGGGAACCTATCCCCTTTGCTTCATGGAGATAGCAAAGCCCTAGACAGTCCTATTAAAATGATATCCAAAGTGTGCTAGACACATAACTCCAGGGTTGACTTTTTTATGTCAGTTTTTCCAAAACACATCTTTTAATAACACCCATGCATTTCTAGTTTGTGAATAAATTAGAATGAAAATCCCTATCCTCTCTGGAAAACCCACAGTCATTTCCTTCACTGTGCTCACTACAGCTTATCTTTAAGTCATTATCAAACCGGTTGTTAGGTGGGTCTCTGGGTAGAAAGCTGCTGAACCCTGGGGAAAGATGAAAGTGCAGGGAGAGAGCTGAAGGCATCAGCAAAAGGTGTTATGACAAACAGTTTCATAATGATCATTTCTTGAAGCTGGGAATTTTTGTTTCTAATGTCTGGCTTCGGCGGAGTGTGGTTGCTGCTGTTTCTACTTCTCCGCCGGTCTCTAATGTTTATGGAAGAAAGAAATCATCTAAACTTCTGGTTTGGTCTCCTTCTTTGAAAGATGCAGCACAGTCTGTTGATGTCATTGGACTGGTAGTCACATGCTGTCTTCAGAAGTCAATGTTTTGGTATTGAGCAGTTTCAGATGGAAGAGGAACACACTTTGGTGTTCAAAGCTTTAATGTATTTGAGACTCATTTTCCAGAAAAGACTATTTTCAAGTTCTAATAAAATTCAGACACTGAGTCTGGGTCATTTTGCCTATGTGCTTTGTCTTGTGCAATATCCTACACTGATGCATATTTAAATGAGTACATTAGGGTTTCTTAACCTTAGGTCTGTGCACGAACTTTAGGCTGTCTGAGTAATTACTAAAATTGTAGGCCGAATTTTGTGTGTTCTCTCCATTGACTTTTTCAGGAGAAGATGATTCACAGCTTTCATTAGATTGTCAAAAGAATGCTCGACTGCTGTGCAGGGTCTGTGCAGGAGCACACTGAGTGGGAAAACCGGAGGCTTGGGTTCTTCAGTCTTCGATACAACTAAAACTTGAAAAAAGACATTACTTTTCTGGGGCTTAGACGCCTCACCCATAAATGAGAAGGTTGAATTAAATCAATGTTTTCCCATAGTTTATTCATGTACATGGTCATTTATGGACTATCTTTATGATTATTGCCATATCTGATTATAAACTGTACTATTTACTTGATATTTTTTCTTTCATCTCCACACTTAAAATCTATTTTAAAAGGAATCTCAAGGATGTTAGTACTTTGAGATGGGAGTCTGCCAACTTCCTTGTTTGCCACCAAATTAATAAACTCCTCTCTCCTTCTCCTCAGATGACTTGACCTTGTTCTTCTGATGTGGCCTTGGGAACAAGTGCTGAACTTTTGGTAACAGAATTTGGCATCCCTGGGTGGGCCCATTAGCACCCCGGTGGAACAGCACCCTATGACTGCTGGAAGAGGCAGGGGCAGTTTCGGGTAAAAGTTGTGGATCTTTGTGGATAGAAGCAACTTCTTTTCGAGGTAAGAGATAAAGGAACAGCCTCAGCAGCTTCCGGAGCCTGTTTTAGCTCCGGGTAACTCCCGTCTCTGTCTTCCTGAAGTAGACGCAGCTCCCTGCAATCTGAACTGAGCTGAGAAGGAAATGGATTTGGAAAGTGTCTATTCCCCGGCGTGCACGCTGAGACCCTGATTCCACCCATTTGGTGAGGGTTTTGAACCCTCCAGCCTTGCCGCAGGGCATTTGTTTTGAGGCATCTTTTGGGGGTTGAAGTCACGAGGTTGAGTGGAATTAGGGAACCTGGTTTGAATTCAGAGCTCCTTTGTGGTTCCCAGAGAATGGGGGGATTAGGCCACTCATTTGGGGAGGGTTTTGAACCTTCCAGTCATTTGGGGTGGCATTTATTCCCTTTGGATTCCAATCACCGTTTCCATTTGGGATGGTGTTTATCCCCTTTGGGTTTCCATTTGTGAACTGTCCAGCCCTGTAGTAGGGCATTTAAGGCACCGTGTTAGATGCCATTTGGGTAGCATTTGTCCCCTTTGGATTCCCATTTGTTTGATAGGCATTTTCGTGTTGAGGACCCCCTGTGTTGTCTGTGATTTGTGAGTTTTGTTGCAATGTAAGGAAGCTCTATCTCCAAGTCCCGTTGGGAAAAAACTTTGGCTGAATGGTTAACTTATAGTAGAGAATGGCCAGTGTACATGCCGGAGTGTGAGGAGAAGTGGCTGGCAAGTGAAAATTCCCTTTTGATTGATAGGCCGTGGCATTTTACATTGTTTGTGTTGGCAATTCCCTATTGCTTGTGTTTGATTGTGAGTTTTCATGCCACTTGTCTGGTGAGTTTTTTGTATTGTGGTACTGCTTGTATGGAGTGTGAGGAAAAGTGGTGGTTGGTGGTCCTTGGTTTATTCTGAGCTGTTGGTTCTTTTAAAATTCAGAGTTCAAATGGTTGACCTGCCACTATAGAGTTAAAATGCTGAGTCTCAGGCTCTCTGAGAAAAACTCATTGTTTATAGTATATAAAATGATTTGTGTTTGTATGATTTTTTGGTAAATGAGGTCTTCCTGCCCCCACTGGAACCCCTCCAGCCTGCCAGGGCGAGGGACTGGGCGATGCCACAGCCTGGGGCCAGAGCTGCCGAACCAGCAGCAGGGAGGACGCTGCACACGGCCCCCCTGCTGAGTGGTGCGAACCAGCAGCAGGGAGGACCGCTGCACACGGCCCACGGCTGAGTGGTGCGAACCAGCAGCAGGGAGGACGCTGCACACGGCCCCCCTGCTGAGTGGTGCGAACCAGCAGCAGGGAGGACGCTGCACACGGCCCCCCTGCTGAGTGGTGCGAACCAGCAGCAGGGAGGACGCTGCACACGGCCCCCCTGCTGAGTGGTGCGCGGCAAGGGAAAGGAACGCCTGCTGCCGCCGCCATCTTGGCACCACGGCATTGGCCAGGGAGGGCACCCCCTGAACTAACTCTTCAGTCCCATGCCTAGAAAATTATGACTTGGGGTTCGCAACGGTCTTTCCCAGCAGCAAACTCAATTTGGTCCAGTGGGAACCCGTAACTGTCGTAGGGCAATTTATGGCAATATCAGATCGAGGGCTTGAATGTGAAAGAACAGCCGGCAGGGTCCTCTGAGACAGCCAAAAGGAAAGGGCAAAAAAGCTGCCCCAGACTGAGTTTTTGTAAAGAGGAAAGACCTTGAAAGGAACATTGCCCCAAGTTGTAAAGGACTCTGGGCGGCAGGAAGCCTCCGGGAAAGCAAATAGTTTAAAGTCTGGGACTCAGACGGCGAAGGAGGGGGCCTGGAGCCCCCTCCCTCCAAATATCCCTACAACAGCCCTGGGAAAAATGGACAGGGGGATTCGATTTGCACTAGCCGCATGAACAGAACCAGTCTGAGAGACCCGTTCCCTGGTTGCTACCCCGATCCCTGGCACCAGCCATGCCTGGTGCTCTGTGAGCCAGACAAGGGGTGGCGGGGGGAGGGGCCAGGTGGCAGTGAGGCAGCCGTAGATAAGTGGCAGCTGAGAAGCTTGTCACAGCAGGCCCAGGAGGTGAAACTGGGAAGGTAGCGGATGCATTGGGGGTTGTTTCAGAGGCATCAGAAACTCACCTCTGGGGGAAGGGACGCTGCCAAGCTCCTGCTGGATGAATACCAGGGCCTGGTGAAGTATACAGGAGACTGCCATTGCACTTTGAAGTTCGGTCCTCAGTAAGCCTGCACACCATTACAGCAGTGGAAAGAAGAAAGCTACCAAAAGTGAGTAAGGATATTAAATATGCCACCAAAATAATGGCCCTAATATAGGCCATGGCTGAGCCCAAGTGGGTGGCCAGCACGATAAAAAGCAATCAGGCCGCTGGCAGAGATGCTAAGGAGGCCACTGGAGGTGATATGTTCCTCAGGGCCTTGATACCCCAGCTAGATTTAGATCCCCATTAAAACTAAAGACTGGGGCTCTGACATTTGGAATGGCACAGCCAAATGGAGACAGAATTCTCATAGACTTCTCTCCTACCCAAAGCTTTGTTTTGGCCTCTTATGTGGCATCTACATAAATATACACATTGGTAGCATGATGCCTCAATGGATTTGGTGGAACCCTGTTTGCAACTGTTTATGTACTTGGTCCAAGGACATAAAGGTGGCCTGGTTCACAGGGAGCCCAACATGTGGAGGGGGGGGTCCTCCTTTTTGATGCTTGACAGTTTCACTCGGATGTCTAGGCTTGTATCGGTAGATACCTTTTCAGGATGGGTAGAGATTTGTCCTACCCAAATGGAGAGAATGTTTGAGGTTCTGAGATGGGCTCCTACCAGGAGCTGCTGGCCTGAGACAGGGCCTTCGCTGAGCTCCTGCACACGTACGCCAGCACAGGGCAGGAACAGGCCTCAGAGAAGGACAGGATAACAGACATCAGCAGACCAGGGAAAGAGGCGGGGCAGGTAGAGAGTGGCATGCTGGTGATGGACGCTGTGGACAGACAGCTATAGAGACTGCTCAGTGGCTCCTCCTCCTACAGTGTGGACGTCAGCAGGCATGCCATTCTCAACAGGACCAGGAGCATACTCTGCAGAGCCCTGGACATTTCACAAGAGTGACAATGAGCCCTCCTTTTTAGCAGAGGTTACCCAACACGTTAGCAAAGCCCTACACCTAGAGAGGCTGTTGCTGCCTGCCCTCCCCTGGATAAGGGTAGCCCTTTAGCAATGGGCTTAAGTTAAGCCCCTAAGAAATAGTTTATGAGAGACCTTTCCTAGCATCCCGAGGTAAGTACAGTAACAAAATCATGAGTAAAAAAAAAAAAAAAAAATAGAATAAAGCAATATGTTAAATGAGTGGATCAGGTACTAACCACTATACATGAGTTTGCCCCTTTCAGGTCCCTGCCCCAGTTGGAAACAAAGAAGTGGAAGGGACCCTATGACATGCCTCTAACAATTCAGACCTCATTAAAATGGTTAGAAGTGAAACCTTGCATCCATCATACCAAAGATGGACGGACAACTCCTTAGTGAGGATATCCCCAGGCTATCGCTGCTTCTGCTGATCTGTCTTGCTGTTGGATGTTATCCTAAACCTCATTTGGTACAAGTATTTCTGTACTTGATTTCTGAATTTGCAGAAGCCAGTCTTCAAATCACCCACAGGGTACAACTGATAGATAGCTCTGCACTCAGAGGTCTCACAATTCTTTGCTAACCCAGCCGTGTATTGGACATTGTGTAGAGAGAGTCCATTTCACCTGTCAATCCTCACGGTTATAGTTATTGCTTATTCCCCTATTTACCTGATAATCTGTACATTCCATCTAAAATATCACCCCAGTTGAGCAGGAAGTAGCTTGATGACTACGTCACCCCTTGTCCCATAGATACGGAAGGGTAAAATCGACAGTGGGGAATATGTAACAGAGAAAATGGCCTGAAAAAGGGTGCAGATGTTTTCTGTCTCTTCAAAACCCCCTCACCCTTTTTGAGAACTAAAACCTACAACTCTGCCTCAGGCCAGTGGTCGGTAAGGGCAGGAGAATGTCCTTTGTTCCTTGTGCCACAGGAAATGGTTCAAGGGAATTGTCTGGGTGGAGGTCACGAGATTGTCTTAGCTGAAGATGGGATTAATTGGAGGTCATGAGATTGCCTTAGCCAAAGATAGGATTAATCAGAACCTTTGAAAGTTCTGTACTTCTGCTCAGAAACAGGACACTGGTAGTTTGCGATGGGAGTCTGCCAGCCTCCTCATTTGCTGGCAAATTAATAAACTCCTCTTTCCTTCTTAAAAAAAAATCTCTTTTGTGCTGGAAACCCAGCACCACTTGATATAAATAAAAAAAGGTTATTCACGTACTACATAAAGATTGTTATCTTTACACCAACAGTAGTTATGTCACACCTGACACAATGGTATAATGGATACACAGCTGTCCCTTGATATCCATGGGGATTGGTTCCAGTACCCCCTGGGATACCAAAATCCAAGGATGCTCAAGTCCTTTATATAAAATGGCATAGTATCTGCTTGTCACCTATGCACATCCTCCTGAGTACTTTAAATCATCTCTAGATTACTTATAATACTTAATACAATGTAAATGCCCTGTAGGTAGTTGTTATACCATATTGTTTAGGAAATAATGACAAGAAGAAAAAGTAGGTACGTATTCAATACAAATGTAACCACCATAGGCTTAACTACATTTTCCATCTGTAGTTGGTTGAATCCATAGTTGCAGAACCCAAGAACATTAAGGGATGACTGTACTATGTTTACCCCTCCAGATTCACTCTCCACCATTCTCCACCCAGAAGAACCCAGAAAACACTTCCTTCAATGAAGTATTATCTACCTGTAGGCCAGATACGATAATGAGGAATGCTGCTTTGGAATACCAGTGGGAAAAATAGGAGCCCAAAACAGTAGAGTCCAGGTGCTGGTGCTTATCTCTCATAGACTAGGAGTGTGCAGTGACCACAGTGACCCACAGGGTGGAACGCTAATTGGTGTGCTGTGACCAATAGGATTCTGTGGAGATGGCTAGATGATCATGGGTCTCTAGAAAAACATCGATGGACATCCTGTTAAGGTGCTGCTTGACACAAAAAGACAAAAAAATTCTAGGTTCACTGACCCTAACTCAGATCCGTGTAGTGGGATTCATAGTTTCTTAACTATTTCCCAGGACTAGAGCCCCTCAACTGAGGGGAGACCAGGTCCCTGTGAGGAAGCTCCTGGAACTGTATTCCTTCTTCCTAACAAAATACTAAATCTTGTAGAAAGAATTGCAGAGATTGGTATTATTATTGGAAGCTTGAGAGATACAGGGAAGATGTTTGGCTGCATGGGTCATGGGAAATTACAGTGGATTTTTGCAAACTCAATCAGGTGGTGATGCCAGTTGCAGATGTATTTCCAGATGTGGTAACTTTATTGAAACAAATCAGTATAGCCCATGGCACCTAGTATGTATCTGTTGATCTGGCTGATGCTTTTCTTCTATTCTAAGTGGTAAGAAACGTCAGAAGCAGTTTGCTTTTAAAAGACATGGACAATACAAATTTATACTCTCTTACTCTAGGACTATGTGAACTCCCTTACAGTCTGTCATAATATAGGCCTGAGGGTCCTTGATCATCTTTATATCCCATAGGACACGATGCCTGTCCAGGACATTGAAGACATAATGCAACAAGGATTTGATTAACATGTAGTAGCAAGCCAGAGGGTGGAAGGTAAACACTGCAAAAGTTCATGGGGCTGATGATATTTCTAGGGGTCTAGTAGTCCAAGGCATGTTGGGATAGCTAAAGTTGTTGGCAAATTATTGCATCTTGCACCGCCCTACAAGGAGAAAGAAGCACAATGCTTGTTGGACTTTTTGTGTATTGAAGGCAGCATATACCACATATTGTATAACTTGAAAGGCTGACGGTTTTGTGTGGGACTTAGCACATGAAAGGGGTCCATGCTGTAATGTAAGCTTCCCTGTCACTTAGGAATTGTGCATTATGGCATTATGCATTAGGCATTATGACCCAGAAGACTCAATGTTCTGGAAGTATCTGTAGTTGTATGCGACCTGGGGCAAGCCCTGATAAGAGAATAACAGCACAAAACCTTAGCGTTTTCTTAGTGAAAAGTAGTTCTTGCCTCACTTCTGTGCTCTTGTGGAGACAATATTCCTAACTATGGGATGCCAAGTGACTATGTTATTTGAGTTTCCCATTTTGAACTAGCTGATACTTCATCCACTGAATCGTAAATTGAACACAAGCAGCAGCATTTCATTGTAAATGGAAATAGGCATGACGCCAGGCTTCAGCAGGTCTGGAGGGCTCAAGTAAATTGCATGAGCAAGTGGTTCAGACTTCCACATATTTCTTTTTGATAACTTTGCTGCTCTTCTGTCAATCCACATGTTTGTCTTCAAGGGGAGTTCCATATGACTAGAATAATCAGATGTCAAGGTTTGCCTTCGATAGTACTGGTTTATACTTGTTGTTCAACTTAATCATTAATATTGACAACCCCCTTTCATTGTTAAAGGTGTCCCAGTTTGGAGGCTCAATTATATGGCAACTCTGTTTATGACCAATTAATGGAGAGGAAAGAGTATGTGTCTGGCTCATGGATTTCTGTATGGTATTCTGGCATCAGCTGGAAGTGGACAGCTGATGCACTACAACCCCACTCAACAGGCAGAACTTTAAATTGCATTTCTGGCGTCTACTTTGTGTGAAAGGAAAGATGCCCTAAGATACGGATCTACACTCCTCAGGCTTAGCACCAGACTGGTCACCTTGTCAGGGACTTGGAGAGAATAAAACTGGAAGATTGGTGATAAGGATGCAGAAGACAAGTTACGTGGTTAGCCCTCTCTATGGGACATAGTGTGAAGATATCTGTTTCTCATGTAAACGCCTGGGAAACCAAAGTGGAGGAAATTCTCAATAATCAAGATAGCCCCACCTGACAGTGACATTTAGCCTCTTTCCCTGGCCACCATGGTGTTTGCCCAGAGGGTCAGTGCTTGAAGTGACGATGGTGGTAGGGGTAGAAGTTTTTCAAGGGCTTAACAACATAACACACTCCCTCATCAAAGTTGATGTAGCTATTACTACCATTAAGTGCCCAGCTGCCAATAACAGAGGCCAACTTTGAGCCCCTGATATGACAATACTCACCAGGGAAACTAGCATATGTCATCTCACAAGTGCGTGCTCTGAATTACAAAGAAGGACCAGAAGGGCAATGGAGTGTGAATGGAAAAGCACAAAGTCATCAGAGATGGGAACAATTCCATTCTTCCACTGTTACTCCTGCTGTTTTGCTGAGTTCTCTTTATGAAAAGGATCAGTTGAAAAAGAAGAAAAGTACCACGATTAAGCAATTTCATCTGTGTACTTTAACTCATTTAGTTCTCACAGCCCTGTGTGCTAGGTTGGAGCCCCATTATAGAAATGAAAACACAGGTGCAGAGAGATTAAGTTTCACATCTAAAGTCTCATAGATGATAAGATGCAATGCCAGGTTTGAACCCAGATCTTTCTGCCTGTCTTGTACCATACTGTTCTTTAGGAGACTGTCTGGGATGCTAAGTTGAGTCTTGGTGGCTACTGTGGAGATCATTCTCCTACCTTTTCCAGAACCACTGGGGAGGCTGAATTTTTATCTTCTGTATCTCTCTTTCAGCTCTAGTCTATGAAGTGAGGGTAAGCAGAGAACCCCGCCTGAAGAGAGGGAGGCAATAGGTGGTGACTACATGCTCCTGCTAAGGCTCCTGGAGTATCCCAGTTAGGAGGCATCTCAGGGCTCTTTTTTCCTGGGCTGTTTCTGTGGAATCTCCATCAGGGGATGGAAAGGAGTCTCAATTTCATGGAATCTAAGACCTGGGCTGGGCAACTTAGGAGGAGGAGGAGAGAGTGGGGTAGGGGGCTACTTTTTAGGGGTGACCAACTCTGGGCTTGGGGCCTCTTGATTTAGGCATATAGCCCTGACTGATACACACTTAACCTTGGTAATAAGCAAGGGTCATTCTTTGCATGCCCTTTTTCCATGTTATATTTCACAGGAATGAGGTAATTCTCGCATGGTACCCACAAGACTCTTCTTGGTTTCTTACTCTTGGAGGCCTCACTCTGCAGATGTCATAGATACTGTTCTGAGGAACCTTGTCTGATCCCTCCCAGCCCCTGTAATGCCCCTTAGGGTGGGTTAGGGGCCTTTTCTCTAGATCCAGGGGCACCCTAAGCTTGGCCTTTTCATAGCACTTTCCACATGTGCTGTGGGGTTGAGGGTATCTATCATATTTTGCAGTATTGTTGTGGGATAATATATGTGAAGTAATTGAGCTTGGCCTAGGGTTTTGTTAATGTAGTGATTAACAAATTGTCAGTCATGCCCACTGTAAGCTCTGAAGGAGGGGACTGTGTCCCTGATGTCTTGCACAGTGTCTAGGGTACAGACAGATATTTAGTACACTTCTGATGAAAGAATGAATGAATGGAATAAAACAAGTTAAAGTGTAGCAAAAGTAGGGGATGAGTATGCTTTTCTTAATGATTTAAATATATATAAATAATAAGCATATAGTTTCTGATATTTTCAGTGAGAAAAATTCTTTATTTAAAATAGGCTAAGTGGGTTTTTTCCCCTAGATTAAATAAAATACTCTACAAATGAGAATTTAAAATCCAATATACCAAACCCAGTAATACTAGTCAGGAGTTCTTCACCAATCCCCATTTAATAAAGTTTAAATGAATTAGCTTAGAATTCTGAGAATATGTGCCTTTCTTTGCTTAAAGAAAAAGCAGTGCCACATTTCCTGGATATAATAATGTCATGCTAGTCAGAGAAATTCTATAATTCTTAAGACAGTAAGAAACAATGATTATCAAGTGCTGAGACTCTTAGACTTGCTCTGATGTTATTAATAGTATTTCTAAATCACAGAGACAGTTGACACATTTTATTTCAATAAGATATTGAAAGCAAGAAGGGGTCCTACACTATTTCTAGCCACTTGTATTTATTAATACATGCTTAGAGCTTTTAATGCCTTTGCTGCAGAAGGGTAATAAGGGTTTTAGCAAAAAGGTACACTATGGGGACAAAGCTGGGAAGCTTGTGCCTACAGAAGGTGGCTGTTATCTCAGGGCTGTCAGGGCTCTTGGAAATGCCACGCATCATGCACAATCTGGGGCTGCTGGGCTTTGCTTCCCGGCATGGATGTTTCCTGAGGGTCTGGGGTCACTGTGCTATCTGTGGTTGCTTCCAGGGGTGTAGTCATGTCAGCACCGTAGGTCTCGTAAACATCGGCTAATTCAGGGGTCATCAGTGGATCAGCAGCTGCTGGGGTGACACTGGGAGGTCCCTTCCTCTGCCCTGCGGGGCCCCTTGCCAGGCTGGGGTCAATGTCCTCAGGGAAAGCCAGGAGCCCTGTGTGGGCATCAGGTGTCAGCTCTGGAAGGAGAGCTGGGTTTTCCGGATTGGCTGGGTTGGCTTCCGGGATGGGGGAGTCTTGTGCACCTCCCTCTCCTTTTTCAGGGGCTTTGGTTGCAGCCAGAGGGGAGTCAAATTCCAGAGTGAAGTCCCCACCCATGGCTGGATTGTGGGGCAGTCCGCCAAGGCTGGGCCTCAAGCCTCCAAATCCTGGGAACATGGCTCCATAGGCCATGGGGCCTCCTTGCCCTCCCTGGGGGGAAAAACATTCATCGAAGACACGATTATCACATGCTATTAACTATACCATGCAGTTATACCTGGGCATACTCCCTGGGAATCTATAAAATACTGAGAGAGAACAGGGAGTTGGCTGGCAGGTTTGTGGAAGCATATTTCTCACTAAACTGGCTTTGAACACACTGGAGAGGATTCTGTGCTCGTCTGAGAGGGTGAAGGTTGCCTCCGTGAAAGGCGGATAGAGACTCTTCTCCACGCCTGGCTGGAAGGGCTGTGGTGGGTGCAGCAGGGCAGAAGAAACACTTGAGGCAAAGTGACTTTGACTTTAATTTTAAGAAAACGATAAGCAGTTGAAATGAACACTACTAAAATAAAACCGACAAAAACTGAAATCCATAACTGCATTTGTTGAGAGATGTTTTGGAGGATCTTGTGAATGGCATTTTTCAGTGTGTCCCAAATGAATGAAACTGTACACAAGAGTTTTTTTTTGTTGCTTGTTTTTTTAAAGCACAAGGGGTAAGAAAAAATTTGATTTGTCTGGAGGAACTAAAATGTTTTCTTTCTATGGGCAGATAGAATTCCAGAACCTACTATTTTTTTTCCTTCCTTTGCTGCCAGGAATATAAGGACTAAAATCTTAGGCTATTTGTAGCAACTGAGCAGGTGTGTGATTTGCATATCCGTATTCTGATTTTCTCATTATTTTGGCTCATTTTAAATTTTACCCTCAATTTTTTGGTTATATGTATTGCGTATTTTTTTGTAAACTACCACAGAATCTTTTGGGGATGAGATAGAATATAAACAACTTAATATTATAAGATGGTAATGAACGCTTACTCAAATTTTGAATTTTTCAGCCACTTCTGTTGGTGTTACATAGATAAAACACTCTTTCCTTCTACCTTCTCCTGGCTTTTCTAAGTCTCAGCTTTCACATCATTTCCTCCAGGAATGGCACTGTGAATCCTGGGGCTGGGCTAACTGCCTTTGCTCTCCCCCTCTTTCCCCCTAATAAAACTGTTGTTACCACTATCCCATAATTTTGACATTATCTGCCCATTCATTAGACTGTAAGCTCCTTGAGAACAGGGATCTTATCTTGTCAATAATATCTGCCTATATGTCTGACATACAGAAGGCACTCAAAAATGTTGAGATGTGAATTTTCTTTCACTGATAGCATGTGTGTATATTTATTAATTTGATAGACTCTGTAGTTGATAATGATTTGTTAATTCAGTATGGCTTTTGTTTTGTCTTGCTTTGTGCTCTAACAAATGTAAGAAGTAGAAATTTCTGAGGGAAAAAGTCAAATTATATTGAGTCTGTTGATCTCAAATCTTAAACATTAACACGTATGGATGATGATAACAGAATAAGAATATACTCTTACTGACTTAATGCACTTTGAAGCTTATAATAATCAAATTTTACATTTAGTTTATTTTCTTTCTGACCTTTCAATTTTGAGGTTTGAGTTACTTGCAGTGCTGTTGGATTTGGTGTTTGGAGAGGTTAAATGGTCCTACAAGGAATGGGAACTCTATATGAGCTACACACATCTTTGTTGGTTTGAAGTGTTTACAGTTCAGTGATGATGATATTTTGGGAGAGGTTTCTCCACTGCTCCTATATAAGGAATGGGGTAAAACCCTGTGCTCAAGAATGACCATCATTCAGAAATGAATGACTATATGAGAAACATGATGAAATCTTTGGATACTGCTTTGGAATCAAGCTTTTGGTTTTGGAGTGGAAAAATCTGAGATTTGGAGTGGAAAAATCATGCTCATTTGACTGTATTCATGACCAGTGTCTCTTGCAGCCAGTCATCTGTGACTATTCTTCTCTGGCCACTATTTTAAAAAGAGTTAGAAGACATTACTCACGGCCATTTCTTCTGAACTCATGATGCCAAGTCTGCCAGGGGCATTCTGGTCAAAAAGAAACATTGCATCATATTATGACCCAGCTGCCTTCTATTCCTTTCTTATCTACTCAAGACAAAGGTATGTCATTTAGTTTCCCATAAATCTTAATACTATTGCTGTGTCTAGAGGCAGAGTAAAGTGGAGAGTTGAGTCATTATCAAATAAATGTATCCAACATGGACAATTCAGATCTAAAAAATATTTTTTTCTTCAGGGTATGTGTGTGTATGTGTGGCCAGAATTATCTATACAGGAAGTGTGCCTCCTTACTATTTAAAAGCTTAGTTATTTGGACTCTCTTGTGTAAGGGCTGGATTTTATAATTTTAGCTCTTAAGGTAACATTTAATTAAATGTTATTATTTATTTATATTATTTGAAAATGATTTTTTAAAATAGAATATGGACTTACCAATTGATTTGCTCCATAGGACATGTAAAACATTCCTGGATAAAGCTAAATAAAATACGATAGTTATCACAAAATGCGTTTTCTAAGGGAAAATCTTTTAAGTAAATTGCAATCAGAGAAGGGGCATTAAAAAAAATAAAACTTACTGGAGATTGTTTATTTTGTGTCATTGGTCCCCGCGCTATCAAACGGGCTATTTGGAATATCTTTAAATGGTAGAAAACAAGAATAAGTAATTCATATAGGCAAATTCCCATTAAAGTAATTTATAAGAGTTATAGGAAACATATTTTCAGATGAACTACTATGAAAAATAAGTATTTAATATTTAAGAAAACAAAGGAACCAGTTATATTTCATATTCATGGATAAATGAGACAATTTAAAAATTTCACTCTTCTTTTTTGAAGTATAAAGGTATTTTTCCCAAGAAAGTATCTCACTGAACTCTCTCTACTTACTGATGGACCTTGTGGATCAGCAAAATCCACTGCTGGGAGCTGTATCACAGAGAAATATTAAAATTACCAGTCAAAATAGACAATGTGAATTGAACACACACTTGTTTACAATTACAATGAAACAATCTCAAATGGGTTTCTCCGTTTTACTTTCTTTTAGTCTTTTGGGGGCACGACCCAAGAAATTACGGATGTCTTTTACTCACATGACAAGTGTACGTGCAGGTAGATGAGGCATGTCTACCACGGATTTGCTATCCCTTGGAGAGTAAACAATAATGAATTCTGGAATTGGAACATACTCGGTTGGTTCGAATCCTGGCTCTGCCACTTAGTTTTTGTGTAATCCTGGGCAAATTTTGTAACCTCTCAAAGTCTGTCTTCCTCTCTTTAAAAAGGCCGATAATATCTATGTTTATAGGATTGTAGTCAGGATGATGTGGGAGAATGTTAAATGCCTGCAACATACTAGTCCCTTTTCTGTCCACTGCATTTTTCTGTGTTATCATAAGGTACTTTTGCATGGTTGTCGTTTCTGTCAGAGAGACAACAATGCAAAATCCTATTTATTATGTTGAGAGATCAATCCCTCTTCTCAAGCCTTCCAACATTAAAAAAGACCAGTGATAGGAAGCCTAGACTTTTCTGGGCTGTTCTATTTCCTCTGGAATCTTTCATCTTTTGCAATGAAGAAACCAAGTTTTACCGGGCACAGTCTTTTAGAATCCATACCCTGTCTCTGATGGCAAAGGACAGGAATAGACATTTATGTTCTGTTCAAAAAATAAGTCTCATATAGGGAAGACTGATAAAGAACATATTTGTATTTTCGTGCATTATGCCTGAGGGCTATTATAACTTAAAAGTAGCCTGCAAATTGGTCTTTTATTAGGTTGGAGAGTGATCCTGATCTGACTTCAGAGAAAGGAAGTACCTCAGGCTTTGGTGGCTTGTCTGACGGTGCCACCTGCTGCTGAATCGCAGGCAGTTCTCCTTCCTGCAGGGGCAGCTGTCCCAGGTGGATTGGAGGCTGAGGCCCTTCCTTCTGTTCTGTTGCATGGATGGCGTTTGCAGCAGTGGGCTGGAGGAAAGGTTTTAGTCCTGCCTGTTGAGGCTGCAGGGATGGCTGTGATGGGAGAGGTGGGGGATGCACAGGCAAAGAATATTCATACTGCAGAGAGATTTGAAAAGAGTATCAGGAAAGGATGGCTCATTAAACTGTGGTGTCTAGAATTTCTGCAGCAAAAGGACTTGGGGTGCTTTCTGTCTGGAAAGGAGGCTAGGGGACTTGTCTTGAAGCTGTGTTTACATGGGAAGCACCAATTTACTTAGAGTCAATGTTCTATGGGAGGTCTTGCTCGTGCCTGCCTCCCCTACCTCCTTTGGGACCACCATTGTTCATGAAGATGGGCTACCTGAACTTCCTGGTAGAATGAGTCCCTTTCTCCTCTGGGTTCCCATAGCTGCCTGTAAATATCTTTATTTTACCACTTTTTCACTGAATTATAATTATTTGTTACAAATCTTTGTCCCCTAGTCAATGGAAAGAGAATGATATATCTTATTTATCTTTATAACCTCTGTACTTAACATAGCTTCTAATAAGTACCTAGCATATTATGAATGCTTAATATATTTCTTGAGTTAACGAAAAGATAAATGGTAATTAAATAAAATACTGACCAAATTCCTGCATGATAGAGTCCATTTTGAAAACAGTCAAATGAAGAAATAGTCACCATTATTTATGGTCCTACTCAATGTGGACCAAATAGTCTCCAAAATTTAGGGTCCTACTAAATGTGGCCTGATGGCTAATGCTCCTGCTGTGGAAGGTCATATGGCATTAGAATTTCCTGCTAAAGCCACCATATTTTATATCTTCCTGTAAAAATTACTTTTGGTAAATGGGCCCTTGTTGCTTGTGGATTGGTTGCAAACTCCCCTAACCAGCAAGGAAGTCTCACAGTCATTTGTCTCTGCTTTACCTCTTCAACCACTGCTCATTACCGAACACCTATGGCATTCGTTGCTTACACCTCACACTTCAGCACCTTGACATATAGTGTCTTGTCTTATCTGAGCCAGAGGAGATCTGAACCTTATGCTCCTTGGAGCTGTTCTCAAATATCTTCGCTTAACACAATTTGGTTTATGTATTTATTAGGTACCTAATAAATAATGGTTAAGAGATTGATGTGTTTATTGACTTCTGTAGGGTTCTTGATGTTTTAACCGGGATGTTTGTCATCATTTGAAATTAGTCTTTGAATAATTATTTAGGAGATCTTGATTAAAATGGAAATTGTCCAGGACATAGCTTGCTTCCATTTTTGGGAACTGATTACCTATTGTTATTGCTGATATATTTAATATAGGTCTCTTATGTTTTGGAGGCTATATCTTCCTTCCTATTTGAAATAAATGTACAAATGGGTTGAAAATTTTAAAAATTTTACTAAGTATTGAGAGAGGTTATAGGCTTGATTTATTTGGTATGAAGATAATTTTATTTTATTTTATTTTTTTTTTATTTTAGGACATTATGGGAGTATAAACATTTTGGTTACATGTTATGATTTTGCCACATCCAAACCATAATTTGAGGTGTTCTCTTCCCCCCCACAACGCTCACTGCGTCCATTAGTTGTGAGTTTACCCACCCCCAACCCCACAACCCCCAAAGAATATAACTACTGCGTGAGCACCTTAGTTTTGATCAGTCAGTGCCAGTTTGATGGCGAGTACACATGGTGCCTATTCTTCCATTCTTATGATAACTCACTTCGGAGGATGGGCTCAAGCTCTATCTAGGTATGAGGATAATTTTTTGTTAATTGCTAGTACTTGTCTATTGCTAATATATCCCAATTTAGAGAAGGCAAACAGGGAAAGATTTTAAGGCCTGAAGTTTCAAAAACATTGATGCAATTCACTTACTTGTTGAGTTTCATGTTCCCTTGGTCTCATCCATGGGAAAGAGGAGTGTTGCGGGAGGAGACCATTCATCCACAAAGAATTAAATGATTTCCCAAAGCCAAATCTAGAAAACTAAAGATATGGAGGAAAAAAAGACATGCTCATATTTTAACATTGGATCAAACTTGGCTTTCATTTTCTAAAAAAATCCACAGATAGGGTAGAGATAGCAAAGCAAAAGAGATGTTGGTTAATTTAAAATAGATAGGTAAACACACTCTCCCTTCCAATGGACTTCAATTCCATTCTGAACCAGACTGCAATATTCCCATAAACTTGTCTCAGATTTAGCTCTTTAAGTGCTTGTGTTTTGGGTCATGTAATTAAATTGATAATGCAAGAAAGGAGTTTTTTTCACTAAAGAAAAAAATTCAATATTATTTAATTTTTCCCTTTCACCCTATGTTATTTTATTTTAGGCTATCTTAATTACTTATTTGTTCTTCCAATATTTAAGATATTGCCTATTCACAAACAGATTTTATGAATTACAATGCTGCTGTTGATATTACCACCATCACCACCATTAATACTTGCAATAAGAAATATTTGAAAATACAATTACCTGAGCAAGTGTGTTTAATCCCTGCAGACTTCCCAGCTGTCTCATTGTCTATCAAGAGAAAAAGCAGGTTAATGCTTATCACAGATATTCCTTTTGACACAACTGATTTCTCACAACATGTGACATTATCAAATCAATGTTTGGGGTGGATCAATGTGAATAAAAACAGTAGTAGACACAAATCATCCTGAAAGGTGTTAATGTTAAATGTGGGTCTATCATTATTATCACTACTAAAATAATGATGTTGCTTTTTATTTAATTAACAGAGAAAAAGTATTATTTAAGTAGTGGTTACATTGAAACATGGGAAAATAGCTTATTCAACTGAAATATAAATGTAATTGTTAGGACTTTGTTCTGTTGACTCTCTTCCCCCCACTTACTTTGCCTTTTACAAATTCAGCCTAAAGAAGATACATAAAACAAAACAAAAACAACCCTCATATCCTTCCCAAACAAAAATTCCCTCAAAATAATAAATAAACAAAATTGGTAGAAATTTTAAGTATTTGGATAGATTATCGAGAATACCACCATTTCAACAGAAAGACAATTTCACTTTTTTAATGAAAAGAGATTTTGAGTGCTTTGGATTGAACTTAAAGTAGAAAGTGAGAAAAAACAAAAAACTCAAACAAACCCAAAGCAACAACTCAGTGAAATTAGCTTCCATGTGAAATAAGCATCTAGCCCAAATAGGCATTGATTACTCTCAGATTATCACGATACACGGAAAATTCACAAGACCTTGTGAAAAATTTGTAATCTCATGAATTTCTTTCTCTTTATAATTGTCAATTTTTTATTCATATGGTCAAAAATTTCTATTTACTGGGTTTTTCTAAACAGAATATATATTATTTATGAGAACTGCAATAAGACAAATATACCGTATAGGCTAAGCAGGAAGTTATCGTAGTACAATGTTAATGTTATTTACAGGACTGCTCATAAGCAATTAGATTTTGTAAGGGTAAATTTTCTTCATCAGAATTTTATCATAGAAGATGCTATAAGGAGCAAGACTAAATATAAACTGCAGAGCAATATGTTTTAATTAATGTAGTAATTGTATTAATGTAATAATTATATTAACGTGTCTATAATATATTGGGTATTGTTAGTATTGCTTTGATTCGCATACAGATAATGTTCTAAAGCTTAAAACACCTGCGACTTTAAAACTGTGATACAACTACAAGACAAGGGTCTAATGAATGTCATTAACTTTTCTAGAATTGCTGGGATGACAGCCATAGACTTCTGACTAGGAAAACTGAGAAACAGCCCATCATATTTTTCCTTTATCAGGAATGTACCAATGTAAAAATTATATGTAAAAACTCTGGCAATACATACCTCAAGGCTCAAACTAGCCATGCCTGGGATTCCAGATTGCTGAGGAAACACCTTAACAGAAATAAGAATAATTGTGAGTTCTTGTTGGTGTGAAACTTTATGTGCACATTGGGAATAGGAAGTCACCCTAGTACATAAGTGCTAGCTGAGAGGTTTATTACCAATATTGTTTTATTACCCAAATGACTTGAGCTTTTGGGCAGAATGAAGAAGAATTTAAGTTATTTGGGAGAATTAACAAAATATTTGATAATTTTGCTCCCACATGAATCATCTATCTTGTACATCATAATGCTATGTTGGTTTAAAAGCAACATTTGGTTTAGTTTAAAGTTATACATACACAGTGAGAAGTAAAACAAAGCAACAAAATGGAAAACGAAGAGTACTTTATATTCTTAAAAAATTACAACAGAAAAAAGGCAAAAGGGACAACTTGAGCTGAATTTTCTTGTGCTTTTGATAAACCTACATGATTTGGTTTATAGATGTGGCGTGGGATCATGGCATTCAGAAAAATCATGTGCAAAGGTTAACTTGCCTCCTGTTCAAAGGGCTTTAACAAATTCTCTATTATCTTTAGTGAAAGGTTATTTTATGTATAAACCTGTAGATCTGTGTTTATATTTTCATCATATCAGAGGTATGTTAGAATGCTTTTTATATAAAAAACCTTTTATATTCTAACACTAAGTACTATTATACTTAAGGTGTTCATTTAAAAGTTGTTCAAAAATATAGCTATATTTACAACTAGCTTTTTAAAATGTAAGACATTTCCTGTTTTAAACCAATCCTTATTAATATACACAAATGCCAGTGGACAAAATGGAAAATGGAAAAGTAGGAATTAGAGTAGATTGGATTTTGAGAGTTTCTGGGTCTTTGGATATTCACACTGTCTAGGGTCAGGGGTTGTAATGCCTGCCTGCCTGTATTTATACCACAAATATTTATGGAATGTTTACTAAATGTATTGGGATTATTTTTCCTTTGTGAGTAAGAAGTGCAGGAATTCTACCCTCTACTATTTCACCCCCTACTTTTTCATATAAGCAAAATTCTACCTTGTGAGTCATGGAGCAAATAATTCAGTTCTCCAAATAATTCAGTTTTGGACATGAAGAGAGAGAAAGACATTACAAATGTGTAGTCAACGCTCTGGGTAGAGAAAGCGGTTAGCTGCCTGAAGGGTAATGTTGATAGGAAGGAAGAGTGATTGTGCGTGTGTGTGTGTGTGTGTGTGTGTGTGTGTCATGGGCAGATTGTTCAGAATTTGAGGGGATCATGAGGGCAGAGCCTTCTCTTTCTACCCCAATTCATCAGTACATGAATAATCTTGGGCAGATTCAACTACAAGACGAAGTATACTTTGCTTTCTATATATTCCAAGTCATGAGTTAAAGAACAATATTTACATGAATGTAAATAGACAGTTACATTTCCCAAGTGGAATTAAAGGAGAACATCCTATTTGACGGGCAGTCAGTTGGCAATCATAAGCAAATGTCCTGTTCCTCAGAGTGGACCTGATGATGATTCACTTGTGGATCAGTATAGGTTCAAAAGCATCAATGTGTTAGATTGCTGGGGAATGGCTGAGGTCAACCCCAATGTCAGTGTCATACAAAGGTAAGGTAGGGTGGTGGCCTCAATTTTTGTTTCAGTTAAAATTCATCTTATGTAATGGAAGAGAGACTCTATCTTTATTTGTGAATTTAAGGTTTTCATCCTTGTAATCAGTTTTCATCTTCTTTCTCTAAAACATTTTTTTTTTTTTTTTTTTTGAGACAGAGTCTCACTCTGTTGCCCAGGCTAGAGTGAGTGCCGTGGCGTCAGCCTAGCTCACAGCAACCTCAAACTCCTGAGCTCAAGCAATCCTCCTGTCTCAGCCTCCCGAGTAGCTGGGACTACAGGCATGCACCACCATGCCCGGCTAATTTTTTCTATATATATTTTTAGCTGTCCATATAATTTCTTTCTATTTTTAGTAGAGATGGGGTCTCGCTCTTGCTCAGGCTGGTCTCGAACTCCTGAACTCAAACGATCCGCCCACCTCGGCCTCCCAGAGTGCTAGGATTACAGGCGTGAGCCACCACGCCCGGCCTCTCTAAAACATTTAACTTTAAGAAAACCAAGTAGCTAATCTTTTCTTTCAAGGAATTAAAATATTCTGAAGTTTATTTGAGGCTAGCTATGAACTCTTCAAGACAAGACATCGTGGCTTTTGTACCTTTGCATCTCCAAAACCCAGCACCTTGCTGGAATAGGTGGCAGCTGCCATACCCATGTGATACTTGCTGAATGCACATAGCAGCTGAATAAAGTCTTTGTGATAACAATTGTATGCCATTGGCTGCAGTAGTCCAGTGCCCGAAGGATTGTGTTTGCATGAGAACACTTCAGTATAAGCTACACTGGATCAGATGTGGGCCTGTAACATACAGTTAGCCCCATTGCCGTGACATATTTTGAATTGAGAAACTTCAGCTCTCAGGCATACAATTTCACCCCTATAAGGTAGATTTGTTAGTTCATTACTAGCTTCAAATGAAATTACCTAGCTCAGTTTTGTAATCATAGTAATTTGGTAACATTATGGTAACATAGTAACATTATCCTTTTCAAAATGAAGAAAATGTGCTTTACGTTTTCAGAGAAATTTTTTCTTTCCATTTCAATTTTGTAATGATAGTAAGGAGTTGAT
Source organism: Eulemur rufifrons (assembly GCF_041146395.1). Classification (NCBI taxonomy): domain Eukaryota; kingdom Metazoa; phylum Chordata; class Mammalia; order Primates; family Lemuridae; genus Eulemur; species Eulemur rufifrons. Next base: position 23,232,896 of record NC_091006.1, read on the forward strand.
AATAAAAGTGTGCAATGCATGGTGGAGACCACCTATATCTTTTATCTTTGAATGAGTGGAATAAGATTAGAAATTATCTTTGGAATATTTCAAATATCTTTTTGAACAGAAAGATCATGTTTGACTTATTGCTTTTGTATGGTAAGGCTGACATCTGGGCAGCTATGGGTCTGCTCAGCGGGGACTATACCACTGGATTAGGTCAAGTGAGTCCACGCATAGACTCTCAGCCCGTGTCCCGTCAGTGTTGTTTGGTGTCCAGAAATCAGAAGCACCTTTTAGGGCACACTCTAGAAGAATGACTGACTTACCGGCACTGCGACACTCATGTGCAGGAAGCACAGGATCAGTATCAGGTCCTTCATTTTGAAAAGTGGAATCTAAAACATAATTGGGTTGTAGAATTAAATCAGATGATTTTTTACCTCAGAATGGTTAACAATTTTTTGAATGAGCAGTTTTTTGAATGAGCCTGAGCCTTGCTCTTTCAAAACCAACCCCGTTAAGATTAAAAAACAAACAAGAACCAAATGTGGCTAAACAATTGATTTGTATTTAGTAGTCTCCGAAATGAATTGACAAGCAATTAAAAAATATCTAAGCACTTTTTAAATGCAGCTATAACTTAAACATGTAAGAACACTCTCCATGCATATTCTTTAAATGCTGTGTTTCTTTTTAGAAAATGAATTATGAATTTAAAAATCTCTTCCACTGAGCGAAATATTGGTCTATAAAGTATCATTCCAGAAATTTAGACTTTGCTTATTCTCTGGGACATATTTTGAAATGCATTTGGAATGTAATACACCTAACAGTCATTTTATAACAAATTTTTATTTGTAGATATATAGGGAACATCATTCAACGTTTAAGGCTATCTGCATAACTATGCCAAAACTTATCTTTTAAAAATAAGAGTAAATTGAATGTTTTAATTTCCTTTGATATTAGTGGAAAATATGTCTTAAAATTTAGTTTTCCTCTTTCTAAAATGAATTATCTCTTTATATTTATTTTATACATTCAAAAGTCTCTTTACTCTTACATGAATGGAAATCTGCTCACTGTTTGAGGAAGGCAAACTTAATGTTGATGCTGATGTTGGCAATTTCCAGAGTATATTACAAATCAGTAAACTTGTATGATATTAATAAAATTCTTGGCTGTTTAAAAAAAAAAGAGAGATCTGCCTAACCAAGAGATATGCTTGTCTTCTAATACTTTATAAAATTAGGCACTATCACTAATAATCACAAATAGTGAAAAAAGAAGCCTGTAGCTGAGTCTTCTTTTTGTTAGTTGGATGGGTATTAGGCGTGTCTTCTCTGGACAACAAGCTATTACTCAGCTTCTGGTGACAAATAAAGATAAATCCTCTTTATAAAAGCTGTGTGAAGATAGGAAAAAAGAATTCACAGGAAACACATGGAAATCATACAACCCCATTTTACCTTAGATGATGACATGCACTGTGCTCTCAGGGCCAGACGATGCCAACCAAGATAGTTCCAGGAAAAGAAGATTAAATTTTTTTCTGGCGTGTGCGTGGGACTCGCTCTGTGCCACTCATTCAGGGAAGAAGAGAAACCTTTATTTAAAGTGCCAGTCCACCAATCAAAGTGAAGCGAAATGCTGGGGGGAAAAGTCTCTGCTCCTGCAGCGAGTCCACACCCTTTTATTGCATGCAAGGACATTGGCCCCGTAGGGCCTTATTATTTTTAATTGTAACTCACCCCCTGTATTCAGGGAACTTGATTGCAGGGAAGACAGTATAGGAATAATGGACATAGGCTCTGAAGACGATCATTTTAGTGGGCTGGGGGAAATATATGTAAGAGAGGTGCAAAACAAGCCATTATCTGTTTTGTGCAGGTTTTTATCTCCAGATAAAGCTGGTGACCCAATGCTAGCATTCTCAAGATTTTCCCCTCGTGTTTATTGTGGTAAAAGTAACTCCCCACCTTCCTCTGCCAACAAACACACAGCCTAAATGGAAACACTAAAATACCTTTCTGGGCTGGAAAGAGAAGATAAAAATGTTAGATGGATAATGAATGTGTGTGATTTTCTTTTTTCCTCAGAATTTCCCAGATGTTTTCATGTCTGAAGATAATTGATTAGACATAGCCAAGATTTTCTAAGAAATTTCCATTGGACCATCTGTAAGAATCACTTCAGGTAAACCTTTGGTGCACAATTTTGTGGGGAGGGGGCGTAAATCAGTACATTCTCCATGAACCAATCAAATCAATGGGCACACTCTTACTTGGCTCTTTAGACAGACCCATTTCCAGGCATTAGTATCGAGCTGGGTTAGTAAGACAGAGTTGAGTGATCTAAAAGGTTAACACATGGATGTGTTTCCTCTGTGAACAGATAAGAATGTCTTGAATATGATGGAACATTAGCTACTTTTGTTATTTCTTTGTCCCTCTTTGTCTTTCCAAAGTTGTGATTTCAGACACAGTGTGGATAAGCATTTAAGATTAGTTTCTGAAGAAAGGATGAGTCAGCTCACTCTTTAGGGAAGTAGGGATCTTGCCAATTACAGGGAACATTGGGGAGGCTGGTATTTTCAGAGAAAGATGTCTCCATACTCAAGTGTAGGCCTAACGCTTGAAATAGTGTTATGCAAGAAGCTGTCCCTGAAAAACTCTGTTTCCCACTGAAAACATAGTCATCTTTAGGATGCAAAGAAATAAGGAATGTGAATGTGTTTTGTAAACAAAAAAATGTTACTGAAATGAAAAGTGCTACTTTTGTGTGCTCTCTCGTGCGCTCTCTCTCTCTCTCTCTCAGCTCTGGTGCTTGATCAAGTCTCTTAATCTCTCTAGACCCAGTTTCTTGCCTGTAGTATAAGGATAACAATTCATTATCACAACCTTGTCTTGAAGATTTGATGAGATGGTGAAGGTGCAGCAGCTGCCAAACAGTGAGTGAAACTACATGAAACATGAGATCACAAGGCACTGTCTCTGTGCATGTGTGTCTTTTAAAGTCTATAAGCATGATCATGACATGATAATAGTGATGTTTTGGTAGGATTCTTATGTTCTCTTTGCTCTTAAGCCAAATATCTGTATATCATTGGTTCTGTTGCTTCTTCCTTTTGTTAAATGTCACATTCAATCCTGAATTACTGTCTTTCAGATGTCTATCTGGGAGTTTCTTTCTCCCCTAATAACCTACATGCCAACACCAAACGTATCTTCCTGAAATACTGATTTTGGCTTTCCCTGACCCACTCAAAATCTTTTTAAGGATCCCTAAGGATATTATGTAAAGTTCATCCTTTGTGACTAGATAGTCAAATTAACATTCCAATTCACCTTTACAATCTTACCTCCCACAGTGAGACATTGTGCATTCGTGTATTAATAATGATTGTTGGAATCAGTTGGAGTTGGATTCATTTTTGCAGCTAGTAAACAGTTTTTGTCTTGGCTTATGGGACATATGTTACTGGGAAAGTTAGCAAGTATAATCCTAATGCAGCCTATGAAAAACATTTTAATAATAAAGAAATATGGAAATTAGGATAAGTATGAATGAGCTTCTGGTTGTGATTATAGATATTAAAGAAATTACTATATCTGATAGAAACCATGTTATGTTGTTGAAGACTATGCCTGTATGGAGAACAACCAGAGTGCCAATCAAAAATTGAAATATAGGGCCAGGGATGGTGGCTCATGACTGTAATCCCAGCACTTTGGGAGAACAAGGTGGGAGGATTGCTTGAGGCCAGGAGTTCAAGACCAGCCTGAGCAACAGAGTGAGACCCCATCTCTACAATAAATAAGAAAAAAGAAAAAAATAGCTGTGCATGGTGGTGTGCACCTGTAGTCCCAGCTACACAGTAGGTTGAGGTGGGAGGATTGCTTTAGCCCAGGAGTTCAAGGCTGTGGTTAGCTAGGATTGTGCCACCGTACTCCAGCCCAGCCTGGGCGACAGAGTGAGACCCTATCTCAGGAAAAAAAAAAAAATGCTTATGTTCAGAGTATGGCAAAAACAACAACAAAACTCAACTCAAAGTGATAGAAGATCTGAGACACATGCCACAGAAAAAGTTATAAAGAAAAATTTAAAGACGATCCTGCGGAAGATGTTAGTATAGTGGTTAAGAGCACAGCTATTTAAATTCCCTCTGTGACACTCACTAATCATATAATATTGGGTGAGCCACTCAATATATATATAAAATTTTCATGCGATATTTTATATTTTCTGTTTTTAATGTAGTAGTTTCATCTGTGTAATGCGGTCTACCATAGGTCAGCATTAATTTAATTTAATTTAAATATAATAATGAATATAAAGTGTTCAGCACATTATCTGGTAGCCACAAAATATTCAGTGATGAGTTAGTATTATTCTTGTTGAAATATAAAAAGTATGGCAGAAATTTGCTTCATACTAGACTCTTTTTTTAGCTTTATTAAGGTATAATTGATATACAAGAAATTGCACACATTTAATGTAGACGTCTTGATGAGTTTGGACGTGTGCATACATCCATAATACTATTACCACAACCAAGGTACTAAACATATTCAATACTTCCAAAAATATCTTTTTGTTCTTTTGTATTGCTGTTGATTTTTTTGGTAGGTAAGAACAATTAGCATAGGGGTCTATCCTCTTAACATATTTTCAAGTGCACAATACAATACAGTATTGTTAAGTATAGGTACTATGTTGTATAGTGGATCTCCAGAACTTATTCATATTACATAACAGAAATTATATACCCATTGAAGGCTCATTCCCCATTTCCCCTTCTCCCCAGCCCCTGGCAACCACCATTCTATTTTTTGCTTCTATGAATTTGACTATTTTAGATAGCTCTTGTAAGTGGAATCATGCAGTATTTGTCTTTCTCTGACTGGCTTATTTCACTTAGCATAATATCTTCTAGGTTCATCTATGCTAACACAAATGGCAGGACTTTCTTTTTTTTAAGACTGAATAATATTCCATTGTATGTATGGTCCACATTTCCTTTATCCATTTGTCTGTCACGGATATGTGGGTTGTTTCCATATCTTGGCTATTATGAATAATGCAGCAGTGAACATGTGGCTTTTGTGTAGACTCTTTTCTCATCTCTATACAATTTATTTTTCAATTTATTTTTCTACTCAAATTTTACCTCTTCCATGACTCCTTGCCTCATCATTCCATGCCACTGTGGTTTTTCCCTCCTCTGAATTCCAAATGTTTGCATCATTCTTTTGACAATCATGCATACACTACATTGTGACAGCTTGCTTAGTTTATTTAACATTTATCTTGCCTGTGGTCTTCTAACTTTTTGAAGATGGTTTTCATGTCTTTTCAATGATAAAAAACATTCCTGTGGGGCACAAATCACCCATTCTAATTTGCATCCTTTGGTATTCTACACATATCATAATAGCTAATATTGGATAGTATTTACTGTGGCAGATATTAGTTTGAGTGTTTTACTTAGATTAATTTATAAAAACCTCACAACAACTTTATGAAAAGATACTATTCTCCCCATTTTTGTACATGATAAAACTAAACTATAGAGGAATGAAGTAAATTGCCCAAAGTGACAGAACCAGAATTTAGACTCAGGCATCTAGCTCCAGAGGCCTTGCTGTTATGTATTAATACTATGTCAAAATGAATCAGTCACCTAATGACTGATGACAGGGACCAGTCAATCAATGGCAGATGTAAAGGAGCATAACACACCTGTCTGCAGGGAATTTATCAGATATTTACACATAGAAGAGAGGTACACTACAATAGTTAGTGAAACATACAGTAAATCAATAATAATTAAAAAAGCACATGTAGGCCAGGCACAGTCTGTAATCCCAGCACTTTAGGAGGCCAAGGCAAAAACCAGGAGTTTGAGACCAGCCTGGGTACCATAGTGAGACCCTGTCTCTACAAAAAATAACAAAATTAGCCGGGCATGGTGGTGCATGCCTGTAATCCCAGCTACTTGGAAACCTGAGGCAGGAGGATTGGTTGATACCAGGAGTTTGAGGTTGCAGCGAGATGTGGATCACATCACTGCACTCCAGTCTGTCTCAGAAAAAAAAAAAAGCACCACCAAAAAAACAAACACATATGATCAAGAGGCATAGACCCACATCGATTTATCTCTAAAATAAGAATGCTACAGAATGGTAATTCTCAATTACTGTGAGAATGGGTAGGTATTAAGTGTTCCAGGAAAAGAATCTGATGGAGTACCACGTGTTAAGCTTCAGTAGAAGGGAACAAAGGCAGAGAGTATGGTCATGTGCGGGGAAGGCCGATTTTTAAAGCTGCCTGCATATGTTAGAATGGTAAAAGGAATAATAAAGATTTCATAAATCTTATTGTAATGTCTAGTGTATATAATATTAAGAGCTTATTTTTATTGATTGCTTGCCATGTGCCTGGTGCTGTGCTTTGTATTCCTTATCTTAATTCATCTTCATCAACCAGCCTATGAGGTAAGTACTATGAAAACTTGGTTTAGAAAGAGTACCAACATCCTGTAGAGTTGGTACTTAGCATAGCTGGGACTCAGTCTTTAAGACCCTGCTCTTAACCACGAGGCCACTCACATTGGCTGTTTTCACTTAATACTTTTGTAGGGCTCATTTTCATGCTGGTTTGGGCTAATGTTTATATTTTATTTAAAAAAAAATTTTTTTTCTGTTTTTATGGAGACAGGGTCTCACTTTATTTCCTGAGCTAGAGTGCAGTGGCATCCTCCCATAGCTCACTGTAACTTCAAACTCCTAGGCTCAGTGATCCTCCTGCCTCAGACTCCCATGTAGCAAGGACTACAGGCGTGTGACACGACTGGCTAATTTTTCTATTTTTTTTTTTTTAATAGAGACAGGGATCTCACTCTTACTCAGGCTTGTCTCAAACTCTTGACCTCAAGCGATTCCTCCCACCTTGGCCTCCAGAAGTGCTAGGATTACAGGTGTGAGTCACCACGCCTGGCTCTGTGATTTTTAATATTTACAAAAAATGGATAATAAATATGTGTGAAGTCTATTGATACATTATTACCATATAGAAATGCAGCATGGGAGTCAAATTTGAATTATTTTTGCCTGCTAAAAGGATGGTCAAAGTTATTTTGAAAACTGTAGACAATATTGGAAGATACTGCTTTTTATTGGTTTCTGTTTATTTCATAACCAAGAATAAGAACCAGAAAAATAAAATAATTATGATAAAAATATAAAAGAGAAAAATTAGAATTTAACTACCTCAAAATTTAAAATTTTTTTTCTCTTGCAGTACTTATTCATGTTAAATTCATATTTAGTATAGTTATGCTGATAGCATAAATATCAGTTTGTATTGGGCTTTATGTATTTACCATTTTATCATAAATATTAATATGTTGCTACAGGGACAAACATATTTTTAATTGTCTGGGTAATAAATCCTCAAGTTAATGTTTAGGATCTCTATTTTTCAACTTTTGGTTGTTTCTAATTTTTCACAATGAATATTTTAATCAGTAAGGATTATAAAAATGTTTTAACATTTTGAATTATTTTCTTGGTTTAGTTTACAATGAATATGATTCCCAGTTAACAGTATGAATATTTTTATGGCTCCTAATAAGTATTGCTGAATTATTCAAGTTTATACACTACCAACAATTTATCTATATTAGTTTTACCATAACCTTGCCAGAATTTACTCATCTAATTAATTTTCCCCATAACTTAATTGGTATAATGCATTATTTCATTGGTATTTTAACTCATTTGTTTCATCATCAAGATTAAGTATTTTCCTCATATTTATTTACTAACTATATTTCCACTTTTTATAAATTGTTTATGTTTTTGCTTATTAGCCACAGGGAAATTGATATGCTTATCAATTTGTATTTGCTTTTTATATCATTGAGCATATATTGTAAAACATTTTATGTAACATACAAATTGATCCCTTGTCATGTTTGATGTAAATTTGTTGGTAGACACTAAAAAAAAGTTTAAGTTACCTTTCCTGAAAAGGCTTCATATTTCACAGTAATTTCTCACAAAATATACTTCATATATACTTATTGGAGTCAGGTTGACCTCATTTTCTTCCCCTTTTTTTTTTTACATGGTGAATTCCAAAATCACATACCTGAAAACTCTGACAGTGGACAAATTTGGCACTGGTCCTTTACAAACAAGGGAGTATGTGACAGAAATAAGTATAATTGATAACAGTAGCTCTTGGAAGCTTGCCAAGTAAAACACCCACTTGCTTTGTATGTTAAAATGGTGATTCATTTGTTCCTGTCCTGGATTATTATATGCTGTTGATACCTGTGGTGAGCCCACTTAAGAAGAATTTTTGGAAGAAAAGAGTTGACCACAAGCCAACATGGGAATGGGTTAGCTTTTTATGCATTGATCTTGCATGACTACATCAGAGTCACTTTTACAGTAGAAATGGTATTTGGTTTTTGCCCTGTCTGGGAGAAGTTTCTGATAATAATAATTAGAAAACAAGTAAGGCAATGTCCTGCTCTAGTCACTTACGTGCTGAGTATATTAAAGAGCATTTAGTAAAGGCTCACTATGAACAGAAAATCATATTAGGTTTAATGAAGGCAAAGAGAGAAACTCAAGTTCCTCAAAAATGTTACAGTCTAGCTGAGAAACAATACATGACATTGACATGTGAGCTGACATGAGACTTATGGAAAAAAACTTTATGTAAAGGAAGATAGGGTAGGGTATGAATTGCTTAATTGCTGAGAGTGTGGGCTTTTGGGTCATACTGCTTAGTTGGGATAGAGGTTCATGATTCTCTAGCTTTGTATCTTGGACAAGTTATTTCAGCATTCTGTGCCTCAGTTTCCTCATCTGTAAAAGAGAATAAATAAAGGAACCTACATAGGAGTAAATGAAATAATACACTAAGGTGTTGAGAACAATTCCTGGAAGAGTGAGTGTAAGCACACAATTAATGCAAATTGGTTTTGATTTAGCATAAATGTTGAAGGAATGTCAAATAAGAAAGTTATTAGAATGAAATTAACTTAATTACAGAAGCATTCTTGCAGAAGGTAAGTTTTAAATCCAGGATTGCAGGGGATGAAGAATATAAACTGATAAGTACAAGGTGAAGGACCCTTCCATATTGCAGGAATGATCCATGAAAAAAATGAGCTGGTTGTACAGTGATGAGAGACAAGCAAATCATATGTGGTTAAGTATCACTAGGGAATCTAGTGAACAGTGTATCCAACTAGTAGGATGTGATGTGATCATGATGCCAAATGTACTAAAACCTTTTTTATTCCTTTGGAAGATTGATATGGCAATAACTGCCTACGAGAACATGAGGCAAATTAGAGTATCGCTGCTGCTGCTGCTTTTTTTTTTTTTTTTCCCTGCACGTAAGCTACTTGTAGCCAAAAGATGGTATGTTACCATGAAAACTGAAAATTTTATTCCAGCTTTTGGATTTTTTGTTTGAAGTCACACAGCTTGTAAGTGGCAGTCTAGATTTAACCCAGATCTAGCTGATGATAGAGCTGAATTGTACCAAAATATTTAAAATTTCTCAGTGGGAATGAGCTAAATGTATAAAAGGAATTAATTGGATGTCAGAATTTCCTTGCAGCCTAAATGAGAGGTTGAAATAGTTCACTTATTCATTCAACAACTGTGAATCTAATATGGACCAGATACTGTTCTAGGCACTGGAGATATGAAAGTAAACAAAACAGACTTAGAAAAAACCCTTATGGAGTTTACCTACTAGTGGTAGGTAACAGTCTATACACAAGATAAATAGGTAAAATATATGGTATAAGTGCCAAAAAGAAACAAATTAAGCAGGAAAGGGGCACAGGAATTGTTGGGGGTGACTGAAGTATTAGGTAGAGTGGCCACAGAAGGTCTCAATGTGAAGGGGACACCTGAGGAAAGACCTGGAATAAGTGAGAGAGCAAACCATGTGGCTGTCCGGGAAGTGTGTTCCAGGCAGAGGAAACAGCTCGTTCACACAGACATTGCTTTGGGTGTGTTTGGAGATCAGTGACAGAGGCCAGTAGGGTTGAGAGAGGACTGAATGAAAGAGAGTCGTAGGAGATGAAATCGTGTAGGATCTCAGAGGTCACGGCAGTGGCTTTGACTTTTATTCTGAGTGAAAGAGGAAGCCATTGGAGTGTTGTAAGCAGAGGAGGGACATGTATGTGACTTAACATTTTAACAGGACCATTCTGGCTGGGTTTGATAGACTGAGGGCGGCAAGGGAGGAAGCACAGAGACTGTTAGAGGGAATGGAATAATTCAGCCAAGAGACGGTGATGGTTTGGGCTAGAATGGTAGCAGTGGAAGTGGTGAAACATTAATTGGATTCTGGATATTTTTCAAGAATCTACAGATGGAGTATACGCAGGGTGTGAGAGAGACAAAGGAACCAAGGGCAGCATAGTGTTTATCAAGTGAATTGATGGGATCTCATTGAAGGGATGTCATTTATCTTTAAATGCAGTTATCTAGAACATATTCAGACATAAGAAAAAAAGTCTCCACAAAGCCACCCAAACACAGAACACACTATTGATACTAAAGCTCAGGTACTCATTAGAGACTTTCTTAGTGCCTCTTTATTCTTATCTGAGTTACAGTTCAAATCAATGTGATCATTTTACCATTTTCTTATAAGATATTAGAAACAGCAACTCAGAAGGAAAAGAGAAATATTTAGAAAAACTTAGAGTCATCAGAAATAATAGCTGACCCCAAGGATGAAGATAAAAACAACTAAAACAAAACAAAAACATAAAAAACAGAGAGCCTGGGGATGCTTGGTATGGGATTTATTAATAATATTTCTCACTGCCCTAGAAGTCCCTGTTGGAATAGGAATGAGTGTTTGTAACGATCACTGTACCATTCATTAAGTGTGCCAAAGTCGGGTTAGATCACATTTTGAATTTTTTGGCCAAAGAAGCAGAGAGGTAAAATTATAGATATTTTGTCTTTAAAAGAATGCAATGTTTTGGAGTTCCTTCCCATCAGCAATTTCTAAGGCAAGCACAGACGATGTTCTGGTAGATGCATGGAGCTCTGGTCCTGAATTATGATTTCCTTTCCTACCCCAGAAAGCTGGCTTAACAAACCAGAAGAAAGTATAGAGATTCTTTTCACTCCCCTTTCTTATGAAGTGGGAAACTAGCTCAAGCCCCATCATTGAATTATTCCCTGTTTTCAGTTTTTTTCTGGGGCCCTTCTTGACACATTCCAAAGGCCTTCATATGCCCCAAAGCTCTCAATAAATCCTAAAGACTTCTAAGACCAAATTTCTTCAGATCTTTTGGTTTTAAGTCAATAACTATAGATTAAAAAGCCACAAACATTTTCTAATTTAAGAAACCTCTAATTTCAAAGCTTCTGTCTCCCAGTGTCTCTGGCTGCAGCTCTGTCCCCCTCCACCAGAGACCAGACCCCACAGTCTTTCAGGGTCTGCACCCAGGCAGGATGGAGGGGAGGGCAGGGGCTGCGGCAGCTCTTGCTGCCTGGGGCAGGGAGTGGCTGCCTCTCCTCCTCATCGTCTCTGGTCAGGCTGTGTACGTGGCTCTGCATTCTTAATGTGCACTTTGCCCTTTCTTCACGTCTTCTCCATTTTCTTCTCTGCTTTTTAGAGCTTCTAAGTAAGTTGGGAAGAGTGGGTAGGAAGTGAGCCAGATAGAAACTTTGTTATCTAGAAAATTCATTTATGTGGAATAGCTCATTCTCTGACAAGCTAAATAAATAGAGCATCAATGGTCATATACTGTATATGAAGATTTATGTTTTACTTATTTCCTTCAGATTTAATTTTGTCACAGCGGGGCACACTAAAAGCCCCGACTTCAGCATTATACAATGTCTCTGTGTAACAAAAACATTTGTACACCCATAATATTTTCAAATAAAAAATAAAAAAATAATTTTGTCACCAAAAAGAAATTTCAATGATTTTTAGACAGACACAGATTACAGTAAGGATCGAGGAATCTGTACTATGACTCTCAGATACTGCATTTTACAGAGTATATAAATGTTGTATTAAATATCATCAATTTTTTAAAAATTTCTTGACCATGAGAGTCCCAGAGATGAAGAGTTTGGAGGATTTTACTGAATTTTTGGTAAAGCAAGGTAATGTTAGGTTGATGTTGAAAAAAATGCAGGACTCTAAACCAATTATCTGCAAATACAAGAACTACTCTCAGAAGGCAGTCAGGATTTCTTATTCAGGCAGGACGAAGACCCTGTCGTTTTCCTTGTGTCATCTCAGCATTTCTGGCTGAACGCAGAAGTGCAGAGGTACACAACTGCAAGCAAAAATAATAGAGAAAGTACCAATGACGAAGCACATGAAGCTGTTCTCTAAACCGGCAGGATGTATTTATCTCTGCCTGGTTGTGCTGCGCTTTCCAGGATATAATCAAATCTAGCATAGCATCAGTGGGGAAAGGGGAGGACTATCTATTAGGTTCTACTTCTACTCTATGGGTGGTTCTTTCCCTATGTTGTTACATTTATTCTGTAAAAGAACCCCAGAAGGAAGGTATTATTATGATCCCTATTGTTTAAGTAGGGAAATAAGGATCAAAGAGCTTTTGCAACGTGCTCAACTCCACACAGGTGAGCTGTAGAATCAAATTTCCAGTCCAGTTTGGGTCCAAAGCTCGTGGCTGTCCCTCAACTCCAGCATGCAGGGCTGAATTAGCGATGCACAGTGGCGTGGGGGAAACCACCTGCTTCCCTCCTGCCTCCTCCCACAACTTGCAGGGACAGCTGGATGGGAGAATGCCGGTAACTGTGCTCTAGGTCTGTTCTTCCTGAAGCATGTCCTGAGAAACTCTACTAGCCTCTTGAGATGCTCCTTGATAAAAAGGTTCTCTGATCAAATATAAACAATGCATTTTATGTCCCCAAGTATATTACTGTTTCTGAAAAACCCCATAGTAAAGAAACTCTGAAAACTTGTCCCAAACGTAGTTTTCTTCTAACACTTATTAACCTGTGGAACTGGTGTTCTGTGGAACATACCTTAGGAAATGCTCTTTTAGGTGGGTCTGTCATAGTTTGGGATGCGAGCTCCTCCAGGGCAGGGGTGTCATTTGCCGTCAGTATCTTCAGTGCCTGTCACATGATAGGCTCTATATTTGCTAAAGACATGCCTTTGTGAGTAAACAAACTAATGCCGTCTCTCACTCCAGCTACTCCAGACAGATCCACTGGAGACAAGGGGAGCACAGGCCTGTGCTTACTCAGGGGCTAAGGGGAAGATCCCTCATCCTTCAGTCCCTGTGGTGTCTAAAGTCATGCCAGTCATCTTCTCCTATCTTCTGAGATACACATGAAACCTGATTGATCCTCACGTTGTGCCGGAGGAAGATGGAGTGGAAACGATGGAGTGGAAACGAGAGAACAACCATTTATTAAGTGTCTGCTAAATAGTGGGCACTGGGAAGGCACTTTTTAAAAATGTATTTTATGATTTTATGTAATCTTCATGTCAGCCTTATAAAGTGAATCTTACTGTCCCCATCTTTACAGGTGATAACACAAACTCAGAGAAGTCAAGGAACTTGCCAAGATATGTACCTGATAAGCATGTCAGAGTTTGAATCCGGCTCAGTCTGACTCCAAAATCCACATATACTCTACTGTACCTCATATTGCCCCAAGGTAGGAAACTAGGTTTGATTGGAATATAGTAACACAGCATTATTTACTCTGAGATTTTAATGTGCTTTAAATATGTTGTAAATATTAATTCATAATAATTGTTAGAAGGAAGCCCACAGACTTGACTCAATTACTTTCATTTTGGTTGTGGGCTCCTTTTATTTTTTTATTTTAAAATAAAAGAAAACAAAACAAATAATTTTCTACCATTCTAAAGCCTGGGGTTGCAAGTTACGGGAAAGTGCTTTGCAGGTGTGTAAGTTCTGTTACCATGCTGCTATTTTGGATAAAGCCTCCTCGTTCATTTCTTAAACTTTGTTGTTTGTGCCAATCTTTGAAAGGCAGGATGACTTACTGATTTGTTTTAGAGGAGCTGGCCAGAACGGGCAGTCTCTGATTAAAGGCCTAAACCAACCTGGAGAAAATCATACTGTGTTCAATACACATTTCTGTCTGCTAGGCAATGTCTGAAGGTGTCTATGGGGGTAATTACCCAGGGAAACGATAGGCCAGAAAAACCCAGAATTGGGCAAATAAATGTTCTTCCAAACCAGAGAAATGAATCAGTAGCAGAAGGGAAACCGTAAGAGTCAGCATACCTTAAATTTTAGGGTTTTCATGAATCAATTAAGAGACCAGTTAGAACTAGAGAAGCGTTTTAAAGAGAATAACCAAAAAATATAAGAGATAAAAATGTTATGGAATTAGAAAACGTAAATTTGCCAAGTAGTTTCATTTCTTTACATGATTCTTATAGCTGTGTACCTGCTAATGAGGATTGTAAATGACATAAAACCAATAATAACTAATATTAATGAGCTTTTATAATGTGCTGGGTATACATTAATCACTTGATATGTATGATCTCATTTAAAACTTGGAAGTTCTGGCAAACAGTGTTTGTCCTTCTGAATGGTAACTATGACCAAATCTGGGGAGCAATTGCTCTCTTTAGCAGGCCAAGTGTCCTCCCTATTTTATACCTGGCTGGCTTCACTCACATATGTTACCTGCCTTGCCTGGGTAGGCATTTTTGGTGTTTAATACCTGCTGTAAATCTTAAGTTCTTTTTTTTTTTTTTCACTACAACATGCAGGATAACTGTGGCTAAATTGTCTTCCCACTTATAGAACAATATGTGGCTCACACCATTATAAGCTGTAAGAAAAAAATATGCTCCTTAATTAATGGAAGCAAAATAAGAACAGATGCATTTTCTGGCCTCATGGAGATGGGCTAGCATCCCAGACCTTGTAATTGTTCTGGTATCTGCCAGCAGTGTCATCACTTAGCAGGCACTGTAGCTTTCTCCTCCAGTGACAGCCACCCTTGTGGAGACACAGCTGTTCTCTGTCCCTGCTTTAAACGATCCAGCTGTTATGAATTACCTCTTCCTAAGTCTCCCTAACTTTAAATTTCCTAAGAGAGAGAATCTGACTGATTCAGCTTTCATATGGGAAGTCCATAATGGGCAGAGCTTTGGAGTCAGGGCATCTCTTTGACTCTTGGCCAGGAAAATACCCATCCCTAGTTCAATCAGTTGTGGCCATGGAGGAAGAGTGAAATGGTAAGAGGCATGATTAAGAAATCTAGAAGTGATGTGGGCCTGGCAGACATTTTGAAGTTCCCAGAAGGAAACTTTGATATTGTAGATATTAATTCTTTATTATGTTTTCGATATTAGACACCTTTGGACACCTTTCTTGGCCTGTCCAGAACAAGCTTCTTGACACAATGGTTGTATTAAAAAAAGTTGAAACCAGACTACTATTTTATGAATTTATAATGAACAGCAGTTGTTTTCTCTCTAGTCAGATTACTCATAATTTTTATAATGCCTCCCTATAGAAAGATCTACATCAAAAGTAAAGTCATAATCACATAATTCTGTGTGAACACAGATAATAGATGGCAAAAGACTAACATATAGCTCATGACAGGGACATATATAGTTCATGATAGGGATGGCCTTGTCACTGGACCTGGAATACATGAGATTCTTTAGCTACAACCTCCTGCATCTTTCTCATGGTAAAGATGGCCTTACAAATGGTTTGTTTCACTGGGAGAAGCTCCTTCAGTAGGTAATGTTTGGCTAGGCACTACTAGAGTTGGTTTCTATGACTTCTCTGTAAGGTTAGTGTTTTACTCAAGGGACCTCCAGAGAAACAGAACCAATAAAATATATAGATATGTAGAGATAGAGATTTATTATAAGGGATTGGCTCATGCGATAATGAAGGCAAGTCCTGAGATCTGCAGTTGGCAATTTGGAGACCCAGGAAAGTTGATGGTGTAGTTCTGGTCCCCAGGCCGGCAGGTTTGAGACCTAGGAGAGCAGATGTTTCAGTTTGAGTCTGGAGGCAGGAAAAAACTAATGTCCCAGCTAGAAGGTAGTCAGGCAGGAAGAGTTCCCCCTCACTCTTGGATGGTCAGCCTTTTTGTTCTAGCAGGCCTTCAGCTGACTGGATGAGGCTTACTCACATTGGGGAGGGCAATTTGCTTGATTCGGTCTACTGATTCAAATGTTAATCTTATCCAGAAACACCCTCAGAGACACACCTAGATAATAGTACCAAATATCTGGGCATCCTGGTGACCAGTCAAGTTGACACACAAAATTAACAGATGGCATTTAATATTTTATTTTTTGCTAAAAAATTATTAATTTCTTTTCAGAATAATTTTTTTTTGTTTTGAAATTAATATATGGCCTTCCCTGGGAGTTCTAGTCACAAGCTCCTACTCCGCCTAGCTCAGCCAACTATGCTATTGCGATTGTGGGACCCGCAGTACAGTGGTCCATGTGCAAATTATTGTCCCCTGGGACTGTGCCATGGCCATAACCAAAGCCAGAATTCTAGGGTGCATCTGGAACAGTAAGACCAATATGGAACTCTTGAAGCACATGGAGCAGAACCTGCACTTGAAGAAGAAGCTCATTATCATGTTCTCACCCACATCCAATACTATGGGTCAGTGGATTTCAAAGTGTGATCTTGGAACCCACAGAGGTCCCTGAGATCCTTTTGGGGGTCCTGAGGTCAAAATTATTCTTATAGTACTACTAAGATGTTATTTTATCTTTTCACTCTCATTTTCTCATGATTGCATGGGGTTTTCCAGAGACTATGTAATGTGTGATACAACAACAGAATGAATGCAGAAGCAGATACGATAGATAATCTAACTATTTTCTATGCAGTCAGACAATAAAGATATTTATAATTATGTAAAAATGCCACTATTCTTACTAAAATTTTCGTTTTGTTTGAGAAATATGTTATTTTTCATGTGGATATTTTCTTAATGTATAATTGGTTTATTGTTATTATTTTATTTTATTTTATTTTATTTTTTTGGAGACAGAATCTCATTCTGTCACCCAGGCTAGAGTGCCATGGCATCAGCCTAGCTCACAGCAACCTCAAACTCGTGGGGGCTCAAGCGATCCTTCTGCCTCAGCCTCCTGAGTAGCTGGGACTACAGGCGCGAGCCACTACATCTGGCTAATTTTATTTTTCTATTTTTAGTAGAGACGGGATCTCGCTTTAGCTCAGGAAGTCTCGAACTCCTGAGCTCAAGCAATGCTCCTGCCTCAGCCTCCCAGAGTGCTAGGATTACAGGTGTGAGCCACCGTGCCCAGCCTATTGTTATTTTAAAAGTTAATTAATAAATGTTAAAAAAATATTCTTAGTTTTAATCCACAAAGCCCTTTGAGGTCCTTGGATAATTTTTAAGAATGTAAAGGGGTCCTGAGACCAAAAAATCTGAGAACCTGTTTTAACCATTGCTATAATCTAAAAATTGGGGAAAACACCTGTTTCTGTTATGTGATCCTAATTCTGTAAAATCATAGACATATAGATACGTAATAAAAAAGAGACTGGAAAGAAGTACACAGAAACAGTGATCATCTATGTTAGGGTTATGGGTGATTCACATTTTGAATATATCTGTCTTTTCAACATTTCTACAATGAATGTGAATTCTTTTATTATTAAAATAAAATAATAAATTAGGTGTCATTTAAAATACAGTGCATGCTGATTCTGTGGTAATGTGTATGTATATGGTTAAATAAATTAGAATAAATCATTTTACACATGTAGGATTATTTCCAATTTTACACAATTTAGACCTTGAGTGTAGTTCCTCTCGTTTTGAAAGGAAGATAAAATCTTTCTAACCCTAGGATGGCTTAATATTTTTCCTTACTTCTGATTTCTCTCAGATCTCTTCCAAAGAATTCCTTTGTAGAAAACTTTCTGCAGAGAAGAGGACTGAAAATTAAACATGAAATCAGAACAAAATGATAAGGTAAAATTCTGGGAACTTCCATTCTGGGATTTCCAATATTAAAATGAATTTAATTGTATTCATTCCTTTTAAGTTGCTTGTACATACTCTATAGTTACATCAGATTTCTCCCCGTTGATTTAATTATGCATCCATTTAGTCATTCCTAAGTACTCACTGGAGGATTTCTATTAACTACTCAGGCTGCTCAGATGCTGAGCTGAATAATCACGGCCCCCTTCCTCAAGGAGCTGACAGCTCGTGAGAGAGCCAGACACATAAAGAACCGATTAAGGTTTGGTCTGGTAAGTGTTAAAGTAGAGGGCTGTGCCAAGAACTATAGTACTATACACAGTTTAGAAGTTACTTTATTTACTCTGCCAGAATTTATTGAGTTCTAAATTTGTGCAGAGTACAGCGGTAGGGAGTATAAGATAAATGAAAAAGAATTTTGCCTTCTAGAAGCTTACAGTCTAGCTGGGGAGACAATTGTGCACCCAGAAATCAGCAGCATGAGATCAAGTGCCAGTTACTTATAGTAAATAGAGCCATAGAATTTCGGAGAAGAGAACTTCAGAGGCAGGAACAGTTATGAAACTTAATTAGAAAGCACCTTGAATGAACCTTGACAAGCAGCTAGGACTAAAGTTTAGAGAGGAGGGAGAGGTGTCGGAGCATAGGAAGTGGTGAACTAGTGTACACATTTTGTTCTCTTCAGACCCAAAGCCCTCTTTTTTGTAATAAATATTTCCTTTTTTGAAATTAAATTCACGGCATAACCTCTCTGCACACATCATTTAAAAACTAAATTACATTAAATAAAAAATATAATGTCCTTACTATTAAAGGAGAAATAAAAATATAATAAACAGTGTATACTTCAATATATAAGGTTTGAGCATAACTACAGAAGTAGCCAACATGAGTAGTCAAATATTTGTACCTACTTGTAATGACTAAGGCAGAATTTAGAAGAAGCAAAATTAAAAGCCATGCTGAACAAGAAGTAGAGGAAAATGAAAGAGCACAGGCACAGTGGCTACTAGAATAAAAACTATTGCTAGGATGAGTAATGACAGACTGGACCTGTCTGTATATGATAAGAGAGAAAGAGGGAAGTAACCTTAATTGCAGTAGGGATAACATGTCAAGACAAATTACAGATTGTTGAAGTGAGAAAATGAGGAAGTATAATATTCTTGCAAACCACCTGGACCTTATTTATGAGTGTGTGTAAAAAAAATAATTCCCTGTGTTGCATGGGATAGAGCTGAGACAGAATGTTTCAGAAAACAAATCCTATCTTGCGACCACATTCTGAGATATACGTTCTATCTTCAGTATGATCGTTTTAAGGATGTCACTCTCAGAATATCATGTTTTCTCACCACATCAAATAACTATTAGTCATGTAATAAAAGGGTTAAGAATAAAGTGTCTGCTAGAATTTTTGTTTTGTGAAATTTTGTAGTCTTGCAATGATGGAGTCTTTAAATCATGTTTAAGTTAAGAAGGAATCAAAAATGTATTAATAACTGATTTTTCTTGGGGACAACTGACCACACTTTTACCCAAGACTTCTCAAGTTTTTGGATTACTTTTCTTCTTTAGTGTCAGGTCTCTTACCGTATACTGACTGTAGCAGATTATGGAAATTTGAAGTTTAAATATTAGCAACTTCCAGAAGATATTGTATAAGACTGTCCCTTGTTTTTCATGGAGACATAAGTTATTTTCATAGCCCAGAAATACATACCAATCACTATTTCTTGAAACAGTTGGTGCTTTTTCTTGAGTTCCAGGCCCCCCAAATCTTCTAAGACTTAGTAATTTCCTAGAGAAAAGTATAGGGTGATTTCAAGGACAGGAATTATGTCTTATTTCTTTTGTATTTCCAGTACCTACCGTAGTGTCTAGCACATAATAGGCATTCAGTAAGTGTCTTTTGAGTGCATCAATGAGGGACAAATGAATGTTTAGATAGGATGATGGCTGTGTGTTGTGATTTTTCCTGGCTTATTCTCACTGTTCAGTCTTTTCCTACTGAGTCGTTTGGCCAGCAGAGGGAGTCCAAGATCCACCTTAGGATCAGAGAACAAAATGGGAAAAGGAGAAAACTTCTAGCTGTAGAAATGCAACTGTAAAGAAAGGAAACAAATGAATTTGAGATTTCCAAGAGGGCTTCATTTAAGTCTTTCAGTAAAAGATTATTTTTAGAGTGCTAACTAATCTGGACACTATGTGAGTAATGCATTAGAGGAAAATTATTTGATTTGGAAATATGGAACTACCAAAAACTTTGAAAGAGAAAATAAAGATTACTCAGAACTAAATTTGGCTCACATTTGGCTATATATATTTCTGCTTTCCGATACATAATATATAGAGTGTAAGCTCCACAAGGAATAGTATTTTTGTATTTACTGAATTATTCTAAGTGCAGGTTGAAGAATATATGGAAACTCACTGTGCTATCTTTTCTAATGCTTTTGCAAGTCTAAAATTATTTCCAAATAAAAATTAAAGCATAAACTGTTTATACTATAAAATAAAAGTTTAACTTGTGCTTCCTCATCTTGATTCAGTTCTTAGCATATGACTGCAACCCTAACCATCTTCATGAAAAGGAAGAAATAAAAAATATAAATGTAATTCAGATTTTCTTTTGTAAAGAGAGATCATTTCATTACTGAATGCAGAAAAAGGCTTGGCTTTATATTGCCATACCTTCACTGTCAGAAGGTCTGCAAAGCATTGTTTCTGTGACATGAAAATTACATTTTCTACAGAATCTTTATTGAATGGCATTTCTGAAACTTCTCTTCACAATCAATAGAGTTTGTTTTTCTTTTTTTAAGGGATTGGGGGGGGGGGCCTCACTATGTTGACCAGGCTGACCTCGAACTCCTGGGCTCAAGGGATCCTCCTGCCTCAGCATCCCGAGCAGCTGAGACTGTAGGTGCACTCCACTGTGCCTGCCTTGAGTTTTATATTAGACCTATCATGTAGTCCAACCTGCTTATTTTTACTTTATAGTTAAAAAAGAAAATGGAACTTATAATTATATATTGCTTTATACTTTCCAAAGCAGTTTTAAATTTATATCTTATTTTTCCCTAACAGCCCTACAAGATAGGGTAATTACTATTAGCATTACTGTTTAATCAAAATATAGGCTCTGAGATGTTAAGTTGTCTAAGGACACAGAGTAAGTTGGCCAGCACTCTTTCCTACCTCCCTGAAATTTTCCCTAATTCTCTTTCTCTTACAGGCCAGAATACAGTGTAGTACTTATAATACAGTCAATAATAATAATAATAGTTAGCTTTTATTGCATTCTTACCATATGCTAGAGGGTTTGCTAAGTGTTTTTTAAGTAGATAATCTCACTTAACATTCTTTACAATTTTGCTAGGGTGTTGAAGCAGACACAGGGAGGATTGGCATCTGATTGGATGTGATGGGCAGGAGAAGAGGGAAACATTAAAGGATCAAGAAGATTGTGAGTTTTGGTGACATGGAAGGTGGTAGAACCATTAACAAAGATAGAGGGTACAGAAAGAGGAACATGTGGGAAGATGATTTCATTTTTGAATATGCCATGTGTGTACTATCCATCCTACAGCATGCCCACTGTTTGACATCTTTAAAGCACTTAGAATAATTTGTCAAAATTAAAAAAAAAATTCAAAAATGTGCTTACTACTGTAATGGTTCAAAGATTTGAAAATGTAAGCTTATAATTTTCTGCAGGTTCATTTACTAGCCACTTGTTTGGCACAGTGTAAAAGCTTCCCTAAGCATGTTTCTGAAGAGTGCATTGGCATAACCAGCTTCAGTTAGGCTGGTGAGACAGTCCTTTGGAAAGCAAATGAGACCACAATTACAGTGCGTGGGGCAGACGGAGTGTGGAGGCGGGTGGATGATGCTAGTTAACTAGGAGAAGCTTGCTGACACAAAGTCTGGTTTGAGTAGCGGTAAAGAAGCGTGTTGGCACTTATTATAGTGTATGGGTTTTCCCTCTCTTGGAACCCCACAACTATATCCTCCAGAGTGGAAGAGGCGGGGGGAAGAAACAGCACGTTATTACGCAATCTTACATCAGCTGATCAAGCACACACAACACCTGCAAGAATGTACAAAACAGTCCTTCCTGCCAGAGTCATGTAGTCTAACCCGCACACACTCCTCAGGCGCACGGGGGCAGTCACGCATCCTCAGTCACACTCGAGCGTCCTTCCATCTCTCATGGAAGTAACAGTTTAAGTGTATATTTTACTTTATGCTTTGAAGGAGAACAAAAAACCTCCCCTTTGGATTTAAATCTTTTCCGTGGCTCTTAGATTCCTTCAGTTCAGGGCCCCCCATTTTCTTGTCCCAAGGGGGTGGGAACCTGTGACCTCAAGGCCACACCTGGTTCTCCAAATCCCCAAGTGCAGCCCCTCGACCAAGTCCAGACTTCACAGAACAAATCCTTTTAATAAAGGGATTTGTTGCATAAAATTTGGATTTAGTCAAGAGGCTGCACTGAAGGATCCAGAAGGCCACATGAGGCCCCAAGGCCACAGATTCCCGACCTTTTAAGGTCAGATCCTTCACACTGCACGCGGAGTCCACCTCTTGGCCTGTCTTCCATTTGAGATTATTCCTAAAAACTCTTCCCTTCTCTTTCTGATCACAACAAACGCCCCCTCTGTTGCCCTTGGGACATGTCATATGGCAGCAGTGGGGAGGGACGAAGGGAAAAACACCAAGTCTCACTGACTCTAGTTTTCAGGTAGGGATAAGGAGGACAACTAAGACTACCTTCAAGGAGATAAAAGTAAAGTTTGAAAATTTTGGCAGGAAACTACTGCAAACTATAAAATATGAAACATCAGATTTCAAAAAAAGCCAAGTAAAAATTCTAGTAGTGTAAATGCCAATAAACAAAATTAAGAGCAAAATAGACAGGTTTACCAGCAGCATAGATACTGCTGAAGAAAGAACTAATGAATGAAATATAGGTCAGAATGTTAGAATGTAGGGTGACAGTAAAAGTCCTTAGCAGTATATAATGACATTTAGGAGGTTGCACTCAGAACACTGAGGATGCAGTTTGCAACATGAATGTGTTCATCAAAACCAGAGGAAGCTATCCACCTGGAAATGTAATGAGGAGGAACTGTGAATATCTGCAAAGAAAATGAGTTTGTGTGTGCTAACTGCCTTTGATGATTTCTCTTCTGTGACTTCTCAAATTGCTCTGAGTTATACAGGGACACTGTATAGACGGCTATCAGATTTGAGACTTAATTTGTTCTAGTAAGACTTTGCTGTCTTGGCTACGGCTAGTTCACTACTCTTAGTTTTTCTGTCTCAGGACCACTAGGGGGCGATCATTTCTAGCAAACCATACCAACTTGCAAACATTGTGGGCTAATATTTAAAAATCCTAACCAGTGGGCGTGTTCTTTTGTATGTTTTTTAAAAAAATTAAGACTTTTTTTTTTAAGCAATTTTAGGTTTACAGAAAAATTGAGGAGAAAGTACAGAGTTCCCATTTCTCCCTCCTCCACGGTGAATTCTATTATTGACGTCTTGCATTAGCGTAGTACATTTGTTACAATGATCTGATATTTATACATTATTATTAACTAAATTCTATAGTTTAAAATATGGCTCACTCTTTGTGTTTTGTAGTCTATGGATTTTGAAAATGTATAATGGCACACATCCACCATTAGGTTACACAGAATAGTTTCATTGCCCTAAAAAAATCCCCTACGCTCCACCTATTGGCTTCTTTCACTTATCAATATTTAATGGTCCTTCATATTATTCTGTGACTTGATACTTCATTTTTTTAATCATTGAAAAATATTCCGTTCTCTAGATGTACCACAGTTTGTTTATCCATTAACCTATTTAAAGACATCTTGGCTGCTTCCACGTTTTGGCAATTATGAATAAAGCTGTTATTCAGTATGTAAATTCTTGTGTGAACGTAAGTTTTCCACTCATTTGGATAAACACTAAGGAGTGAAATTGGTTTATCATATGGTTAAGAATATGTTAAGTTTTGTAAGAAACTGTCAAACTGTCTTCCAAAGTGGCTGTACCATTTTTCAATCCACCAGCAAGGAAGGAGAATTCCTTTTGCTCTGCATCCTTGCTAGCATTTGGTATTATCAGTGCTGTGGGTTTTAGCCATTGTAATACGCATGTAATGGTATATCATTGTTTTTGAACTTGCAATTCCATGCTGATATATGATATTAAGCATTCTTCATACACTTATATGCCATCTTTGTATCTTCTTTGGTGAGGTGTCTGTTCAGATCTTTGTCCATTTTTAAATTGGGTTATTTGTTTTCTTATCATTGAGTTTTTTGTGTATTTTGGATATCAGTCCTTTATCAGATATATGTTTTACAAGACTTTTTCCTAATCTGTGGCTTGTCTTCTCAATCTCTTAACACTGATTTCGGCAGAGCAGAAGTTTTTGTTTGTTTGTTTATTTTTATTTTTTAATTTTTTTCTTTTTTATTTCAGCGTATTATGGGGGTACAAATATTTAGGTTATGTATATTGCCTTTGCCCCACCCGAGTCAGAGCTTCAAGCGTGTCCATTGCCCAGAGAGTGCGCACTGCACCCATTAGGTATGTATATGCCCATCCCCTCCTCCCCCCCATGAGAGCAGAAGTTTTTAATTTTAATGAAGTCTAACTTATGGATTTGTTTTTTCATAGATAGTGCTTTTGGTATTGTATCTAAAAAGTCATTGCGAAGCCCAAGGGCACCTAGATTTTCTCTTATATTATCTTCTAGGAATTTTACAGTTTTGCATTTTACATTTAGGTCTATGAACCATTCTGAGTTAATTTTGGTGAAGGTATAAGGTCTGTGTCTAGAATCTTTTTCTTTTTTTTTGCATGTAGGTTTCCAATGATCATGCTTTCTCCACTGAATTGCCTTTCCTACTTTGTCAAATGTCAGTTGTCTATATTTGTGTGGATCTATTTCTGGACTCTCTATTCTGTTCCATTGATCTATATTTCCATTAATTCACCAAAACCACATTGTCTTGATTGTTATAGCTTTATAGTCAGTTTTGAAGTTGGATAGTATGTATATTGTGTTGGCTATTCTGGGTATTTTGTCTGTCCGTATAAACTCTAGAATTAGTTTGCTAAAATCCACAAAATAATTTGCTGAGATTCTGAATAAGATGATATTTAATCTCTAGATCAAGTTGGGAAGAATTGACATCTTGACAATATTAAATCTTCCTATCCATGCACATGAAATATTTCTCCATTTATTTAGATCTTCCTTAATTTCTTTCACCAGTTTGGTAGTTTTTGCCAAAGTGTTTTTGTTCTATGTTATTACTTTTAATCTTGTGGCTCTTCCTCCCTTAAATCTATACTTGTGCTGTCCAACACAGTAGTGGCTATTGAGCTCTTCAAACGTGGCTAGTCAAATTGAGATGTAAATTGAAACATACATTGGATCTGAAGGATTTAGTAATAAAAAAGAATGTAAAATAGATCATTTATAATTTTTAAAATATTGAATACATGTTAGAAAAAATATTTTGGATTTATCAGGTTAATAAAATATTTTATTAAAATTAATTTTACCAACTTCTTTTTACCTTTTTCATGTGACCATTAGAAAATTTAAAGTTATGTATATGGCTCACATGATATTTCTACTGAATAGCACTTGTCTAGACTTTGGTATCCATTACCTTGTCAAGCTTTTCATGGTCAAATGAAAGTAAATTAGGATTCAGTTTTGCACCATATATTGCACTTTCTACATAGAATGACCTTGGTATATACTATTTCCCTTTGCTTTGTACTCCAAGCAGAATATGTCTCCTAGAACAAGGTAGGTATTATTATGAACTTGTTGCCTTCTAATAAAGACACAAATAGGATTATTTCAAAAATAAAATGAAATGCAGAGAAAGGAAGGGCAAATAGAGCATTTGGAACTGGGTGAAGGTGAAGAGGCAGAGATGGATTTATTATGAAGCTAATGAAGTTTAAGCTTCAGGGCCCTTCACTTGTAACGGCCCCTTTCAAGGCTCTAAGAGGGAAAATACTCGGATTCCCCAAGGAGTAGCATATCCCAGTTGGAAGACACTTAGTTTAGATGGTCTACATGGTAATCACACACCTAGTATGTTAATGCTATCACGGAGATATGTATGTAAGAGTTTAGGGAGGAAGGTGTGAGGTTGGAAGGATAGATAACCTCAGTTGGTTTGAAGGATATTGAAAGCAAACACAATGAATTTCTGTAGTGGTTTGCAGTTTGCAAAGCACCTTTGTGTATTATCTGCTCTGATCATTATATTAACTTCATGGGATGTCTGTGGCAGAGATTTTTGGCCCCGTTTTACATCTAAGAGAAATGAGGTTCAGAGGGCTTTTTTTTTTTTTATTTGATAGAGGGTTAATGTTAGGTAGGGATAAGGAGAGAGAGGAGCAGATGGTACTAAGAGATTCTTTGTCTACAATAGAAGGAACAAATTGACCAGAAAGGGGGGCTTCCAAAAAGGAACAGATGACATGTCAAGGGGGCTTCCAAGGACTGAACACATGTTTGGTCTGTGATAGGGGGTCTCTAAGGGCTGACCAACCAAAAAGAGGTAGAAAGGCCACAAAGTGGAGACACGATAAAGGCCACAAAAGGGGGTCTTTGGATGCATATAAGTAAGGTGACAGTCTGCTCAAGTGACCTACCCTCATTAACATAGTAAAAATCACACCCATCAGTGTCATGACAGTTTACAAATACCATGGCAACCCCCAGAAATTGCCTTATAAAGTTAAAAATGGGGAGTGTTCTCAGTTCTGGGAATTCTCCACCCCTTTCCAAGAAAAACCACCTATATTCTACCCTCCACATAACATATTATTAGGGATTAGCATAAAAACAGATTCTAACCCTGGGGTGATGCTATTCCTTATTGGAGCAGTCCACTCTCTACTGACTTTGAGAGTGTACTATACTATCTATACTTTGTCTTTAAACTCAGGGTCTCCTCCACTCATGGGGGTTGGCAGTTCCTTCTCTGGAATGAACTATGCTTTAATAAACTTTGGCACTTTGCTTGCTTGCATCTGCTTGGTCTGCTCATTTGCTCTGTCGACTCAGTACCAGTAACTGTTCTTCAGTACTGGGAACCAAGAACCAGGGAACATGGACTTGAAATCTGGTCCCCACACCTGACAGTTATCTAGAAAGTATTTTTTTCCTTCATTTTTTAGAGATGGGGTCTCACTTTGTCACCCAGGCTGTCATGCAATGGTGTGATCACAGCTCATTGCAGCCTGGAACTTCTGGGCTCAAGTGATCCTCCGGCTTCAGCCTCCCAAGTAGCTGGGACTACAAGCACTTGCCACCAAGCTTGGCTAATTTTTTCTCCTTTTTTTTTAGTGTGTAGAGGCAGGATCTCGCTATGTTGCCCAGGCTGGTCTTGAACTCCTGGGCTCAAGAGATCCTCCTGCCTTGGCCTCCTGAAGTGCTAGGATTATAGGTGTGAGCCACTGTGCCTGGCCCTAGGAACTCTTTTGATAGTGTTTTTAATTAGTATCACCAGTGGAAAAATATTTTTGGAAGATTAAATCCTAATTTACTCTCATTTGGCCATGACACCATGACAATTCATAAACATTTTATTCAGAGTCTTCAAATCTGAAACACTGTAGCCTAAATCTTTAAGCACTAGTAAATCTTTAACCACCTGAAAAATTTGACATGTAATATATTTTGTGGGTGCATATTTAGGTTTGTTGCATACTGAGAGGAGGAGTCAAATAGGGTGAGAAATGTTATCAACCCTATCCATACCTTTCTTTTGAAGGGGCTCTACTGTAGTTTGTATTAATCCCCCTCATTCCCTCCCACTCTAGATGAACTGCAATGGTCTGGGTTATAAGTTTAAATCAGATTAAATTCTGCCTCTCAGGTGAATGGAGAAAGAGTATTACCTTGATCTGTTTCAGTGATTATTTTTATCAATGTCATTTCCCATCAGGCATGCCAAAATTAAACTTTAAATACCATAATCACTAAGTATGAATCTAAGCACTTAAGGATAGGCAATATGATTTATAATTCTTTGTTTCCACTGTATGTTTTGGATGAGCAAAAATAATTTGCTGGTCAGGTATGGCGGCGCATGCCTGTAATCCTAGCATTCTGGGAGGCCAAGGTGGGAGGATTGCTTGAGGCCAGGAGTTTGAGACCAGCCTGAGCAAGACTGAGACCTGGTCTCTACAAAAAATAAAAAAATTAACCGGGCGTGGTGGCATGCACCTATAGTCTAGGAGGCTGAGGCAGGTGGATTGCTTGAGCCCAGGACTTTGAAGTTGCAGTGAGCTGTGATTACACCACTGTACTCTAGCTGGGGTGACAGAGTGAGACTCTGTCTCAAAAAATATTTGCTTATTAAAAATGAAATTTTTGACTCCTATGAGAAAGTGAGTCATGAGGTGGTTGTGAAGAGACCAGAATTTGTCCTCATGTTGCTGAGTGTCCTCTTCCTTAACTGCAGTGCTTTCTGCTTTCAGAGAAAGTCTTAGACCTAGAGTAACACGTTAGTATCCTGAGGTAATGTAGTTTCTGAAAGGGCCCAATTTCTTTTCTTCTATACCCAAAGAAGAAAAAGAACTAATTTTCAAAACACATTTTAATAGATACATTTTCCAGGTGGCATAATGTTATATTTCAAAGACAAATTCACCATTTCATTATTTTTTTTTTCAGAAGTCAGTATTCTCTAGGTAGAAGATATCTTCTGAAATTTCAAGAATGTTTTCAGGTAAACTAAGAGTTAATTTCTTCTGAGACTCTCCAGTGTGTCTCAATCTATTCCATAATGTGATTAATGAAAAAGATTCATATGTGTCACCAAATTTGAGGTGGTTTAGTTGAGAAAATTTGAAACAGGTTACTGAATTCCTGGAAGAAAATAGAACACCCTTTAAATGTAGGTAAAAGCATATTGAATTTAAACATTTTTGAGATCAGAATTTTTAGGAATAGGAGCATCAATATTAAACCAATCTTTTGCTCTCTCTAAGGATATTTGGTTCTAGATATTCCCACAATTATCTTTGCTTATTGGTGGAAGAAAAGCCTATTTTTGCAATATTTCTTGAGTCCTATCTGACAGGAATAGCAGATGGGTTTATCTTCTCTGCTAACGCCAGTCTATTGGGTGGCTGCTTGCAGTATGACATTAGGAAGGTTCTGAGGCTCATCCACCATCAGTGAATGGAAAGGATTATGACGAACTGAAGTGTGTCTGCTATGGGCCTGTGTGTATGTGTGTGTATTGGGAAGAGGAGTACAGTCTGCTTCCACATATTTCCAGCTTTGACCCAAAATGGAAAGTATGTTATATGCCAGCAATTAAAAGTCATCTTTCAGTCTTAATACCGTAGGGTTGGTGGCCCAGTAAAATTTTTCCTTCACGTTTCAGGAATCAATTGTGAGTGACTAAAGGGGCTCCCTGATTTAAGATCTGCATTTGTCAAGGCAATTCAAAGAACTCTTCTCTCTCATTCTGCAGATGACTTTCATGGCCAAGGAGCCTTTTCTAAGCTGGGAGAATTTACCGTTTGGCGGTTCTGTGGTGGTTTCTTCGGTAGTGTGCATGCCCCTTCGGATGCCTGCAGGGGTTGTCACTCCAAACTCATCATCGGTGTCTCTGGGAGTTGGGAGGTGGCCCTCTGGGGTTCTGTGGGTGGCGGGATTTACTCCTGCTTGTCCTGCAGGAAGGCTTCCCCCCCGGCCATCTGGGTTAGCCCCTGCCTGAGTGGTGGGCAGGGTGCCTCCCGGGAGCAAGGGGTGGATGATGAGACCTGTGAAGATCTGTGGGGCCACTGGCTGCAAGAAAGGAGGCAAACAGGAAACACAGTCAAAGTCAATCACACATTTTTAGGCTGGTTAATGACTCTTTTTTCTTTTGAGGGGAGCAAGTTTGAGTAGAAATGGCAGGATGGAGAGTAAAGTCAGAGAAAACAGCAAAGATCTAGCATTCCTCAGAGGAAATGCCACTGTTGGCCCAGCCCAGCCGGATGCTGGGTTCATTACTGGGATTCCTTGCTATGCTTCATTTTCCTCAGAAGGGGAAAGTCAGAATCTAGTCGGTCATGGGAAAAGGAATATGCGTCATTTGTTATCATCAAGTGTATCTGTTGGTAGATCTAAGGCAGAAAATGTATACAATTGTGATGGGCTATATCTTTGTTACTAACCTAAAACATAATCTTTCTTTCGCTCATAAAAATTTAAAAAAATGTAATTTAGGAGACGAAAAATTAGTGAAAAAATTGATTCCACTGGATTAATCAATCCTCATCTTCACGGCTGGCATTTCTTCAAGTTTCTTACGGTGTATTTTTCAAAGGCATTGGAATATTCAGTCAGAAACATTTCTCTTGGCAATTCAACTACTTGTGTGTTTCCTGTGGTTACACAGGGAACTCCTCTCTATTAGAATCTTTCATTGTTAGAGAGAGTCTGATGAGCAGGTCTGGGGCAGGACTCAGCAATCCACATTTTTAACCAGATTTTGAAGTCATCTTGATTTGGTGGGCTGTGACTGAAGTTTGGGAAATACTGTCTTAGATTTAAGAGATAATGAAACCAGAATTAGACTTATGCTGGATGAGAGAAAGGAGTATGGAAGTTTTCAAACTGAAGGTTGTGACACTCTCAATTTTGAAATAAAAAGGTGAGTGGCTGACATTATTAAAAAATAAAACAAAGAGAGTAGATCAGAGTACATTCTGTATAGTACTGAAAAAATGTTTGAAAACCACTACTGTAGTAGATAGAATCTATTGGATTTGGATCTACTTTTTTTTTTTTTTGTCTTTGAGACCTAATTACTTGAGTTAATTGAACTTCAGTTCCTTTATAAAGCTGGGTTAAAAATCTCTGCTTTGTAGACTGGTGAGTGTTTGTTTTTTTTTTTTGTTTTAATTTTATAATAAAAAAATTTGAGACAGAGTCTCATTCTGTTGCCCAGGCTAGAGTGCCGTGGCATCAGCCTAGCTCACAGCAACCTCAAACTCCTGGGCTCGAGCAATCCTTCTGCCTCAGCCTCCCGAGTAGCTGGGACTATAGGCATGCGCCACCATGCCCAGCTAATTTTTTCTATATATATTTTTAGTTGTCCAGATAATTTCTTTCTATTTTTTTTTTTTTGGTAGAGACGGGGGTCTCACTCTTGCTCAGGCTGGTCTCGAACTCCTGAGCTCAAAGGATCCGCCCGCCTCGGCCTCCCAGAGTGCTAGAATTACAGGCGTGAGCCACCGCGCCCGGCTGATTGGTGAGTGTTGAAGGCAATATATACAAAAGATCTGCTAAAAGGCTTATTATATAGTGTTATATAATATACATGGTAGGTATAGATGTTCATGTATCAGTGTTGGCAAAACAGATAGCCCCATTACTTGATTATTATTTATGGTGAACGTAGCAAATCTCTACCTTTTCCATAATAGAAAAAACTGTTTAAAAACTGCGTTCTCAAATATTGCCTCAATTCCTTACTTTAGTTGTCATGTTTAGATATCTTGCTAATTCATCATTTTCTGTAAAAAATGACCTATGGAGGAATGCATAGAAGTGCCTAATAATAGTAATATGAACTTTATTTAGATACAGCCCTTCAGTTATTCATGTGTATAGAAAAGTGTTCATTCATCACAATCTGATGCTAGAAAAATACATATTTACCCGTAAAAATAAAAAATCCGAGTTAAGAAATTAAATTTTGTCATAAAAAAGTCAATATTTATATTATTATACATCCGCATGCATTTTAATAGCTTATGATCCTAGATTGTAATCAGTATAAAGTTCAAAAATGTGCGATGTGCATTGGTTCTCTGGATAGAGTTGAATCTGACAGCAATACATGATAATAAACGCTAAGTCAAATTAATGGAAAAGTAGCTGGAGAATGATGATGAAATCCCCAGATAAAGAAAGGATAACCTAATGCAAGCACCTATAAAAATGTTCAGTTTATTATACATTCAGTGTACAGCAGATTCGAGATTTATGGTTGAAGGAGACTATATGAAGACAGACACTATATTGTGGTAGAAGTGAAAAGAATCTGAAATATTAGTAATTAAAAAATTTTTTTTTACCAATTCCTCTGAGCTTAGGATAGTACCCTAAAAGCAAAATGATAAATACAAATTATTAGACACACTTTAATATATTTGAAGCAAGATATTATAACATAACTTAAAAACTTAAAATACTTTGAAAGATTGTAGAGACACCTTTTGTGTTTTCAATAATATGTTAAACTGCCTTTGTTATTTGTATCACAGAACTCAAGTCAGCATATTGTGTGGGACTCCTAACATTCATCCTTTGAGTAATGTGAGGTTGCATACATTGTAAAAATTGTATGTTTTTCTATTATTAAGTAGATGCTCGTCAGAGGAAACCTTGAGGATGCTTAAAGCAATAATAAAAAAAATAAACCCACCATAATTCCACCATTCAGAGTTTGATATGTTTTCTTCCAGATATTTTTCACATATTTATTTTTTACTTAATGGAAGTCATGTCATTTTTACACTTTTATGTCTTGCTTTTTCTTTTAGTATTACATGATCATTTAACTGTATTATTGATAAATGTTAATAAATGTAATTTTTAATGGCCACATGGTATTTGCTCTTATGTTAGTACAGTTTATTTGGCCATTTTTCTTTGGTCTAAGATTGCATCCAATATTTTTCTGTACTCCAAATATTACTTTGATGACTATATTGTACATAAACCTTTGCTCTATTTTAGATTATTTTCTTGGGATATGTTCCTAGATGTGGAATTAAGAGTTGATACAAATTTTATATTTCATTCTTTTTTTAGAAGTAAAAGCTGTCACCTGATACTGATATTTGACCTTGTTCTTTTGATAATTTTATTAGGGATCACAAGAATTACTTTCACAAAGGTAAACAGGGAGAGAGGAGAAAGTGTTTATAGAATTTTCAGGGAAAATACATATAGTCAAAAATAAATTTGAGATTAAAAAAATAAATCCCTAAGTCATTAATCATTAGATCCATGCCAATAACCAAACTTCCTTCCGTCCTTCCCCCCTCTCTTTCCTTCCTCCCTCCCTTCCTTCCTTCCTTTTTTTCTTTCTGTCGTGCTCTGTCACCCCAGGCTAGAGTTCAGTGGCATCGTCATAGCTCAACCTCAAACTCTTGGGCTCAAGCAATCCTCCTGCCTCAGCCTTCCAAGTAGCTGAGACTACCGGTGAGTGCCACCATGCCTGGCTAATTTTTCTATTTTTAGTAGAGACGGGGGTCTCGCTCTTTCTCAGGCTAGTCTTGAACTCCTGAGTTCAAGCAATCCTCCTACCTTGGCCTCCCAGAGTGCTAGGGTTACAAGTGTGGGCCAACATGTCTGGCCACTTATTTCTTTCTTAACAGTTTGGTTTAGAGGATTGGTTGGTTGCTTCATCTGTGTGTGATATTTATTAATGGTACAACTGTAACTGAGGAATTTTAATGATCTCTGATTACTTATTTTCAAATTGGAAATAAAAATATTGTCCACAAAAAATTGTATTGAAGATGAAATGAGATAATGTACATAAAGTACTTAGAACAGTATGGCACATGGTAAGTGCTGTGCTAGCTCTTGTGATTATCAGTGTCCACACAGTGCAAAGTAAATTGGAAACTTCACAACCATCTGGTGAATAGTAGTAAGATTAAATAAACACTTCCCACAAAAGTGATTTAAAATCAAAATCATATTAAAAATAATCTTACCTGGGCTCCAAGTTGTGCTATAAAAATTGGTAACATCTGAAAAAAGAGAGAAGAATTCAGTAAAAAATATATTCAAAAGATAAATTCTAGCAGATGATATAAATATTGAGACTTTCTTTAAAGGATACAATATTTGTTGAAAAGATATTTGTTACAATGTATCATCTATGATTATACATATAGACTCACAGAGCTGGATGGGAAATGAAACTCATCCAATTTGTAAAAAGAATTAGACCCAGAGAGATTTAGAAACCAGTACAAGACAGTACACTTAGAAGGTAGAAGTTTGTAAATTGGATGAACAAAAAGTAATTTTAGTCTCAAGTGATCTCCAAACTGAAGAGTATTCCTAGTAGTAATGATGATAAAATGCACAGATTTCTTTTATATGGCACTTCAGAAGACACATGAAAGTATGTAATGGATATTTTAAAATGTAGAGGTTCTTGAAACATATATTTATTCCTGCAATAGTTGCCAGGATATTTTGCTGTGAAGTTTGCCAGTTCTTGCTCAGTAACCCTGGCGTCAACACAGCTCTTAAAACTAGGTAGGAAATAATTCATGGACACTGATAACTAATTACATGTTAGGAATTTATAGCTGAGAAAGATTTGGGAGAGGTGTTGGCATGCTCCAGTATTCTCTACTACTATAAGAACTAGCCTAGAGTTTGTCAAAGGAAGCTAGGGTTTTAAACATTTATTTTTGTTTGTATAGAAAATTCGGTATCAGGAAAGTAATCAAAATGGAATTTTAATTTGATAATAACCAACCCAAAAGATTCAAACGTCTTATGAAATAGACTCTTAACTTTGTTATTTCCCAAGACAGTTGGTGTAGCAATTATGGAATTATGGAACGCTAACAGGTAAAAAGTACGTACATTTATGAACAGCCTTACTATCAGTCAGGTTCTTGTCTACTGGCAAAAAAAAAAAGGCAATGACAGCAACAACAATGACAACAAAACCCCAACCAACCTTCAAGGTGGCAATGGGAAAATAGTTTGGGAGAAGGGACACAGTATTTGGGAGAAAACAGAATTGAAATTTCTTCTTTAAAGGAAAGTTGGAGTGGAAGGAACAAAAAGATAAAAAGAGGAAACCACAGATGTTAAGTAACATCTGTAACAAAATGTAATCTGTTTTTCACTAATATAGCAAAATAGAGAATAATTTTTTTTTCTTCGTTGGTAGCAAAATTATTTTAAATAATAGTAGCAAACACATTTTGTGTTTTTATTATTTTAAGTGTTTTACATATATTTACCATTTAATTTTTATAACCGCTCTAGAGAAAAGTTCTACTTTAATGTCCATTTTAAATTTTGAGGAAAGTGAACCACAGAATGGTTAAGTAACTTGGCCAACATCACGCAGGTGATGAGTGGAGAGCTGAGATTTGACCAGAAGTTGTGTGGTTCTGGAGTTCACTCTTAACCATGTTGGCCTTTCTTTGGTAATGTGGAGCTGCCAACAGGTGCCCAGGTTTGCGGCAGAGGAAGTAAGCCACTCTGCATAGGGAGAGGTGGGCTGGAGGGATTGGAGCGGCCCAGGAGAGGGTCAGGTACCCTTGACGGTAAGCACAGCCTAGAGACACTGAGGAATTCCCACAGGGAAGGAGAATTGATTTGTATTATTGCGTGTTGGAGAGTGTGCAATGTCAGACCCTCCATACTGGAACTTTTGTAACATCTTCAGTGCCCACTAACGCCTTTGACAGGAGGGAATATTCTCTAGGGAATATGCAGATGTACTAAGTTTGGCTTCAAGATTAGAGCAGGGCAGCAATTGAGGCTGAAGCTGGGCAGTCAGCATAGGGATTATACAAGGATCACATATTAAAGACAGTCTCATTTTATTTGCATGTTTCTCAAGTCTTTTTCAGAGGTTCAGTTTTATTATCATGATTTTTATTATCAAGATATTCTGTGTGTCTTTGGCCCTGGAAATCCTATTCTGAAGTAAGAGTTGGTCCAGAGGAAATAGTCATTGATATAGTTATAGACTTAGTTACAAGGATTTTCACTGTAGCATTGTTTATAGAAGCAAAAGGCTTGGAAAAAACCTCAGATTTTCACAATAGGAAATCTAGCATACAATGAAATACTATGCAGGCATTCAAAACCATGTTATAAATGAATATTTCAAAACATGAAAACTATTTAAAATATCTATGTGGAAAAAATCAGGTTACAGAACATTAA
Source organism: Eulemur rufifrons (assembly GCF_041146395.1). Lineage (NCBI taxonomy): Eukaryota > Metazoa > Chordata > Mammalia > Primates > Lemuridae > Eulemur > Eulemur rufifrons. The sequence goes on from NC_091006.1 coordinate 23,268,929, forward strand.
ATATAGCAAAACATATTTTCTTTAAAAATGTACTTTATATGTATAAAAAAAAGACTGGAAGGACATATTCTAGAATGTTGATGGTTTTGATTATGAGTGATAGAACTCTGGATGAATTTTATTTTATTTTTTTGCTTACATATGTCTTCTAAATTCTTTATAATTAAGGTATATTACTTATATGACAAATAATAAATGTTTCTACAAAAAATTAGACCATTATGTAGGGTGATGGGGGCTGAGGTCACATGTTGGGGAAAATAAGTTATCTGCCAACAACTTAGTCTAGCCATAAAAAGATTATTGTATTTTTCTCCAGAGCCTATTAAGCTACTTAGAGAAGTTTCAAAAATTTGAAAATTCGGACTTTGTTCAATGTTAAAATTCAAACACTTAAAAAATGGGTGATGTCTTAAGTATGTCATTTGTATCTTAATGTGATGAGAGGGTTTTCTAGAATTTTTCCTGAAACTAAGTGATGGCAGGAGGTGAGAGATAACTAGAAAGTCCTTGGGGACTTTTTGAAGGGGCATGAAAAAAGGGCACAAAAGGGGAAAGACCAGATTTGCTGAAAATAAACATTATCCACCTTTTAATTTTTCTTTACAATGATCTTGGTCATCCAGAAAGTCTTTGATAGAAAAGTATTGTTGCTAGAAAAAATCCTGGTACTTCTCAATTTCCTGCCTTCTAGTCTTCACTTTTCAGTCTTCCCCGACTCTTCAGAGTTTTTTGTTGCTCATTAAAAATGTATTCTAGAGAGGTTGTGGGATAGCATGGTTAGTTTTCCAGGTATGTTTTTATGAGTGTTTTCTCAAGAACCAAATTGCCAAATACAGTTCTATGCCACATACTGTTCTAGAGCATTTGTCTGCAAATTATATGGGCAAAATATTCAAGAAGCTTGAGAAAATTCTTTCTGTCTTGTAGACTTCCACCTGAGAGGAAGTGCTTTCCAAGGTTAAACTGAAGTCCAGTTACTGAACGTACCTGTGGTTGCAGCTGCTGTTGTACGTTCAGCCCCCCCAAGGGCAATGGGTGGGCCTGTGGGCCAGGTGTCATCCCTGCAGCGGGATTTAACTGTAGGGCAATGAAAAAGATTTTCTTGGTATCTTTTTCAGTTTGAACATTCAGGAAACTAAATGTACTTACAAAACATAAAATATGTTTAAAGGGAGAATTTGCCATGTAAATGTATAGTATTCTATTGCATGTAGTTAGATATAGAGATGAAATTCAAAGACTTATCTTGTCTGCTAGTCCAACCACAAGGTCTGTTACTAACTTTTCCCATGCTAAGTTTTTCCTTGGCATTTAACCCGTTTTCTTCAAGAATTCTAAAACCTAGATAATTTTATCCTTGCTTTCCCCTTTTGGTTACAACAGCAATGGTTGCTGGAATTATTCTGATAGCTTTTTATTAAGAAATTAATTCCTTCATAGGTATCCCCATGACAATTATGAGTTTCAGAATAAAATATCTAATCTGGAGCATGAATTGTATTTAAATCTGACCACTAAAATAAATATACTTTAATCAGGAGAGGAACTTATTTTTCTTCCCCAAACAGATTAAACTATACAGATATTCTATGAGAAGACTGAAATCTTTCCATTCCTTCTAGTTTGCTCTTGTTGAGGGGGTAGTAATAGTGGTTATAGCATTTATGGGGGGTGTGGGTGTTGTAGGGGCATCAAGAAATGTAGGGTGGACGAATGGAGAGTGGAACTGGAGAGGGAAAGACTTGAGAACTAGATCCATTCCTACATAGGCTCTCTTACTAAGAAAACCTTTTTATATTGTATTGAATAGCATCCAGTGTTCTTTGACACTTCTCCCTCTCCTCTTTGTCACCTTAACCTACAGTGAATGTGTGCGTGTACATTTGTGGATACATACGCCCATATACATGCTCCTTCCCAACATTAGGTATTATATTTGTTTAACGATGGTATTAAAATGATACACAAGAGCACTTACCAGATGCAGATCTGACCCCAGTGTGAGCATCGGTGTTAATGATATTACACTTAAAGAAGGGAAGACCTGCAGGGCATTGAAATTGATGTATGAGACAAGAGGTTGTCTGTTTCCATTACTTTGTCGTTGGTAGACCTACAGTCTATAAATACAGGAGTATATGTATACTCCATGTAATCTACACTCCTGCTGGAGGTGGATTTACCTTGAAGGTAAATGAAGGTGAGGCTTTAGGGTCTCTCACTAGCATTGACCCCTTTTGTGGCCCTGGGAGGTGCCCTAGCAATCAATGTGTCAAGTTTATGGTATTTATCAGCTCAGGAAATTTTGATTTACTCTTATTTCCTATGTCATTATAAATATTCATTTCAGTACTTAATTTTACACATCTAATTTTGCATTCTTTTTCTTAAAAAGTGTCCCCAAATTGAATAAGCTGCAGATTCCTTAAGGAGAGAGATTGGCTTCTGACATGAGTTCCACAATGTCCATTGACTAAAGAGAGAACATCAGACTCTAGTATTACCCGATTGTTTTATTTCACAAAGTCTAGATGTAGGTAAGGCAGGGTCCTTTATAGACAATGAAGGGTTGGAGCGGGACAGAGAGTAGTAGCCAAAAGATAAAGGTAGTTTTCAAAAGTATTTAAATATGCTTTGAAGAAACAGATTTTACAGAAACACATCAACTCATCAGCAACAATGAAACTTAAGAAAACCATGAGGAAATCTGCTGTTATCTTTATACATCACCTCTTATTCCCTGGTACCGCTGGCAAATACCATCTAAGAGATGTCATAGTATTTCAAGGGCAGAGATGACCAAGCTTTGTAGCTATTGCTTTTCAAAGTTTTACTAGATTTTATTGATAAACAAATTATTATTTAGACAAAAGGGAGAAGAATGAAGGTACTTTGTTTTTCGTATTCAAAATTTTCAGAAGAGTGTATTGGTTCTCTTTTTATTCCCTTCCAAATCAAAAGCCTTTCTCTTTTGTTCAGTCATGACACGCTTTGTGTAAATCTTGATTTTAAATCCATCAGTCTTAACATGTTTCCTTTGCTTGTTTATAAATGTCTGCTGTTGTAAGACTCTTACCTGATTTGGGTGCTGTTGGTTCAGTAGTGTGGCCTGATCCGGAGCCAACTTTGTTGGAGTAAGTCCCAAAGCCGGGTTCAGATGCCTCTGTGAAAACAAATATGTATTTGAAGAGATTCATGTTTGAGATTTTGTATCCATTTTTGTCCGGAAGGTAACAGGTTGTTCCCAATGCAAAAATGTCCTTCTTTAGGCTCTGTGTATTTTGGAGCAGTTTAATTCCTGGAAACATTTTGTGCATGGCAGGACATGGAATTGAAGAGTGGAAAAATGCCAGACCAGGAGTGGGGGACGGTGTGGGTGGGAGGGAGGTAGGATGGACCAGGGCACATGGATTTCTGGTGGTGGCTACTGGCTCTCATTTATTTTCTGTAGCTGCCTTTCTCTTTTGCCAGGACATAAAATATATAATCTGCACCTTGGCTCTGTGTACATTTGCTTTTTCTCAGTGCTTGAGGTGAGATGCCATAATTCTTACTGCCTTTTCATGAAGCTTCCCACTTTTGCCTTATGACTGCCATGGCTCTCTTATAATGGAAGTTCAGTTTTCTTCCTGGACTGGATATTTTCATAGTGTATTAAAAATCACTGAATTTTAGGGGTGAAAATATTCTTTCTACTTATTTGGTCTAGTTGTACAGTTTTGTTTTTATAACTGAGGCCCAAAGAAGTCAAGTAACCTGGCCAAGGTGACATGGTGAGTGGCAGAGCCAGTGCTAGAATATTTGCAGATGTTCTTAGTCCCTGAAAAAAATAAAATGTTCCCTCTTCCAGGTTGATCCCAATTGTCTTTGCTCCTGGATGCATCCCCAGGAGGTACAGGGGTGTGGGCCTCCCAGTGCTGCATCAGCCCTTAAGTCACCTTGAGTTTACCCTGCAGCAGTCTTGGTTCTGCTTTGGGTTTTTCCCCTTAGTTGTAAGAGGAGAGGTTGGTATTACCTGTCCTTGGAGGTCCCTTTCAGCTTTAAGATTATGTACATATACACTCTGTAAATAAGTCTTTTCCTCCCCTACAATCTATTGTTAGTACAGCTGCCAGAGTGACCCTTTGGAAATAATGGTCTAATCTTGTCACTCCTCTGCTCAGTGCCTGCAATGACTGTCAATTTCGCTCAGAGTAAAAGCCAGAGACCCTACAATGGCCTACATGCCCTTCATGCCCCAGTACCACTCTGACCTTCGGTACCACCTCATTTCTTCTGGCTCCCTCTGCTCCAGCCATCTAGGCTCTTTGCTGTTTCTGGGGCAGGTAAAGCCCACTCCTGCCTCAGGCTCTCACCTCCACCTGTTTTCTCTGTCTGGAAGCCTCTTCCAGAGACATTGGCTCACTTCCTTCCCTGCTTCAAGTCTTTACTTGCATTCATCTTCCTATTGAGGCCGACCCTGATCACTCCCCTGAATGTGCAGCCTGCCCCATCCCCTCGGGGCACCCCAAAGCCCTGCTCCCTCTGGCCCTGCTCTGGGTTATTTCCCATATCGCTCACCACCTTCTAACATGTCTTATGACCTACTGATTTAAGCTGTTCATCATTGATCATTTGTTTCCTTGCTAAAATATAAACTTCACAAGGGGGGAAATACTGTGTTTTATTCAATGATACATCCCAAGCAGATAAATCCATGCCTGGCATACAGTAGGCACTAAACAAATATTTGTTGAAAGAATGAAATTTTGTTTTCTTCTAGAGCATTCACTTCCTGTGATTTTGATTTGTCTTATCTTCTTTCTTTCTACTCATAGTATTCTCCATCTCTCCCTTGTTCTCAAACTTTTGATCTTCTGAAAATACTTGCTAGGTTGTATGTGTTCACATATGCAAATGGATTCATTTTTTATGCCTTTATGATAATTCAGAAAATTCATTTACAAATAATAAACAATACCTTGTCCTTGTGTCCTGATTTTTCATTTGAGAAATGTTGTTCCTAAACCAACATACATTTCAGTGTCACCTCCCCCATGCTCTACCCCACTAACTCTCTAGCTGCTCCCACATTGTTGGCTGTTAGCAGCCTGCATTAGCCTGCGCTCTGCTTCTCAGTCCCACTTGCACAAGAACTGTGCTCCTGGAAAGTTTTATTTCTCCTGGGTTTTTATAAATTATATGGTAATTTAAATATACTAGAGAAACCCTATTTTGAAGAACCCTTTGGTAAAGTAATTCAGTGAAGGGAAAGATCTATTTGTTTTATAAAAAAATTAAATTCCTCATTTACTTTATTCAGAAAATTAAATTTTCCCAGACAACTTCTTTCAAATAAGACATATTAATATATTCAGAGTAAAGTAAGAGGGAGGTTGGTTATTCATGTCTTGTTCCATCCCCCACGAGCTCACCCTGTTCATTTCCTTCATAGAACTAATCATGGTTATTATTTATATTTTAACATTTCTTTAAAAATTATTTAATTATTATTATATCTATAATTCTTGATAATCTATAATTCATGCAAGGGGTCATGTCGTTTTTCTTTTTCCTTCCCTACCATTGTATCTTCAGCAACAAGCACAATGTCTGACATATAGAGAATTTTTAATAAATATTTGTTGATTGCATGGATGAGGATAGAAGTGTCAAGTGAGCTTGCAGCACAACTAAGAATGTTTTTTTTTTGTTCTGCTATTTCATAACAAATATTTTGCAATTTTTGTCTTAATGTGAATACTCAAGAATCTTGCACAAAGAGAAGTCCATGTAGAGATCAAACTACCCATCTCTATGTCTATAAAATAATGGAGAACAATTGGAGTAAGTGTTGGAGTTCTAGTGCTTCTTTCTTTCAAAAGCCTATAATATGTGATGTAGAAGACTGAAACAGGATCTGCACCTTTCACCTCTCACAAAAATCAACTCATGGTGGATAACAGACTTAAACCTAAGTCATGAAAGTATAAGAATTCTAGAAGAAAATGTTGGAAAAACTCTTATAGATATTGGCCTAAGCAAAGAATTTACGAGGAAGACCCCAAAGGCAATCACAGCAACAAGAAAAATAAATAATGGGACCTGATCAAATTAAAAAGCTTCTGCGCAGCCAAGGAAATGATCATGAGAGAGAGCAAACAGACAACCTACAGAATGGGAGAAAATATTCACATGCTATAAAGTGCTGATAACTAGAATCTATATAGAACTCAGGAACATAGGCAAGAAAAAAATCAAACAGCCCTATCAAAAAGTGGGCAAAGGACATGAACTTCTCTCAAAAGAAGACTGACTAAGGGCCAACACACACATATGAAAAAATGCTCAATATCTCTAATCATCAGGGAAATGCAAATCAAAGCCACAATGAGATTATCACTTAACTCCAGTGAGAATGGCTTTTATTAAAAAGTCCCAAAACAATCAATGTTGGCGAGATAGGAACACTCATACACTGCTGGTGGGACTGCAAACTAGTACAACCTCTGTGGAAAGTAATATGGAGATACCTCAGAGGGCTACAAGTAGAACTACCATTTGATCCAGCAATCCCATTATTAGGCATCTACTCAAGGGAAAAAAAGACATTCTATAAAAAAGACATCTGCCCTAGCATGTTTATAGCAGTGCAATTCACAATTGCAAAGATGTGGAAACAACCAAATGCCCATCAATATATGAGTGGATTAATAAAATGTGGTATATGTATACCATGGAGTTCTACTCAGCCACAAAAAACAATGGTGATCTAGTACCTCTTGCATTATCCTGGATAGAGCTGGAGCCCATTCTACTAAGTGAAGTATCACAAGAATGGAAAAACAAGCACCACATGTACTCACCATCAAACTGGTATCAATTGATTAACACTTATGTCCACATATAGTAGTATGTGGACATAAGTGTCCACATTAGTAACATTCATCGGATGTCGGGTAAGTGGGAGGGTGGGGCAGGAAGAGATGGGTATAGTCACACACAGCACAGGTGTGCTGTGCACTGTCTGGGGGATGGGCACACTTGAAGGTCTGACTCGGGTGGGCCAAAGGCAATATATGTAACCCAAACATTGTACCCCCGTAATATGCTGAAATAAAAAAAATAGAACAAAAAATAAAAAATTTAAAAGAGAAAAAAAGCCTGTAATATGTGAACACTTTTTTTTGTGGGGTGGGAGGAGGTTAAACCAGCAAAACTGCTAGACAAATTCTATAAGAGCTGTTACACTAACAGCTTTTTTGATGAAATGTTCTAAGCCTTTTTAGTTTATACAATCTAGATATTTAGAGTTTCCAATTAGAAAAATTAGAAAATGTAGTTTACTTCTCTAGTCATGAGCAAAAAACTAGTTGCCAAGAAAATCTTAAATTCTTTTTTGAAAAATAAAATAATTGTCCACTTTGAGCAGATATAAACTAAGGCAATCTTTTGTTTTCTAATTTCTACCAAAATAATTGACTGTCTACCATTACAGGGCAGATGCATTTTTTAAAAGGCAAGTATCTTGAAATATGCACCAATACCTCATTAGTTTATCATCTTCTGCCTTGGAAAATAAAAACAGGAAACTAAGGGAATGAGTCATAGAACAGAGCAGTTTTGATAGAGGGCAGAAAAAGAGATACGTCTGTACCAAGAGATGCTGTTGAGGCTGGTTGGTACACAAAATAAACATATCACACTTACTGGTAAGGACTGAGTTGATCCTAGAAGACAAAACAGTAGAATTGTAGTCTTCATGTTTCAAATCGATACCTATAACAACAAAATAGTTACTCTTTTAGTCTATTTTTTTTTTCCTTTTGAGAGAAGATAATACTTACAAAAAAAACCAAAGAATGTTCTCCTTGAAACATGGTCAATTAATGTTACCTTTGTGTCCACCAGGCAAAATGTACAGGTGAAACAATATTCAAAGTCCAGTTGATTTCTCCAGTTTACTCTGGTGAAAAATTTTACCCTTTGATGATTTGTGAGTTTGTAGAAAGAATTTAAACTCAGCTCCAGGAGATTGGCAACTGTGAGACCAATCAGGATTTAGCTGTCTATGAAATCATTTGGTTTCTTTCATTCCCCAACACTTCATTAGGTGGGTTATTAGTTGCAGACATTATATTACCCAATGTCTACCATTTGAATAGAGGGTATTTCAGAGAGATATGCCTTGTATAATTAAAAAAGTATAGACATTAAAAAAATTAAAATCCTTCATCGCCTCCATCTTTTTCCTAGATGATTTCCCAGATATACCTGTTTTATCACCTAAGTATGAACATATAAATCAAACACCAAAATGTAGGGCTCTGTGCATAGTTAAAAAAATAGCCTATTATGTCAATTGCTCTAACTTGGCTTTACTTAACAAATAATAGACAAATTTGTATGTTAGTGCATGTAGATTTATTTCATTTAAGTAATGGTTACATTATGTTACATTTCTTTTTGATGAACATTTAATTCATTTCCATTTTATTTTGTAATTACAAAAGTGTTACAATGAACATCTTTATAAAACTTTTTTTTGCAGATGTAGGAGTATTTCTGTAGGTGTTATTCCTAGAAGTACTACATTAAAGGATATGTAGGTTTTAAATTTCAATATATATGGTCAAATTGCCTTCCAGAAATGTTGACTGGTTTGCTTTATTTTAAATGGAGGAAAATGATACTATAACCTAAACAAAACACAAGAGATCCACTGAGATTTCTTTCACAAAAAGAACAGCCAAGTGCTACCCTTAGGTTTTCAGGAATGGGGTTTGTTCAACAATTTCTGAGATCAAATCAATGCCAGGATTGACATTCTACCACTATGGAATGGGTACATTTTAAAAAGGCAAGTACATTGAAATACTCACCAATACCTTATTAGTTTATCATCTTCTGCCTTGGAAAATAGAAACAGGAAACTAAAGGAGAATGAGTCACAGAACAGAGAAGTTTTGGTGGAGGGCAGGAAGAGAAGTAGAATCACACCAGGATTTCACATGGAAGGCCATCTAAGGTTTGGCTTTTTTTTTTTTTTTTTACAGTAAGGTGTCTGTTAATGGAAAATTGACTGAGATGAGGAGGAATTTTTTAAAGCTTTTCTCCAACTATTCAATTCATTTACACAATCAACTTTTGTGACTGTCAGATACTCTGTTAGGAATGTGGGACACTGTTTAGGGGGAGAAACACAAAGGTTAACAAGCAATTACACGTGTGACAAGTGTAACAGTAGGAGTATGTACAGGTGTGAGGGAGAGTGAGGTTAATTTCTTTGGGTATAAAAGGGCAGAGAAAGCTTAATGGAGGTCACCCTTGAGCTGCGTTTTGAGAAATAAAAAAAAAATCATTAAGAATGCAAAGAGAGCACCTAGCAGATCAAGGGTTTAAATGTGAAGGAGTGAGATTATTGTTCCCTGTCACTGGAACAAAATGGGGTAAGGGTAGCAGTGGAAGACAGGGTTGGAGAGGTATCTAATTTTAACTACCTATTACATTTTTTTTTGTTTCTATTACTCATTTTGACACTTGGACAGATGTTGGTTTACATGGCTCCTTCATTATTTCTTGACTTTTTGTTTCTCTTGAACTAGATGGAGAGTTCCTGGGACTTGTCTTATATTTCTTTAGAGTCTTCTATGTTCACAATATTTTAAAGCACCAGATGGTCACTGCACATTGATGAATAAATGGTAGAGATGGAGCAAGATTGGGTTGAGGGGGGGCTTCAGAGAAGAGACAGGGCTTTAGGAAGATTTAGAGAATACATATAATTAATGAGACAGAGAACAGCATGGTAAAGGGGTTAATACTGAGAGGAGCAATGGTACGTAAGTGCTGAAGGGTGAGGAAGGGAAGCAACTTTGTGTTCTCTTGGGCTTTCTATGCAAATTCATTCTTTCTTTTATTCAGTCAATTCATTTTTTCCAACCCACAATTTAACATATGTTCACTCTATGTTCACCAGCACTGTTTCAGTCTTGGGATAAAACAGTGAATGGAAGGGACAAAAACTCTGCCCTCATAGAGCTTAGCTTTGTTGTGGGAACATAAAATATTCAAGCAGGTTCATTGTAAGGGAGAGAGCACATGCCACTGGAAGTCTACTTCCCCTGGGCACTATTTTCTGTGTATGTGCTGGGTGAGGGGCTTTCTTTAGTTTTTTTTTTTTTTTTTTTGGTGGAGGCAGAGTTGAATTGTATGCCACTGTTATTCCTGGGCTTAGGTGAGGAGACTTCTGTTCTATTGCTAGTCTAGAGTATGGTTCCAGTGAATAGCTTATTCCAATTGAATCATTGTGACTGGGCATCAGGTGATTCAGGGACCTCAACCCCCAGCTGGAATGGGACATGCCCTAGCCAGGAAACTGAGCAGTCAGTGGGATTAGACCAAAATAAACAAGCAAAATTAAGAAGGCTGAGTAATTTCTTAGACAAGAAATTTTAAGTCTGAAAGCAGATAACTTGCAATAACATAATTATAGAGTTGGGAGTCAAGAAATATGTATTATAAAAGGGAAAAATTCTTAAATCATTCCAAAACAAGGAGACATCAGCAAAAACAGTGAGATAATTTATGCTTCTGAAATGACTTAGGTATCAGGATTCATTAAAGTGTTTTGTGAACTATAGGTGACATGTCTTAGCCCTGTAGGTCTAGGCATTCCTTGATCTTTCTTATTGGTTTAGTTTTAAGTTTCTTTGGATTATGGGTCCCTTTGAGAACTTGATTGAATGTATATGCCATCTTCTTAGAAAAATTCACGTATGCCCATGAATGCAATGATCATCAGACAGCTTGAGAAGTTCCATGGATCTCCATGATCTCCTCTTCCCAACTATGAAGATCCAGGTTAGGAATCTCTGATTTAGAGAAGTCTTGGTGGAATTCTCTAGTGATTTATGTGATCCCTGAACTTTCTAGAACTTCTCAAGCCAAGAAATGTAATTACACCCCAATTCCACCACACCCAATGGATATAGGAAGATCCGGAATTACCCAGACCCAAAGCACTCTTTGTGAATCCCAGTCTGTGATCATCTGTTTGGCAATGAAAGGATAAGGCAGAACCTTCCTTTTGCCACTTGTTAACTCAATCACAACTTCAAAGGGATTCAAGGTACATGATCACTGTTAATTATAGCGACAGTCTGATTGAATAGATTAAGTGCATTAATAATTGGAAATGACACCTAGCATTTCCTGATGCACTGTAATTCCAATGATGCCTATTAAACACAAACCTAAATTGTATGGGGCCAGGCATTATACTTGGGTACTACTATTGTACAAAACTGAATGAGACAAAGTCCCCACTTATTAACACATTCTTGTGGGAAATGTAGTAAGTATCCAGTCAGCACAAGACGTGGTGCAGATAAAATGAGTGTGGGACAAAGAGGTTAGAAAAGAGCCATGGTGCATTTTCATCTTGTTTTTCTGCATTTGTTCCTGGTATTCCCTCTGCCTGGAGTCTTCCTTTTCATCTCTGACTGTCAATGTTCTACTCATCGTTAGAAAGTTTTCTTCTTTATGCTACCACCTTCATTAAATCTTTCTTTGTTCCTCCAATTTGGAGTCAGTCTTTTTCTTCCCTGAAACACTTTTGGAATTTGTGACTTTCTTATTTATTTTATTGCACCTTGGCTAATGCTATTGTTATTTGTATTACTGTTTTCAGATATTGAATTTCAAGGAAGATTCTGTATCCACATCAACTTTTATATTCTCCGGAGCTACCAGCTTTTGTGTGATAGAACAACAAATATGCATTGATTTTAATTAATAGTTGTTTTTTTTTTCTAAATTTACAAAAGTACTTAAAATTGTTGACCAGTTTGTGGGACCCCAGGGAAAACTAGGGTTTGTTCTCGGAGGCCTGCAGTAGAGCCACTTGTTTATGGAGGAGTTTGGTGGATGCTGGAAGGACAGTCACTGAATTAAGGGTATCTAAAATTATACTAAATAGAATAAAACTATATAGATTTTTACTAATCTTTTAAAGTTTTGTTCAGAAGGGGTATCAGGAAAATATGTCCAGACTTCTTAGCAGAATGAATTGGCCCTCAGTCATAGATGATAAAGTTCAGCATATAATGTCATTAGAAATGTGCACATATTATATCAAATTTCCACACACAACAGGGCTAAGCTTGAAAGAGTGTGGTAACATTGCACTCTGCTTCTGTAGAAAAATTTCAACTCAGCGTTACTAATATATACTTCTGGATTAAAAAATAAGCTTGGGTGTGATTTTTCAAAGTAGGAAGAATGTCCTTCAAATGGGCAACAGATGAGGATGCTGCAGGGAGGGGTAAGAGATGCCTTACTAGCATAAGGAATTAATTCATGATTTCAGTGTTTGGATGATGGTATGGTGCTTTAGATAAAGTTATAGGATAGTGCTGGGAATGTACATAGTTTGAGTCCTTACCTGTTAGTTGGGTAGTTACTTGCAGTTTTGTAGAAGTAATTGGAAAAGTATGTAGTTTCAAAGTCAAATGTAAGGTCAGTATGTGATTCTGTAGTATCATAAGGAGATACTGTGATTTCAAAGTTGGATGCAGAGTCAGTGTAAGGTTTGGTGCCATCACAGTGAGAGTCTCTTGTTTCAGTGTCCAGTAACACTCAGCAACTTGGTTGTGATGTGGTTCAGATAACTGTGTTTCTAATGGGATGTCTTCACTATTTTGAACACTAACTGGTGGTACTGAGGACAGTCATAGATTTAGGGCAAGGGTGGAACTAGATAGAGCCTCATTTGGGATTGCCTCTCCTCAAATATCTTCCTCCTTTCCACTTTTTCCAGCTGATTTCCTCACTTTCCTTAATTAAGACAATATCAAGAAAATAAAAGCTATTATAAAAGAACTTGCTTATCTTCTCAACCTATTTGCTTTTAAACTCAATTATTTTTTGTTACAATGGAAGAAATATCCTTCCTCTTACTAAAGTACAACTACTCTACTTTTGTTCCAATTCTTTTTTACTTTTTAAAGTACTTCACTTTTTGAGCCATCTTCCCATCTCCTTTTCTTGGGCCATTTCCATTAGTATATCAACATATTCCACATTGAGGAACAAAACAAAACAAAACTCTTTTGACTCTGCATCTCCATCCAGCAGCTGCCTTATTTCTTGACTGCTTTTTATAGGAATTGTCTGCGTTTTGTCTCTCTGACTTTTCACCTCTCATTTACTCATTTTGCAATAATTCCCATTCCCATTTCACTGAAATTGCTCTTGCTCAAGGTCACTAAGGACCTCTAAGTTGTCAGAGCCAGTGGGCACTATTTGGTCTTCATCTTACTCAGCCTTTTACTGGCAGTTGTGCCATTAACCACTGCCTCTTTCTTTTTTTAAAAAAAATTAAATTTTTTTGAAATTTTTAATTTTGTGGATACTTAATTGTTGTACATATTTATGGGATACATGTGATATTTTGATACAGGTATACAGTGTGTAACACTCAAATCAAGGTAATTGGGATAGTGATCACCTCAAGCATTTATCATTTATTTGTGTTTGGAGCATTCTAATTTCACTCTTTTAGTTATTGTAAAATATAGAATAAATTGTTGTTAACGATAGTCACCCTATTGTACTACCGAACACTAGATCTTATTTATTCTATCTAACTTTATTTTTGTACCCATTCATCATCCCTTCTCATTTCCCACTCCCCACCTATCCTTCTCAGCCTCTAGTAACTATCATTCTACCTTCTAACTCCATGAGTTAAATTTTTTTTTTTTTTTTTTTTTTTTTTTTTTTTTTAGCTCTCACTCACATGAGAGAGATCATGCAATATTTGTCTTTCTGTGCTTGGCTTATTTCACTTAACAGGATGCCCTCCAGTTCCATCCAAGTGTTGCAAATGACAAGATTTCATTCTTTTTTATGGTTGAATTCCACTGTGTATATGTACCACATTTTCTTTATCCATTTATCTGTTGATGGACACTTAGGTTGATTCATAATCTTGGCTATTGTGAACAGTGCTGCAATAAACATGGGAGTGCAGATATTACTTGAATCTATTCATTTTCTTTCTTTTGGATATGTACCCAGCAGTGGGACTGCTGGATCAGATGATATCTCTATTTTTAGTTTTTTGAGGACCTTCCATACTGTTCTCCATAGTGGTTGTAGTAACCTACATTCCCACCAACTACTGCCTCTTTCTTGAAATGCTTTTCTTTTCCCTCTTGGCATTCATGACACTATCCTGGTTTTTCTGTTATCTCTCTGATATTATTTATAGTTTTCTGTATTGTCCTTAGAAAGGTTAGAGTGCCTCAAGGCTTAATCCTAACTTTGTTTCTTTGCCTTCTCTTTTATTCTTGTCCCTTCTGTTCCTTTCCCTTCTCATTTCTTGTTATCTCTTCTTTAATCTCCCTATAAGATTTCACTGGATTCCAAATTTTTAAATATAATGCAAATACCAATAAGCCTCAATTTTATTTTTGCCCAGATTTTTCCTATGAATTTAAACTTAAATATCTGATGGCTTACTTGACATCTCTAGCTGCATAGCTAATAGTTATCTTGGATATAGTACTCAAACTGAATACTCGATTGCATTCCATTTTTCTCCCAAACTCATTTTTCCTCAAATCTTCACCATCTTGATAAGTAGCACCACCATCAACTTAGTTCTCCAGGCCAAATATCTAGGAATTATACTTTATTTAACCCTCCCTACAAATAGTGGCGTGTTCTGCCTGTCTGGCTGGTTCTTTTTCAACCTTTAGATCTAGGCTTAAGTGTCTTCTCTTCAAAGAGGATTTTCCAGAACACTCTACTGCCCAGTAAAGTGGTCTCTGTCACTTTCCATCACGTCACACTGCTTATTTTCTTCACAGTACTAATCACCACCTTTAATTGTCTTGTTTATGTATTATTTATTTGTATATTGCATGGCCCTCCTGACTGGAATGCAAGTTTCATGGAAGTGGGGATACAGTCTTCCCCACTGCTATCGTGCCTGGCACATAATAGGCGCTTAGTAAGTATTTATTGAACGAATGAGTGAGGTAATTGACATAGTGGAAAGAGCACTGGCATTAAATCAGCCATATTTGCATTTGAATCTGACTTATTTACTTATTGGCTGGATATTCCCAGGCAAATTAAGGAAAATTTCTAAGCTTTAAGTTTCTCATTATAAAATCAGCATTGTTGTCTTCACCTTATAGAATTGAGGGTTTGTATGGATTTGAAAACCTAGCACTGGCTTAGCAGATACTCAACATTAATTTTCTGTTTGGGATCTGAGACTCAAAGCTAAGCTATCAGATTGGTGTCTCTGGGAAAGATATTGATTGGGTCACTTTGCTGGTGGCTTTAAGTAACAAAAGGTCACTTCCTCAAAAAAGATGACAGGCTTCTCTCCCTCCCTCCCTTAGAACTGTTTGGTTCTCCGGTTCTTGATTGTAGATGTGTGCTCTTAGCATGTGTGGGTTAAGGACTGTCAGCATCACTGGTCAATTGTTCTGGGGACTCCATTCTTGGGGCTCAAAAATTCCCTAGAGAATGTATACTGTTTAGATGGACCCGGGAACAGTTTAACCTAACTCTAGGTCCCTACTCTCTCTCTCTCTCTCGGTAGCCTACTAGCAGAAAATTTTAATGTTTCTGACATATTAATATGCAGAGCTATTTTGCCTTCCTTTGTTAACATCACACTATCCAGAGTAGCTCTCACTCATATCTTTTCATAATCAAAAGCAATTAAACAAAGGAGCAGTTCTTTCCCTAAAAGGAACGCTACGCTTTCCAAGGCTCAAACTGCAGCCAGCCATAAAAATAAAATTTTTCCCTTCTACACATATAATTCAGTGGAGAAATAAAATTTTAATCAGTAAAGAGTACTGTTCCTAATATATGCTAACCACTGATATAAAGTAGAGAATATAGGTAAAATATACAAGTGTTCTTCAAGTACTATTTTTGAAGTCATCTGACGAAATTGTGGCATTCGTCCAGAGAAAATGTGTGAGGATGCTTCTTACTGTTCCTTGTTATATCCATAGTCCCTGGTTAAGGTAAAGAACTTTTTACCCCTAGATAGTTCCCAGGGTTGATTGTTTGTTTTGGAAGATTAGGGATCTGCAACGTGCTGCTTACACCCTGGAAAAGTGAGCTTTGCTTCTAAGGTCTTCGGAAATAATGTCTGGATAATTTTTTAAAAAAATTTTGTTTATATCTCTTGCTGATGACTATATTTTTCTGTTTTAGTGTGTCCATATGCTTCTGTATACTTTGTACATGCTACTATTAATATGTATTATAAGAGTAGTACGGTTAGTAAATTAACAAATGAGATTAAAGTAATCCTGAGTCACGGCAACTTAAAATGTGATGCAGTGTGGCATTTGCTGTCAATTCTAAACTCCAGATTT
This sequence comes from Eulemur rufifrons, assembly GCF_041146395.1. Lineage (NCBI taxonomy): Eukaryota > Metazoa > Chordata > Mammalia > Primates > Lemuridae > Eulemur > Eulemur rufifrons. The sequence goes on from NC_091006.1 coordinate 23,285,326, forward strand.
TTAGATTTCTAAAGACTTTACCTTTTAAAGAAATACAGTTACCTCTCAAACGAAATAAACAAATAAAACTAAGCAAGCAAAACAAGACCAGAATCTGCACTTCAGCGAGGTTGCCACCAGAGGGTGCCCCTGTTAAGGCCATGCTGTGGCCTTAACGCTATGGTGAGGTGGTTTTGCTAGTCGTAAACACCTGTTCCCTTCTTGACAAGGTCCAGAAATAAAATTCTCTATAAAAAGTGAAACATAAAGAATAATGATAGGCATATTTGTAAATTAAAAAGACTTACATCCTGAAGATGAAATTTGGTCATCTTTTTAATCCATAATGGTTTCTGACTTACTCCAAATTTTCCGGAACTCCTTGAATATACATTTATGCTATTTATTTTTAGTCAACTGGAGGTGTGAGGGAGAAGAAGAATAGATAGGAGACAATTTTGGAGGTAGACCTGATGGTAAATAATGATGTTTGGATTAATAAATTCAACTCTATATTTATTGAGTCTTGCTATGTCCAGGCATTGCTTAGAAACTGGTTATGCCCTAGTGAAGGAGAGAGGGGAGTTTGGCATGGCTCATTTTTTTTTTCTGAGTGTGGCACTGACATCTTCTTTAACTTTTCTTTTTGTATTTGAATAAATTTAAGGGGTACAAGTATAGTTTAGTTACAGGAATATATTGCATAGTGGTGAAGGCTGGCCTTTTAGTGTAACCATCATCCAATTAATGTACGTTGTACCCATTAAGCAATTTCTTATTTTTCACCCTGCCACCCTTCTGAGTCTCCAATGTATATTTTCCACACTTTTTGTTCATATTTACACATTATTTAGTTCCCAATTTTAAATGAGAACATTCAGTATTTGACTTTTTGTTTCTAAGTTATTTCACTAAGATATGGGCTCCAGTGTCATCAACGTTGCTGCAAAACACATGATTTCGGAGAATCAAAGATGGCGGAGTGGTGGTGACGGCCTGAATCTGCGCTCCCGGGAAGGAAGGCATCGATCCGGACCTGCCACAACGCTAGAAGACCGCTCCCACACAGGAGCAGCGGTGTGAAGCCACGGAGAATCAGCGTGGGACAAACGGAGCGAGTGAGGTCTGAGGTGAACGAAAATTGGGAACGCGGGACAGACACTAGCCAGCGGAGCGCGGGTCGGATACACCCGCCCCCAGCCGGGGCGGGTGCAGCCTCTCGGGAAAGCGGCTTGTCCTCATTGACCGCCGCTCCCAATTGAATAGAGCCCTGACCCAGGCCAGCGCAGAATCACTGAGGGATACGTGGCGCATTGCAGACAGGAGGCTTTTTTGAGAAATTACCTTAGAACCTGGGGGATCTCAGCTGAGACAGCGCTTGGCGAGGAGGGACGGATCTGCCCCAGGGCAGAAAAACACAAAAGACTCCCGGACAGCAAATAGCGTTGTACCCCGTGCTGCCTTTTTCGGCAGTTCTCCAGCCGGTCACCCCCGGTGCGTGTCCTTGCTGGCCAGCCCCTGGGCAGTGGCGGTCTCTGCCTGCCGGGGAGCCGGTCCCCTCCAGCCCCGGAGCTTGGCAGGCGCCATCTTGAAAGCGAGAGCGAAACGGCTCGGGAGCCAAAAAGTGCCCAGCGGCTCTTTCTGCCGGTGCTGCCTTTTTCGGCGGTTCTCCAGCCGGTCACCCCCGGTGCGTGTCCTTGCTGGCCAGCCCCTGGGCAGTGGCGGTCTCTGCCTGCCGGGGAGCCGGTCCCCTCCAGCCCCGGAGCTCGGCAGGCGCCATCTTGAAAGCGAAGGCAAAACCGCTCGGGAGCCAAAAAGTGCCCAGTGGCTCTTTCTGCCCGTGCTGCCTTTTCCGGCGGTTCTCCAGCCGGTGACCCCCCGGTGCGCGTCCTTGCTCGCCAGCCCCTGGGCAGTGGCGGTCTCCGCCTGCCGGGGAGCCGGCCCCCTCCAGCCCCGGAGCTCGGCAGGCGCCATCTTGAAAGCGAAGGCAAAACCGCTCGGGAGCCAAAAAGTGCCCAGCGGCTCTTTCTGCCCGTGCTGCCTTTTTCGGCGGTTCTCCAGCCGGTGACCCCCTGGTGCGCGTCCTTGCTCGCCAGCCCCCGGGCAGTGGTGGTCTCTGCCTGCCGAGGAGCCAGTCTCCTCCAGCCCCAGAGCTCTGCAGGCGCCATCTTGAAAGCGAGGGCGAAACCGCTCAGGAGCCATAAAGTGCCGAGCGGCTCTCTCTGCCCGGCGCCCTCCGCTGGTCTCTGAACCAACGCCAGGAGTACGGGATATGCCGGGGCCGCGCTCGGGGTGAAGGGGCAGAGCTGCGCTAAGGCAAAAAAAAAAAAAAAAACAACACGAACAAGAAGAATAGGCTCGCCGAACTGTATATTTTATTCTTGGTAAATTTCTTCTGGGTTTTGTTTGTTTGTGTTTGTGTTTGTTTTTGTTTTTGGGGGGTTTTTTCTTTTTTTTCTTTCCTTTTCTTTTCTTTTTCTTTTTTTTTCCGGCGGCGGACAGCCTCGGCGGGCACCTTTGCCCTCTGGGCCTCTGGCTGCCGCGCCTTTTTGAGCGCGGAGGTTGGATCCCCACCACCCTCGGAGCTGTGCGGGCGCGCAGACGTCATCTTGAAATCCACTGCGAAACCGCCCGGGACCCAGCCGGGCGGGCGTGAAGGGGCGGAACTGCGCTAAGGCGTAAAAACAAAAACATCTAATGGCCGCTCCGGACCCAGCCGAGCGGAAGTGAAGGGGCGGAGCTGTGCTAAGGCGTAAAACAAACAAACAAACAAAAAAAAAACATTGAGTCGCTGAATTATATACTTCAGATTTGTGTATCTTTCTGCCTTGCGGTGTGGTGAAGTGCTATGTAGTTTGTTTTTGTTCATTTTTGTTGGCGTTTTTGGTGTTTTTTGGTTTGGCTTTTTGCGTTTTTTTTTTTTTTTTTTTTCCTTTCTTTTTCTTCTTTTTTTTCTTTTCTCTTTCGTTTTCTCCTCTTTCTTTGCTTTCTTTCCTTTTCTTTTTTCTTTCTTTTTTTTTCTTTTTTCTTTTCTCTTCTCTTTCTCCTCTCTTCTCGCCTTCAAACTGGGGACCCACGGTGAGCTTCGGAACGGGCCAGGTCCCTGGCTCTGGTACATACCGGATCCTGAGTAGTCACCCCCAGGGCCGGAGATCTGCGGGCACGCAATTGCCACTATAGAGCCCACAGCCAAGTCACTGCGGAGCAATAGGGTACCAAGAGGCTCCCTGGACGGCCCTCTCCCCTGGTCCACGGACCTTATATAGGATCCCTGCCCAAGTGTAAACACTGAATACTTCTCCAGAAGCGAGAGTGTGGAACCTGATCCCTGGGGACATTGGGCCAAGACAGACTTTTGCCCGTGGGAGCTACAGCAACTCCCCCTCTTGCCAAAAGAAGCAACATACCTAGACTGTTTCACAGCCTAAGAATAGAGCACAAAGAGTCCTGTTAACCAGACTAAACCTATAAGTAAAGATCCAACGACAAATCTAGATGGGAAGGGCCCAGCGAAAAAACACGGAGAGCAAAAAGAATCAAATGGAAAGCTCATCCCCAAAGAGAAATACCAGCTCCCAACCATTTGACACAAACCAGACTCAAAACACCAACATGTCACAGGAAGAATTCCAATTATGGATTATAAACAAGCTGAATAATATACAAGAATCAATGGATAAACAACACAAGGAAAACACAAAAAAAATACAGGATTTGGAGGAAAAATTCACTAAAGAAATTGAAATATTGAAGAAAAACCAAACTGAACTCCTAGAAGTGAAGAATTCACTCAGAGAGCTACAAAACACTGTGGAAAGTCTCAAGAGCAGGGTAGATCAAACAGAGGAAAGAATCTCAGAAATTGAAGATAACTCCTTCCAACTAAATAAGTCAGTCACAGAGATAGATCGAAAAAGTAAGAGAAATGATCTGAGTCTTCAAGAAATGTGGGATTATGTGAAGAAACCTAACTTGAGAGTTATTGGCATTCCTGAGGGTGAAGAAGATAACAAGCAAGGGTTGGACAAGCTATTTGAAGACATAATCGAGGAAAATTTTCCAGGCCTTGCCAATACTCTAGACATACAGATTCAAGAAGCTCAAAGGACCCCTGGGAGATTCATAGCAAATAGGAAAACACCACGCCATGTAGTCATCAGGCTGACCAAAATATCCACTAAAGAGTCACTTCTCCGAGCTGTAAGGAGAAAGAAACAAGTAACTTACAAAGGAAAACCCATCAGAATTACGCCAGATTTCTCAGCTGAAACCTTACAAGCAAGAAGAGGTTGGGGCCCCATTTTCACGCTTCTGAAACAGAATAATGCCCAGCCTAGAATCTTGTACCCAGCTAAGCTAAGTTTTCTATACGAAGGAGAAATCAAGACATTCTCAGATAAACAAAGGTTGAGGGAATTCACCAAGACAAGACCAGCCCTCCAAGAAGTACTCAAAAGAGAATTATACACGGATCAGCACAAGAAAGATCCACGAATGTAAAACTACTCAAGAGTTAAAGATCAAATTCCAGATACCACACTGGCCCAGGAGAGAAAACATCACAATGAAGTTCTACCCAACAAGCTGAACAAAAAACTGTCTCACTTATCAGTTTTCTCAATAAATGTGAATGGCTTGAACTCCCCGCTCAAGAGACATAGACTGGCCCAATGGATAAAAAAATACAATCCAAGTATCTGCTGTCTTCAAGAAACTCACCTAACCTGCAAAGATGCATTTAGACTGAAAATAAAAGGATGGAAATCGATATTTCAAGCAAATGGTAACCAAAAGAAAGCTGGTGTGGCAATCTTAATTTCCAATAACTTAGCCTTCAAACCAACAAAAATAATAAAAGACAAAGATGGCTACTACATACTGATTAAAGGCACAATTCATCAAGAAGCCATGACTATACTCAATATATATGCACCCAACCTAGGTGCACCTAGATTCATAAAGCAAACCCTACTAGATCTCAACCAAATGATAGATAACAATACTGTAATAGCTGGAGACTTTAACACCCCACTGACAGTACAGGACAGATCCTCTAAACAGAAAATAAACAAAGACATAATGGACCTCAATAGAATGCTAGAACAAATGGGCATGGCTGACATCTATAGGACATTCTACCCAAAGTCCACAGAATATACATTCTTCTCATCAGCTCACGGGACATTCTCTAAGATTGACCATGTCCTAGGACATAAATCATGTCTTCAAAAATTCAAAAAAATAGAAATTATACCATGCATCTTCTCAGATCACAGCGGAATAAAAGTAACAATGATCACAAACAGAAACCCTCACCCTTACTCAAAGTCATGGAAGCTAAATAACCTTCTCCTGAATAATTATTCTATAAAAGAAGAAATCAAGATGGAAATCAAAAATTTCTTTGAATTAAATGACAATGGAGATACAACTTATCAAAATCTATGGGATGCAGCTAAAGCAGTCCTGAGAGGAAAATTCATATCCATAAATGCCTATATCAAAAAGACAGAAAACATGCAAATAGACAACCTAACGAATAGACTCAAAGAGCTGGAGAAAGAAGAACAGAACGATCCCAAACCCAGCAGAAGGCGAGAAATTACTAAGATCAAATCAGAACTAAATGAAAAGGACAACAAAGAAACTATAAGGGAAATTAATAAAACAAAAAGTTGGTTCTTTGAAAAGATAAACAAAATAGACACACCTCTGGCTAGACTAACCAAGAGCACAAAAGTAAAATCTCTAATAACCTCCATTAGGAACATGAAAGGAGAAATCACAACCGATGCTACAGAGATACAAGATATCACCTATGAATTCTACAAAAATCTTTATGCACACAAACTGGAGAATGTGGAGGAAATGGACAGATTTTTAGAAACACATAGTCTTCCCAGGCTCAACCAGGAAGAAATAGAGTACCTGAACAGACCAATATCAAGAACTGAAATCGAAACAGCAATAAAAAACCTTCCCAAAAAGAAAAGCCCTGGTCCAGATGGGTTCACACCTGAATTTTACCATACATACAAAGAAGAACTGGTGCCCATCCTACATAAACTATTCTCCAATATTGAGAAGGATGGAGTTCTCCCTAACACGTTCTACCAAGCCAATATAACATTAATACCAAAACCTGGAAAGGACACAACAAAAATAGAGAACTACAGACCAATTTCCCTCATGAATATAGATGCAAAAATTTTCAATAAAATACTAGCAAATCGAATCCAAGTACTTATCAAAAAAGTAATCCACCACGACCAAGTGGGCTTCATCCCCGAGATGCAGGGGTGGTTCAACATACGTAAATCTATAAATGTAATTCACCACATAAATAGAAGCAAAAACAAAAACCATATGATACTCTCATTAGATGCAGAAAAAGCATTTGACAAAATTCAACACCCTTTTATGATAAAAACGCTTAACAAAATAGGCATTGATGGAACCTACCTAAAAATGATACAAGCCATATATGACAAACCCACAGCCAACATCATACTGAATGGGGAAAAACTGAAAGCACTCCCACTTAGAACTGGAACCAGACAGGGCTGCCCATTGTCTCCATTACTTTTCAACATAGTATTGGAAGTCCTTGCGAGAGCTATCAGGCAAGAGAGCAGAATCAAGGGAGTCCAAATAGGGAAGGAAGAGATCAAACTCTCACTTTTTGCTGATGATATGATGTTATATCTGGAAAACCCCCAGGATTCAACCAAGAGACTCCTGGAATTGATTAACGAATACAGCAAAGTCTCAGGCTACAAAATTAATATACACAAATCAGAGGCATTTATATATGCCAATAACAGTCAATCGGAAAACCAAATTAAAGACTCAATACCCTTCAAAATAGCAACAAAGAAAATAAAATATCTAGGTATATATCTAACTAAAGAGGTAAAGGACCTCTATAAGGAAAACTATGAAACACTGAGAAAAGAAATAGCAGAACTTGCAAATAGATGGAAAAATATACCATGCTCGTGGATCGGAAGAATCAACATTGTTAAAATGTCTATACTACCCAAAGTGATCTACAGATTCAATGCAATCCCTATTAAATTACCAACATCATTCTTTACAGACATAGAGAAAATAATTATACACTTTGTATGGAACCAAAGAAGACCCCGTATAGCAAAAGCAATTTTAAGCAACAAAAACAAAATGGGAGGTATTAATCTGCCAGACCTCAAACTATACTACAAGGCCGTGGTTCTTAAAACAGCCTGGTATTGGCACAAGTGCAGGGACACAGACCAGTGGAACACAACAGAAAATCCAAATATAGAACCATCCTCATATAGTCACCTAATTTTCGACAAAGCGGGAAAGAATATACTCTGGGGACAAGAATCCCTATTCAACAAATGGTGCTGGGAGAATTGGTTAGCCACTTGTAGAAGACTGAAACAGGACCCACAGCTTTCACCTCTCACAAAAATCAAATCACGGTGGATAACAGACTTAAACCTTAGGCGTGATACAATCAGAATTCTAGAAGAAAATGTAGGAAAGACTCTTACAGACATTGGCCTAGGCAAAGAATTTATGAAGAAGACCCCCAAGGCAATCACAGCAGCAACAAAAATAAATGAATGGGACATGATTAAATTAAAAAGCTTCTGCACAGCCAAAGAAACAGTCCAGAGAATAAACAGACCACCTACAGAATGGGAAAAAATTTTTGCATACTACACATCAGATAAAGGACTGATAACAAGAATCTATTTAGAACTCAGGAAAATCAGCAAGAAAAAATCAAGCAACCCTATCAAAAAGTGGGCAAAGGACATGAATAGAAATTTTTCAAAAGAAGATATAAAAATGGCTAACAAACATATGAAAAAGTGTTCAACATCTCTAATCATCAGGGAAATGCAAATCAAAACCACAATGAGATATCACTTAACCCCAGTGAGAATGGCCTTTATCAAAAAAACCCAAAACAACACATGTTGGCGTGGGTGTGGAGAGACAGGAACACTAATACACTGCTGGTGGGACTGCAAACTAGTGCAACCTCTGTGGAAAGCATTATGGAGGTATCTTAAACAGATTCAAGTAGACCTGCCATTTGACCCAGCAATCCCATTACTGGGCATATACCCAAAGGAAAAAAGGTCATTCTGTAACAAAGGCACGTGTACCCAAATGTTTATAGCAGCACAATTCACAATAGCAAAGATGTGGAAACAACCCAAATGCCCATCAATACATGATTGGATTAGTAAACTGTGGTATATGTATACCATGGAATACTACTCAGCTATAAGGAATGATGAAGATACAACATCTCTATGGTTCTCCTGGAGGGAGTTGGAACCCATTATATTAAGTGAAGTATCCCAAGAATGGAAAAACAAGCATCACATGTACTCACCAGAAAATTGGTTTCCTTGATCATCACCTAAATACAAACCTGGGAACGACACCAATTGGACATCAGACTGAGGTGGGGGGTGGGGGAGGGGATGGGGGTATGCCTACACAATGAGTGCATTGCGCACCGTTTGGGGAGTGGTAACACTTGAAGGTGCTGACTCGGGAAAGGGGGGTGGGGGAAAAAAATATGAAACTATTGTTTTTAACTTGCACTGTTCACTTAATAATTTATCATGAATATTTCCCATATTATTTCATATCATTGTACAAGAAATAATGTATACATTATGAGGACATACTGTATCTAACAAGATATACTGTTAGACTCTTTGATTCTGTAAAATAAAAAAAAAAAATAAAAAAAAAATAAAAATAAAAGATCAAAGAAAAAAAAAAAAAAAAACACATGATTTCATTCCTTTTGATGGCTGAGTTGTTTGTGTGTGTATATATATATATATATACACACACACACACAAACACATACACACATATATGTGAACACACACATACATACAACATTTTTGAAAATCCACTCGTCCATTGGTGGACACTTAGATTGATTCCATATTTTTCCCGTTGTGAGTAGTCCTGTGATAAATATATGCGTGCAGGTGTCTTTTTGATATAATGATTTCTTTTCCTTAGGGTAGATATCCAGTAATGGGATCGCTGGGTCAAATGGTAGTTTCATTTTTAGTTCTTTAATAAATCTCCATAGTGTTTTCCATATAGGTTGTACTAATTTACGTCCCTACCAACAGTGCATAAGTGTTTCTTTTTCTCTGAATCCTGGCCATCTGTTATTTTTTGACTTTTTAATAATAACCATTCTGATTGTTATAAGATGATATTTTATTGTGGTTTTAATTTGCATTTCTCTGATGATCAGTGATGTTGAAAATTTTTTCATATGTCTGTTGGCCATTTGTATATCTTCTTTTGAAGGATCTTAATTATAGTATAGAGATCTCCCAAACTATAAATTGAAAGCTACAAAGATATATAGATATATAAACATATAGATTTCCAAGAAGTATAAATCAAGATCAATCCCAATCTTCAACAAAGCAAGGCTAATGGACTGTCAATAAACAATATTGGCCTTTCAATCATGTTCTGTGAGTATGTTAATTAAAAGCTTAGAGACACACTCATTCTTTGTAGTAAATGGCTCATTTATGATTTTTGGTCTTTGTAGTCTGTTAACCTTGCCATGGACACTAGTCTGCTTTTGTGTCAGGAAGGGAAATCTGAGATTTATTTGCCCCTGGTAGGGTCTTTGGGATGAAGTGGTAAAGGCCAAAGACAGATAAGGTGTTCTTGATTTAAACTTTTAAATGTGTCACTTTCTTTTTGTTTTTACAAGTCTTCATTGTAAAGTAGATTGAAGTATCACATGGATAATTGAACTAGATTAGAAAACAAATATGATGTTTTCTCATGGAGGGTTTTTGTTAATAAATCATTCTACCCTGGGAAGACTGAGAAGGAGGAATGGTCAGATTAGGTATGTATTCATTGGAAAACTATTTTTCATTGCAAAGTTCAAACCCTAAATATGTTTTTGTTGGGGAGGGGGATTACCTATGAAGCTTATTTTATTCATCCGTCCATCCATCCATCCACCCACCAATCTCTCTTCATCCATCCATCTGTCCACAAGAAATTTGTTGGGATTCTGCCCTGCTCCAGGTCTCTGTGTAGCCATTGGGGATGTAATGGAGGCAAAACCAATCATGTTCCCCGGCCTGTTAGAGTTTACAGACAGGTAGAGGAGACAGACGTCAGCAAGTGAACACATAAAAAAATCTATAATTATATTTTTATTACATTCAAATATATAATTGTGATAAGTGCTAGTGAGGAAATAATAGGTACCATGAGAAGAACAATTCCTATTTTGCACTCTAAATAATTCTCAAGTGGTTAATCTTCTCTCATGATTTCATGTACTTTACACAGACCAAATCTCCATTTTCATTACTCTAATCTTTAAAATTTTTTTATTGATACATATTAACAATAATTTCACATATTTATGGGATACATGTGATTTTGATACAAGCATACAATGTGTAATAATCAAATCAGGGTAATCAGGATATCCCTTATGTCAATCATTTATCATTTTTTGTGTTGGGATCATTCCAAATCTTTTTAGCTGTTTTGAAATATACAACAAATCATTGTTAACCATGTTTATTCTACTGAGCTATCAAACTTAGAACTTATTCCTTCTTATTTAACAACTGTATGTTTGTACCCTCATTCCTCACATCTTAATTCTCTTTCCAACTTCAGTTCTCCAACTTACGCTGAGTATTTCCTTTTGGATATAGTGCCAATGTTAAAAAAAAACATTTTTGTAAGCTCTCCCACAAAAAAAGTACCTGTATCCATTAGGGGACTGTCGTGTCTTGTTTGGTTGCAAAGTTGTTAAGTTTTCTCCTTCTTTTCTCTATTCTCAACTTTGACCTCAGGGTTCCTGATATTTTCCCTTTTCTGGACTTTGTTTTGTGCTTTGGTTCTCCTTCAGTTCTAATCTTTCTTCACTTTCAGTCTTATTTGGTTAATACTTTTAGTCTTTTCCCATCCTAGGTATAAAATGCAATCAGATGGCAGAATTATTATAAAATAGCCTCAAGCTCTACATTCTCTACATCATTCTCCCTTTAAAAAAATCTACTTGGTTTTTGGCTGATACTATCCATGACTCAGCAACATGTTGCCTTTAGTGAAATTTAGCAATAACTGTGATGCAACCACCAGGTTTAAGTTACAGACATGAGAGAATATTCTGATTGATTTTATTTTTTGTGACGTTTTTGCTTTGTTTTTCACCAAACTCTGATTATAATATACTTGTGCCTAGAATTTTATAAATTAGAAGAGATGGGCATGTACAGTCACATTGCAATTCATCTTATGTTGCTGCAGGAGTAGAGGTTTTATGTAAGTATGTGTATATATAAAAGATGGAGTTCAGGGTATATAAACACATATGATTATATTAATGGGCCATGGGACATAAGTTGGGTAAGAAGAGAAAGAAGGGAAGGGAGGGCAGGGGGGAGGGGATGAAACAGGTGACACAACAGGTGAATTGTTGGAGTTGGAAGTACTAGAGCTGGAAAGATGGAAGATGGTAGTTACAGAATAGAAAGCTTGACGTTAAAATTTTGGCAGAGATTCAATAACTGCTTATTAGGATTTGACCAAGGGAAAGGCTGGAAAAGTGGTGTGGAGGAAAAGATCGTTGGATGGGAAGTAAAAGAAATGAAAGGCCAGGGTTTTGAATAAATGTCTTGTGTGATTGTTGGAATGATAAAACACTGTAGTGGTGGAGAAAAAGTCAATGAGCTGGAAGTAAAATTTTTGGTGATTGGAAGATGGTGACTGCGAGAAAGGATGGGAACTGCAAAAAGGAGGAGTAGTGTTTGTCAGTTCTGATGACACATACTTTAAGGGAGTTGTAGTTTTTGAGGGGAAGAGAAGAGAAGAGTCTGGTAGTGGCTATGAGATTCCCATGTACCCTACTTTCAGGTCCTGTGCTTCCTGGGGGTGTGAGAGAAAAATGCAGCAAAGGTTGGAAAGTCTACTTTGAAGAGCCCAGGCCCAGGTAGAGAAATAGAGTGTCAGGAAATTTCTGAGTATAGACCAAAGACCCATAGCCTGTTGCTGTTAACTGACCTGACCCCGAGTCTAGAGGGCACAAAGGAAGGGCATGGGGGAGGGGGAAGGGGGGGAGATCTGGTTCTGTTAGGGCATATATAGAGCTATATGGGAGTAAAAGTCCAGATGGTGATGGGTGGCTTGGGAGTCCTAGACCTCTTTCACTGAAATGAAAAAGGGAAACACTTTAATCTCTCGAGGGGAAGCAAAGTCATTTGCCACTTTGAATGATGCTATCCAAGTAGGGAAAATTTGCATTACAGATAACCCAGAGGAGATAGAAATGATTTCAGAAGTAAAAATAATTTTGTTTTTCTAACTTAGGGGAAATAAACATGAATTAGGTAAAGATGTCAAAAATGAATTCTTCAGTGTCTGGTGGTGCTTTGGATTATGGATTGATATATTTTAGCCTAATATTTTCATAAATAATTCAGCAAAAATTTAGAAAAATTTCCCTTTTCAGTAATTAATTTTATCTAGTTTACATAATATGTGACATCTTAACGATGCAAACCTTTTCTAAAATATTTCACTGTAATGTCCTTCTTCCAAAGCAAAATTAATAATATAGAGGGCAAAGTTGATATAGTATAAAAGTCTCATGAGTGAAGCTTAAATTTTTATGATCTGATTCTCTGATATATATATATACATATATATATATACATACATATTAGAGATAAGGTCTTGCTCCGTTAGTACAGTGGCACAATCATAGCTCACTGTAACCTTGAACTCCTGGGCTCAAGTGATCCTCCTGCCTCAGCCTCCAGAGTAGCCAGGACTACAGGCATGCAATCACACCTGGCCAATTTTTAAAAATTTGTTTGTAGAGATGAGAGGTCTTGCTATGTTTCCCAGGCTGGCCTTTGAGCTCTTAGCCTCAAGCAATTCTCCTGCCTTGGCCTCCCAAAGCGCTGAGATTACAGCCATTGCACCTGGCTGATATTTTGTTTCAATATTTAATTTGCTATTGAATCTCTGAAAGACAGACTAAAGAAAATGATAAAAGCCAAGAGCCAGTAAGGACTGAAGAGTTGACCTAATCTAACTGCCTGGTTTTTGATGTTTAATTTGGAGGGAAGAATCTTAATGTCCAGGATTTAATAGATGTGAATGAATGGGTTCTGGGGAAGCCAGGATCAACACCAACCTGTGCCACTGTAGAGAGATGCTGCCTGCCAAGTGCTAAGCTTATGTGGACAGAAGAAAAACAGAGAGCTTTCTAATTCATGGGTAGGCAAGCAGTAAGAAATAATTCTAGATGATTTTCTGACAATAGCCACCATCATTTATTTAGTAGTTATTCTGTGTCAGGGACCTGTGTCAGTTACATCATTTTTTAAATGTCTGAATTATTTTATAGGTAAGGCATTATCATTCTAATAGATGAGGAAATTAAAGATTGGAGAGGTTGCTAAAGGTTATCCTATAAATAAATCGCAAAAACGAAACTCAACCCCAATCTGACTCCTATGCCTACACCTTTAAGCACTTCACGTTATTTCCTTTTATTCTTTTCTACCAGAACAAATTAAATTATAATTTTCAAAGGAATCCCTGAAAATTTACTAACTTCTTACCCCTCCCCAACCCTAAAACCAAGCTTTGGTCTTCACGGATGACTCTAGAGTTGGTTGTATTATGCTTTAAATTATCTAAATTCTTTCATTTCACACTTAGTGAAGTACGGCAGTGATGAAGGGGGAGGGTGATGGTTTAGAATGACTAGAGAGTTCTCTTGTAATGAAATCTTAAAACACTTCATAATTTCACTTGCTTCATCTTCGATGTCTTCCTAAATACTGCATAAAATTATTTTAAAGGAAAAAGGCATAATCACCGAGTTAAAAAGTAATATAGTTCAGAAAATTGTGGTTTTCAGACGGGTTGTGGAATAGTGTAGGTGAATTCTGTAACTTCAGAATCGGTGGCACCAAGTTGTTCATCATAGTAATAGGGAGGTTCCGTAGTGTCATAGATATAGTCAATATCGGCATTGGTGCTATTGTAGGGAAGTTCTGTTGTTTCATACAACTCGGTGATTATCGTCACTGCTGTGATATCTTCTATATCAGCTGCAGATGGGGTGGAAGCAGTGACATTTTGCACAGAAGTGGAAGAAGATGTGGTGGTAGTGGAAGGTGTAGTTGTGAATGTGCCAGTTGTGCTGGAAATTACAGTTGGAGCTTCAGTAGTTGCAGATACAGTGGTGACCTCTTGCGTGGGGAAAGGAGTTGTTGTTTGGATGGTGGTAGTGAGAGGAGTGGTAGTAATGGAGGGAGGTGAATTCTGACTAATTCGATTTGGTATCTTTTGCCTAAGTGGATGTTGGCATTGTCTTCCCCTAGATAACTGTGGATGTCTTCTTTGAATGGATGGTTGAGGACGTTTTCTTGAACCCAGTTGATGTGTATGTTTTCTTCCTCTAAGTGACTGTTGATTAGTTTTGGTGTGGCTTGGTTTATTTTGAACAAGTGCTTTTGGGTTAGGTTTAATTTGTCCGGCTCGTCTTTTAACAAATTGGTTTTGATGTGGCTTCTTTAGGCTAGTTTTTTGTAGAGTTTGTGGGTCAGGATTATATTTAGTTAGTTGAAGCTGTTGCCGAAAGACTGTATTTGAAACAGATTTGGGTGGTCTGACAACTCTTTTAACAGATGGGTTTGGAGGAGACTGGGACTTTTGAGGCTGTCCTTTAGAGCGTGATAATGGCGCAGGATTTAATGGGCTGGGTCTATTGAGAACAGTTAATTTGGAATAGGGTCTTTTTTGAATAAAGTTATTTTGATGAGTTTGTGGCTGCCTAAAACTGCTTTGAGTTTTTGAATCATACTTGATTGGGTTTAGTTTTAGTTGACTGGCCTTATTTGAATGATTTTGGAGTCTTGTCAGTTTTTGGGGGGCAGATGACTTTAAAATAGGTTGCTTTTTGGGAGGAAGTGACTTTGAATAAAAAATGGTTGATCTACTGAGTGACTGGCCGGCTAAATTTTGACGACGTTGAGGCGAGATGGATCTTTGCAGATTTGGACTTGGAAAAGACTTGACTTGGGCAGATGGTGAGCGAGATAGCACTTGACCAGATGAACGTAACTGTCGTCTTTGATTGAGCCCATTTTTCTTTTCTTGACTCTGACTGGCCTGAATATAGACACAGTTATGATCAATCACACTTAATATCTCTATTGCAAAATCTTAAATTACAAAGAATTAAGAACATTTGTTCCTAATAGTCTAATAGTTATGGCTCAGGTTCTTACCATAAAAAAAAAATAGGGTTTAATTTAAAGGAATGAGCATCTGCTTTGTCTTTTTATCTCTTTATGAGATACAAAGTGTTGTTACTAGTACAAATAAAGGTCAGCCTTGGACCACTCATGCTTATTACTTGTATCCACGTACTCAGTGTTGTTTTTCCACATAATCTTAACAGGCTCTCTCATTTTGATTTAATTTCTCCCTCGTGTGTAGAACTTTGTTTATATTTCTACAATAACATCAATCAGGGCTTCACATTAAAAAATTAAATTATTTACCTAAATTATAAGCTACTAGCGATTTTACAATGAATTATAAACATTCAGGAAGAAATATTTATCTTTTTGTCCATCATTGCATCGCTGTATGTCTTGGTATAATTTTTGGTACATATTATCCTTTCAATAACTTAGTCTCTAATAAATCTTTCTTTACCGAAAAGGAAGTTTAATTTAAGAAACTTATATTACTTAAAAATGATAAAATATTCAGGAAATATTTATTCACATAAGTCTCAATAAAGAACTTGTTGCTGACATATTGTATTTGAATCTTAATAAAGGAATTCATATATAAATTACTGGACTCATCCACAATTCTCCATTAATAATTTTGTTAACTTCATACAATCTCAGTGTTGGGAGACACTTTAAAGATTATCTAAGCCAAGTCTTACATTCAATAAAATTGAATGTGAAGCAGAATTTTGGGTTCACTTAGGTGCAATAAAAAGTTACACATATAATGAACACAAAAGCAAGAACAGAAGAAGGTTTTCTATTAAGAATTGGTACTTATATCCCTTTGCTAACTCATTAAAAAAGTCACTTCAGCGTGACACTGAGTCAAATAGAATTAAATTAAGTTGTGAAAAAAGCAATAAATATCTTTTAGTATCTTCAACATCTTTCTTAATTTTCAATAGTTAAGAAAAACTAATGTAAAATTTTAATGTATGTAAGAAAACAATAAA
Source organism: Eulemur rufifrons (assembly GCF_041146395.1). NCBI lineage: Eukaryota > Metazoa > Chordata > Mammalia > Primates > Lemuridae > Eulemur > Eulemur rufifrons. The sequence goes on from NC_091006.1 coordinate 23,301,614, forward strand.
ATTTCATTCATATCATTAATTTAAGAAACAAATGTAGATATTTATGGAATAAATGAAGAGAAAGGAGGACTAAAAGGTAAATTTGAGTAAATCTGACTCCACTTTTCATTCTACGTACTTTTTCTGGGTGATCTTGTTCATTCATTTGTCAAGTATTTAATAAGCATTTATTATTAAACATTTGCTAGTGCTTGTGATATATTAGTGGACAAAACAGATAAATTGCTGGCCCAAAAAGAGTTTATATATAAATAAGACTTTATGTTTTAGCAGGTAGAGACATAATACACAAAATAAGAGAGAAAATTATATATTATGCTTGGAAACAACAGATGCTGTGGTGTAAAATAAAAATGGGAAGGGGATGAATAGAAGTGCTGGGGTGGGAAAATTTTCAACACAAATAGGGTGGTCAGGAAAGAATTCACCACCAAAGTAACATTTGAGTGAAGACTTGAAGGCGTTGAGGGACCAAGCTATGTAAATTCCAGGCAAAAAGTGTTCCAGGCAAAAAAAAACAGCAAATGGAGAGGAACTGGGGCAGAAACTTAGCAACAACGGTCCAGTGTGACTGAAATGGAGTCGGGGAGAATAGCAGGAGATGGTGTCTGAGAGGTAGTGGGGGTTGGGAAGCAACCATGTAGGCTTTTGTAGGACACCGTCATTAGATAAGGATGGAGAATAATTGTGATTCATGGGACTTACCGAGAAGCATGCACTTAGAACCCAAAGAATTAGGAATAAGATTTTCATGCTTAATTTCTGTGCCCTGAAAAAAGCCAGAATGGTTATTGTTAGTCACATTTCCTGGTGAATACATTGGAACAAAATTCTAACTCATTCAAAAGGCATAGTTTGAGAAAGTCTTATATTTATTATAAGGATGAATCTATTGATGATGAAGGATATTTAAAATATAAATAAATGTAAAGAATCAGCCTCTTTTTTCTTTTTTAATGTTTATGGAAAAGAGCTTTAAATACATTGAGTACTCCTGATATTTTTGGAAAGAGCATTTGTTTTTCCTGCAATTACCATTCAACATCTGTAGGATATTCAGGGACAAGGAATGTAACAAAATACAATTTCTTTTTCTTTTTCTGTTTCTTTTCTTTTCTTTTTTTTTTTTTTTAGAGATGGGGTCTCACTATGTTGCCCAATTGCTGTTCATAGGTATGCTCATAGTACAGTACAGCCTCCAACTCCTGGGCTCAGACTGTCCTCCTGTCTCAGCTTTCCAAGTAGCTGGACTACAGGTATGTGCCACCATGCGTGGCAACAAAATCCCATTTCTATTTATCATCTGTTTTTTGAATAGCCTATCTACAAACTAGAACTCCTCTGTCCTATGAAGATTCTTGTATGTTTGCAAAGAAATATCCCCAGAACAAAGAGGATATTTTGGTAATATATCCTACCCATTTCTAAATGAGGAAAAAAAAAAAAAACTTCACAGGAAAGGTTTAAAATCCTGGAAAATTATTACTAAAGCATTAATTTTAATATGTGGTATAATTTAAATTATGCATAGGATTTCTTCTATGCAGCAGACATTTCTAAGGCAGATTATGGCTATAGATTAAGTCAATGAGGAAGTGCATTGTCATTTTCTTTTTTGGATTGAGAATGAAAAATCTTATCTAAAGATTGATACAAGAGTGAGAACTTTGGAAATAAACTGTATACAAGTTTACCTTCCTCTGTTCCCTCAAATTAGTTTAGATTTTTACTCAAATAAAAGAAAATTTAGTTTAGTTAACTTTAGACAGGAAAAAGAAATTCAAATGCTCATTCACTTTAAAAAGTTAAAAACAATGTATGTAAAATTCTTATATATTTAAGAAATCATTAAAACAAAATTTAGTTCCACATGACGGGGCATTATCAAAGAAATACAGACACATGGAAAAGAGTTGTGACAAGAGGATACAAAACTGTAAGGGAAAGAGGAGCAGGGGAAAAAGGGAGAATGAGAGAAATAATAGAAAGAGAAAACAATGGCTTTGGGAGGGTCCCCTCTTCTCACTGTAAGCATCACACTTGAGCAATCTCATCCAGTCTCCGGTTTCAACTACCACCTCTCTGCTGTTGTGTCCCCAAATCTGTATTTATGCAACCTCTATCTCTTTGAGCTGCAAAACTGTATATCCTACATCCACTCACTTTTCTATTCAGATGTCCAAAAAAGACTTCAAACTGACATCTCCAAAGCTAAACTAGTAACTTGCCTTCTTCACCTGACCCACCTCCATCTCCTTCTATGTAGCCCCTTAGGAATGAATAACACTACCATTCACACAATCGTTCACAGCAAAAACCTGGAAGTCACTTTTGACTTCTCACTTGTCAAAACCCCTCTTTATCCTTGCCCCTGATGCCACACTCCTCACATGCTAAAGAAATTGGGTCTTTTCTGCTCATTTCATTAACATTTCCTGAGCCTATGCTTTGACTTATTCCATGTCCCCAGCTGTAGTTCAGTTTCTCATAATTTCTCAATGTTTTATTGTAATTGCTTTCAAACTGAAGCCCTATTCAAGCATCTACCCTTCCTTCAACACCCTACCAGCTATGGCCAGAATGTTTTTTCAAAAATGCAAATGAAGGAGATTTACTCATTTCTCTGAGTATGTCCCATGTATACATGAGGTATTCATGTTAAAAAGCAAAGCAAATGCATTCACGATGCTCCCTTGCTTAAAAGTCCTTTGTTGACTTTCCACAGCTTCAGGATGAAATCCAAATTCTTTAGGGTGACATGCAAGGTCCTCTCCATTCTGTCCAAAATTATTTTTGTATCTGCTACACCAACATAGAGCACTTGAAGTTTTCTAAACACACTCTGCTCTCCCCGCCTCTATTGCTACTACCTGGAATCTGCACTGGCTTCTCTGTCTCCTGTTGTTCCCATGATTAGATAATTACTATTTATCTTTAGAAACTTTGGCTATGGTCCCCAAGCCTTCCTATTTTCTTACCTTGTGCTCAGTGCTGTCACCTGAACTATATTGTATTAGCTATTCGTTTCCCCAGATCTCCTCTACATACTCTCAGACTGAGAGTTTCTTCTTAAGATTGGAGCTTAAAAAAACTTTGTACTTTTAGGGAGAATGGCAAAGTGCCTTGCATATAGCAAACGTTAAATACAAGTTTCCTGAGTGCAGGTTGGAGTGAGAGGGAGGATAGGTAGGTTTTTAAGCAAATGTTTTAAATACTGTTGTATATTGTACTATTTGTTCATTTGAATAACGTGCAATATACTCTTTGAGGTATGGTTTAAGTATAGACTCAATCTTAGTTTTTTGTTTTATTTTTACATTGGAAGATATCCATTATCTCATTTAAAACTGAATTTTTTTGAAGTGTAAAAGTTTCATTTTCCTATTGAATCTTGACGATTTTGCACACCCAAAGAAACAACTGGGGTTACACACAATGATTTTCTAACTTTAGATATTTCAGTTAGTTCACTTGTAATAACATTTTCTTCATTCTTTGAGAGATAACAGCTGCCTAAAGATCATGTGTAGGTGCGTATTTAATTATTGAAATTGTTCATTTGGCTAATTTTCTTTTTGATCTTCTAGGGTTTTGGGCATACTAAACCATGAGAATAAAAAATATTACAGTAAAAGAACACCCCTAGGAATAAAATAATCATTCCATGTTTGGCACAGAATAGAAAATAAACCATAAAGGATGTGTTGGAAGTTTTGTGCTATGACATTTTCTTTGGTAAGTGCTAATTTAGTTTGTTTTCTATTACCTGTTCAGGTAAACATTACAGAAAATTAAACTATCCTAGGAAGAAAAGTTTATTCAATGGAAAATTGGCTGGGAATGTGATAAATAATGCTTATTTATAGCAAGTCTATTATATGGCAGGAGTAGGCTGTTCATTAAGGATCCACTAGTGAGCAAAACAGAATCCTTCTCTCTCAGTGGGACAAGTGAGAGAGTCAGGCATTAACTAAATAAACACACACAAATAAACACCCAATTAGAAACTGTGATGAGCGCTGGCTCCATGAGAGAGCATGCAATGGGACAATGCAGATCGGGCCAGGTGAGGCATGGACAGGGAAGACCACTTTGGTCAAGTGACATAGATGCTGAGACCTACAGAGTGAGTAACAGTAGCTAGACAATGAGTTGTGGGAAGAGGGTTCAAGGTAAACCCTGTTTAGAAAGATGGAGAAACTTAAAGGGGAGTCCAGTGTGGCTGGAGGGCAGTGGCCAACAGGGGCAGTGGTTGAGATAAAGCTGGAGGGGAGCCGGTGGCAAGATAATGTAGGGCTTTTTAGACTTTGGCGAAGTTCTGCATTCTGTATTTCATCTTCCTTACAAGAGTTGTTTCCAAAATAACTGTCCCCTAAATACAACAAAACTATTTTCTTTGCATAGTCAGTCACTGAAAATTTTAAATCTTAAAAAAATATTGCATCTCACCTCTTTCTCTTAGGGCACATTTGAGTTTTTGGATTGGCTGCAATTAATATCTCTTGGCATTTCCCATATGCATTCTTGATTCTAGACTCAATTGTAAGCTGATGGAGTTTAGGTAAAGTCCTTATTGACAAATATCCATGTACTTACCCTGGTAGAGGCTCCCTCTTGTCAGGTTGGCCTTTATTAGTTACTGTGTATGAGCTTCCACTTGATGGTAACTAGAAATTGAAAAGTTTAACAAGGAAAAGTGGAATAAAAATATTGGTGATTATATATAGTCCTCCCAGTGGATTACTATTGGTGATGCAAAAAGGGTTGAAGAGTTCGTTTCTAGACTGATGATCTTTTCTTAAACAAAGGATAGTTGTAGTGAGTAGAAATTGGCAGGTATACTTTGCGTATTTTTTTTTCTTAAGCAAACACAGATCCATATTCTTCTGTACAAATTGTACTTTCTGTCAGTTTTGAAAACTATCTAAACTCTTGCATCCTCAGGAAGACCTTTAGTTGATAGAAACTTACTGTTCTTGGTGTCTTTTAATATGATTTTACACAGAGTCTAATATGCTTTTAGGAGGAACTAAAATTTCAGGAGAATTTAATATATTGACTTTTGCTAGAAATGACATCAGGTTGATGATATTCACTTGAATCTTTGAATAAAACCTTTTATCATTTCAGCTTGAGTTGAAAAAGAAAAGCTCACAAACTTCACTAACCTAGATCCTCACCCTTGTGCTCAAGAGTAGGTACTCACCATCAAAATCAGAGGCAAAATTAATTGAACACAGTTGAATTAATTAAATATTCTCATATTTATTTCAGAAAAGACTTTTAAAGGATCTGTTAAAAGAAACCTTGAATCCTCTGAGCTGATGATGACTCTGACATTTACTAGGCTAAACTTGATCTCCTTTGAGTTTTTTTGCTTATTTCAAAATACTAAAGGGGTACACATGTTTTTGTTACATGAATACCTTGTATAATGCTTAAGTTGGGACTTGTCTCCAGAATAGAGTTCATTGTACCTGATAGGTAAGTTTTTACCCCTCACTCCCCTCTACCGTCCCCCTTCTTGGTTTCCAGCGTCTGCTACATCTCTTTGTGCCCATGTGTGTCCACTGTTTAGCTCCCACTTATCACTGAGAATATGTGGTGTTTGTTTTTCATATTCCTGAGATACTTCACTTAGGATAATGGTCTTCAGTTTCACCCAGATTGCTGCAAGACATTATTTCATTCCTTTTTATGGCTAAGTAGTACTCCATTGGTATATGTGTGTGTGTGTGTGTGTGTGTGTATATATATATATATATATATGATATATATATATATGTACCACATTTTATTTATCTGCTCACGAATTGATGGGCACTTAGGTTGATTCCACATCTTTGCAACTGTCAGTTGTGTTGTGATAAACATTCGAGTGCAGGTGCCTTTTTGATAAAATGACTTCTATTCCTTTGGGAAGGTGGCCAGTAGTGGGACTGTTGGATCAAATGGTAGTTCTACATTTATTTCTTTGAGGAATCTCCATACTGTTTTCCATAGAGGTTGTAGTAATTCTCAGTCCCACCGACAGTGTGTAAGTGTTAAGTGTTCCTTAAAATATGATTCCTAAATATAACTTTTCTTATATTTTAAAGTTTTTTTCTCTGTTCGTATGCATACCTCTAGCACTGTAATGAAATTTAAAGAAAAAATGTGATCAGTTACCCATATATTTGAGATGAAATTTTTTTTGAGAAAAGAGTAAAATTATTAAATGAAGCCAAAATGTTTTCTACCCTGGCACACTGACCTTTGTTCAAGGAGACATTTAACTAAGGATTAATTGTAAGGGACATCACAATAGTTTCCATTCCACTTTCTATGATAGTGTGGATTTTAGAAAGGTTAGACAAACAATTTGCAATATTGATTGATGCTAATATATTTTTGGGCCAAATGACAATTTAACTTTGAGAGGCTGCCAACAAAACTTTGCAGGTTTTACACAAAATTTAACCTTCACATGGCATTTCATTTCTCTTTCTTCCACAACTTCAAACCCAGGGATCCTGAAGTTCAAACAGAGGTCCTTTATCTTGGAAGCTGTTTTGTAATTTGATTGTGTTATCTGTAACCTTGTGAAAAAGACCTTTAACTGGGCCCAAGGACCTCATGGCACTAGTTGCACTTCCTTGAAAATCCCCAGGGTGGGGTGCAAGCACCCTGGAGTGTGCGACAGATGATCAATTAAGTGTGGGAAGAAAATGATAGGACTTATTTAGTCTTCAGTTACAAATAAAAACAAAATGAAGTAAGCTTTACTAGCATTTAACCTATGTATTGATAGGTCCAAAGATCAAACATTTACATGTTATGTTATATCCAGGAATATTGTCTTTTGTTAGTAGAGCTGTTGAACTAGGGATAACTAGAGGATATACCATAGTACTTTATAGTCTGTCTTGTTTGGTAATATGGATAGTGGAGATATATGTTGAGAAAAGAAAGGTAGTTTCAAAGCATGGAGGGGCTAATTCACTTTTAGCATGTTGTAATACAGTTCACGTGTTTTCATTTAAGAAATCTATCAATTATATTGTTTTAAATAGCAGAATCTCTAACAGGTTTCTGTAATAAAATAGAGTGCTATGATTTGAATGTGTCTCCTCCAAAGTTCAGGTGTTGCAATTTAATGGCCAGTGTGATTAGAATTATCAGGTGGGGCCTTTAAGAGGTATTTAGGCCATGAGGGCTCCTTCCTTGTGAATTCAATTAAAACTCATATAAAGGAGGCTTCATATAGCGTTAGGCTCTTTTGCCCGTCTACGTTTCACCAGGTGAAGACCCAGTATGCTCCACACTGGAGGATGCAGCAAGAGGGCACCATCTTGGAGCAGAGAGCAGCCCTTAGCAGATGCTGAGCCTGCTGGCACCTTGACCTGGGTCTTCCCAGCCTCTAGAATGGTGAGAAATAAATTTCTGTTTTTTTATAGATTACTCAGTCTCACATATTTTATTATAGCAGCACAAGATAAAGTAAGATAGAGAGTAACAGTGAAAATCTCTGTACCAGATGGAAGTTTGTTGGTAATTTTTTGGTGAACTATTTTAAAAAGTTGTCAAAATTAAAGATGAGTCATGAATTTCATTTGTTAAAGCATGGATGTTTTCTAACCTTTTTCTGATAAATTGCTGTTAGTAGTAAGCTACATCTGGATGTTTTTGAAAATTTTAGCACATCATCCCTACAAAGTAATCTCTACAATGAACCTATGATAATGAGTGAAAAAGTAATTTCTCTTTGAGTACAGTTGTTTTAAGGAGAACACAATTTGTTAAATACTTTTGGAATTATTTCTATCACTGTAACACTTTGGAAAGAGTGCAGGTGGGTGGAAGGTCCACATTATGCGACTCCTGGGCTATGCAGTGCTCATCTGTCCTGTCTCTCTCTGTTGTGCCAACCTTTCCCACTGATGGTATCATTAAAAGGATGAGCTGAGGTTTGGGCAAGGAGGGCCAACAAAAGGAGTGCAGACTGGGGTTAATTGTGCATTCTTGCTCTATGGAAGAGAGACAGGAAAAGGATGCCTGGTCATAGCTGCAGCTTAACAGCTAACCTCAAAAACTGTGGGTTTTAGCTGCACTTCTTGAAAAGAGCACATACAGGGCCAAAATGAGACCATATAGAATGTCACCAATGGGCAGTTGACATAGGGATGACATAGCTGGCAGCCCAGAAGTGACATGGTCATGACTTGATCTTTGCATCTTTTTCTATTTCTAAGTAATACTCCTTTTTTTTTTTTTTTTTTTTTTTTTTTTGAGACAGAGTCTCACTCTGTTGCCTGGGCTAGAGTGCCATGGTGTCAGCCTAGCTCACAGCAACCTCAAACTCCTGGGCTCAGGCAATCCTTCTGCCTCAACCTCCCGAGTAGAGTAGCTGGGACTACAGGCATGTGCCACCATGCCCGGCTAATTTTATGTATATATATATATATGTATATATATTTTTTTTAGTTGTCCATATAATTTCTTTCTATTTTTAGTAGAGACAGGGTCTCGCTCTTGCTCAGGCTGGTCTCGAACTCCTGAGCTCAATCTGCCCGCCTTGGCCTCCCAGAGTGCTAGGATTACAGGCGTGAGCCACTGCACCTGGCCTCTAAGTAATATTCTTGATTGTTCCTCCAGTATTTCATTTATTCTATCTTTAGCATGTCTTAAGGCTACTAAATTATTTACTATCTATATTCAAAACATTTTATGAATTCTGCCTATGTTTCACAAGCCACTTTTTATGTTTAACACATACTGTGTTTTGCCTATCTACCATGAGCAAGTAGCTTACTTATATCTATGCTAACCACTACTTGTGAGTTTTATCCATTCTGGTTTTTGTCTTCTATGGGAATATTGAATATCGTTAAATAATACAGAAAACACACCTCACACTATCTTTTTTGGGCCCCAAATATGTACATTTTATTTAAGATTGTTTTAAGAGACATAATGACTAATGTCTCTGTGTCTAGGAAGGTACGATTTGGCAATTTTAAAATTGTACCTTTGATTATACTCTTACTGTCAAACAACATTGACTTCTTTTAAATAAGATTTGTTTACTAAGAACTTTTGGCAAACATTGATATATGAAAATATATTTTAATGGTTTCAAATATTTTGGAATTTGACCATCCTTTGAATTCACCTATGACTGTCATAGGTGAGTTGTGTGCTTTGGTGGTATTTTGATGTGTGTGGAGGAGGCCCTGGGTCTCTACTGCTCAGGATCCAACGGTTTTCCTCCTCTCTCTGGCTCAGGGGAATACCTCTGGTGTGGAACACACCTCTTTCTCTTCAAATCCCATTCTCCTCAGTGGCGTAGGCTTTTGGAAACAGAAGCCAGGAAGACTTATGGATTACTTTCGCTTTCTGTCTAGCTATGTATTTCTTTGAGAATGAAGCTCACAGCCTGCAACCTGATTGAATGCATAGTAAGGGGAAAGGGAGAAAAAACATAAATTGATACCTGAAATATTGTTTTCTTGGTCAACGGAGGTCACATTGTGGTGATCAGCTATTCGGGAGGGTCTGAGAAGGCTTCAGTTACATGCTTGGTGTCTTGGCAGGAATGGCTGGAAGTCTGGTTTCATTTGGGGCTGACTACCAGAGAGGCTACATATGACTTCTCCAGCATGATGGCATTAGCATAGTTTGACTTCTTTATTTCTAGTTACACATTTTATAATACTATGGTATGGGGTAGTATTGTATTTATATTGTATTTGGTCATTTTTACTTCATATATTTCTTGCAGTATCTCTTGGATTTTTCTTTATTCTTATTTAAGTATTTTAACTAAAACTCTTTTGGCAGTTTTTCTTTCGTGTGTGTGTGGCAGAGCTCTGTGTAACAAAGTTTTGAGTCTTTGTATGCCTGAGAATATTGCCCTCTTGTATTCATGACTGGCTGAATATGAAATTCTAGGTTCTAAGTCCTCTTCCACCAGTACTTTGGAAACACTACTCCATTGTCTTCTTATATCAAATATTTATTGTTGGTCATGAAAAATCTGATAGCAACATGATTTTTTCTTTTCAAAACTTTGAGAATTTTTTCTTTAACATTCTTAAATTTTACTACGTGTCCAGGTAAGGCTTTATGTGTATCATTTCTCTTTTAATCTGACATATTTCACCTTTTTATTTTTTTTTTTTTAGTTTTCATGCCTTTTTAATCTTTTTTTTTCTTTTTTATTTCAGCATACTATGGGGGTACAAATGTTTAGGTTACATATATTGCCCTTTCCCCACCCAAGTCAGAACTTCAAAAATGTCCATCCCCCAGATGGTGCACACCACACCTGGTGTGAATATACCCATCCCTTCCTCCCCTCTTCGACCTGCCCAACACTTGATGAATGTTACTACTAAATGTGCACCTAAGTGTTGATCAGTTAATACCAATTTGATGGTGAGTACATGTGGTGCTTGTTTTTCTGTTCTTGGGATACTTCACTTAGTACAATGGGCTCCAGCTCTATCCAGGATAATATAAGAGGTGCTAGTTCACTATTGTTTCTTGTGGCAGAGTAGTACTCCATGGTACACATATACCACATTTTATTAATTCACTCATGTATCGATGGGCACTTGGGTTGTTTCTACATCTTTGTAGTTGTGAATTGTGCTGCTATAAACATTCTAGTGCAAATGTCTTTTTTGTAGAATGCCTTTTTTTCCTTTGGGTAGATGGCCAGTAATGGGATTGGTAAATCAAATAGTAGTTCTACTTGTAGCTCTTTGAGGTATCTGTGTCCATATTACTTTCCACAGAGGTTGTACTAGTGTGCAGTCCCACCGCTTCTGGTAGATTCTGTATTCCAAGATGTGTTTTTCCTTTGAAATAGTTGTTCTTAGCCAGGCATGGTGGCTTGTGCCTGTATTCCTAGTTACTTGGGAGGCTGATGTGGGAGGATCACTTGAGCTCAGGAGTTTGAGACAAGCCTGGGCAATATAGTGAGACCCTGTCTCAAAGAAAATAGTTGTTCTCAAATGTGTATTTTTTTCCTAATGAGCTCATTTCCCCTGTTGATATCAACTTCTCTGTGGGCAGTGCTCAGTCCCTAACAGCTCAGATTGCTCAGTGTGTCAGAGGGTAGCTGAGGCTTTGAGTCTGTCACTCCTCACTCAGAACATGAAACTCAGGCCAGACAACAGCTCTTTGCATCTCAGGGAGAAGCTGCATTAGGAGGAAATGCTCCTCAGATCATAATTCACAAGTAGGGTTTTGAGGGAAGGATGAAGCAGCAGCTCCCCAAAGTCACGCAGTTCTTACCTGTTCTCTAATTTCTCCTGTGCTGTCTTAGATCAGGTTTCTCAGCTAACAGAGTGAGATGATTTGTTTACAGGAATTTATTGGGGTGTGATTTCAGGAACAACACCTGTAAGGGAGGCAAAACTGGCCAGAGGGAGAGGCTGAAGTGTGATGCTGTTACAGCAGGGGTTCCAGCTGATTCCACTGGAACTCTGGAGCATGGAGATCCCTTCAGAGTGTCTCACACTGGGGCAAGAGGGCCAGGTCTTGGTACCATTATCCCACCCACGTTAACAAGTAACTGAATGTAGGCTGCCCCTGGGGAGGGCTTATATGAGGGTTCCCTGCAAGGGCAATTCCTGGAGAGAGACTCAGCTGTCAGCAACCAACACTGCAGGCAGCTGGAGGCATGAGTGCCTTGGTCCTGGAGGAGGAATCTGGGCTGCACACTGCAGGGCTGCTATGCTGCCCTGATTTACCCCTCAAGATTTCTGGGCTAGAGGTCCAAAGGCAGGAGTGGGGGAGAAGAAATTGCAAAAGCCCTGTAGTTCCTAATCTGTATTATCTTCTTCCCACTGCCAGGCCTAGCTGCCTCTTGCCCAAGCCAAAACCTTCCCAGCTGTCAGACACCCCAGTTTAAACACTTCTCCCACCTCTCTTCACTCCGTCTATACTTTCCTACAGTTTTCTTGCTTTATTAGCATTTCTGCCTCTGTAGTTAATCTGGGGTTGATTTTAGGGGAGGGACTCAGAGTTGCTAATGCAGGATCTTTGTCCAACACATTTTCCTGTATGGTAGCCAAAGTAATTTAAAAAAAATCAGATTATGTCATTCTGCCACTTAAAAATCTTTTGTTGTCTCCTCAATGTACTTAGAATGAAATCCAGAACCTCTAACCTTGGTCTACAAAGATCTTCATGATCTTGTCTCTGTTTTTCTCTCAAATTTCATCTCAGCCCGCACTTCACCTGGCCTTATATCTGCTCTGAAAACGTACCGTGATCTTTCCTCCCTCTGGTCCTTTGAGCCCACTTGTCTGACTCTTTCCTTGTATATCCTTCCTCAGCGAAGTCTTCCCTTCACTTTCTATCTAAAGTACCCTCCTCTCTCAATTGCTCTTTATCTAATACTCTGTTTTTTTCTTTCCTAGCGTTAGTAAAATCTTAATTATTTTGTTCACTTATTTACTTATTTGTTAACTCTGTTCTTCCACTAGAATGCAATTCATTGAGGACCAGGACCATGTTTGGTTTGTTCACCACCGTTTCATTACTGGCTGCAATTCTTGGGACATAGTCTTCTGCTGAGTAGGTATTTGTTGAGTGGATCCTCTCAATATCAAATATAAAATACACTCATTTCTTTCCTATCCTTAATGTCTACTGTTTTTTTTCCTCCAGCTTGTATACATGCTCAGCCCTCTCCCAAGTTAGAAAAAATTTCTTCCTTGATGCTTCACTTCTCTCTTATCACCACTTTTTCTGGTTCCTATGTCTCCAAGCTGCATGAACATTCAGTTTGTAATCACTGTCTTTACTTCTTCCTCAATTCGTTGCAACTTGGTTTCTATCATCACCACTCTGCTATGTCTCTGGTAAAAGTCACTCAGGCTTTCTATATTGCCAGATCCATTATGACTATATTCTTATCCCTTTGGACTTCTGTGCTACATTCAGCTGAGTTGAATACTCTTTTTTCTGAAAGTTTGTCTTCTCCCCAAGCTGTGAGTTCCTGGACATTAGAGACTACATTGTACTCACTGTTTTGCATTTGCTGTTTTCATTCTTAGTGTTTGACATGTATGGGGTACGCAATAAAGGTTTGTGGGACTTTTGAGCATATATACAGCAAAGGATGTGTATTTAGGAGTAGTGGTAGGTTAGGCAGGGTCAAATGATGTAGAGCAAGTTTTGAAGCTGCCAATAACCATAGGATGTAAATTAATGTAGTGGGCTGGGTGGAGATGGTGGGAAATGGTACAGTTGGTCTCTACAGAGAGGAGACCCTATTTAAAACAAACTGATGGATGACCTCTGGAATTGCTGATCCAGAATTTCCAGATCTTATCAAGGAGCCAGAAATCTGGATGTTTATGTGACACCATCTGGTATTTAAACATTGGTCATCAATTTAAAAACCAACTAAAAATACTGTGAAGGTCCAACAAAGCATGCATGTAGACTAAATTTTCCCATGGGTTTCTAATTTTCCATGTTGAGATTATCCTTGAAGCTAAGGGAAGCCACGGATGGATTTTAAGCCAGGAGTGGCATGTTCTGATTTACATTTCAGAGAGAACACACTGAAAAACAGAGCATAGAATTTACTCAATAATAATGGTGGAATTACAAATCAATGGTGCCAGGATGGATTTATTTTTTATTTTCAATAAAAGCCATTGGGTTTATTTGTAATTATAAGAAAAAAGATCAGTGCTTTTTCTTTTCCCATCTGAAGGAGTTAGAAATATGCCATGTTAGCATGTTGACTGTTCTGAGTTAAAAGCACTTAAACAACAACAGGTACAAGATCACTGTCACCTGTTTCTTAAAAGCAGGAGATAAAATTTCCATGTAAAATATATTCTTTCTATACCAAAAGGAAAATATCATGCTTATATCAAGAATGGGAACTTGAAGATGAGGGAAATCTGTAGAAAACAAACCTTGTTAGACTAACCGTATCCTCCTAGTCACTTCTCTACCGTCAATTGTCCTACCCCCCTGCATTGTCACATTTTCATAATTCACTCTCTGTCTAATTTAGTATGTAAGTATTCATTTCTAGCTGTATATTTGGGTCTTTATTTCCTTATGAAGGTTCTTATGTCATGTAAAACTTCTGCTGAATAAATTTATATGCTTTTATCCTATTGATCTATCTTCTGGCAATTTAATTCTCAGGCTCAGCCAAAGCTGAGAAATAGCCTAAAAGATTAGAGGTAAAATTTGGCCTTCCCTATACATCATACAATATACAAAAAATTTTACAATGGGTTAACTATTCACATATAAAAAATGAAACCATAGGCTATCAAGAAGAAATTATACCTGCATATTTTATCTAGAGGTGGAAAATTTAAAGTAAATATCTAAAGACAAACACCAAATGTAATTTAAGGTGTTTACTTGAGCCAAAATGAGGACAGCTGCTAGGAAGACTCAGACTCAAGTAACTTTGGATGGGACTTCCATTCAGCATTTGTTACTAGTGGGTTTTTAAAGGCGAAAAAGGGGCACAGGGAGTGGGCTTATACAAAGTTGTTTGTCAGGAATTCTCTTTGGTTTACAGAAATGACACTGATTAGTGATTGGCTATCCATTGTTAAGCTTATATTTTGTGCCTCAGCTTCTTCCTTTTAGGTTGGAAAAAAAGAGAGAGGAAGGGAGGAAGTAAGGAAAGAAAGAAGGAAAGAAAAAGAGAAACCAAAAATATTTCACTCCTACATATACTACTTTGGCATATTTCGGGAGGGCTTTTCAGAGGATTTACAGACAAGAATAGCCCTGCAACTTTTGTGCAGGAGATTTGTATCCGTAGAGAAAATCTGCATTGGTGAAGTAAACACCCAGGCTTTCTCTGCTCTCCACCCTCCATCTGGGTCTAGGAAGGACTGCCTCTTGGGGGAGAGACAGAATCTGACATCTCTGGGGGTCTGAGAGAAACTTAATATTCCTGAGAGCTGCTCCCTGTGAAGTTTCACCCACATAACTAGGTGGCCTTTGCTAGTCAGCCCTCTTCTTTCCCTCCCAGAACTGGTCTTGCCATTGCTCCAAACCCCTGTTTTTTTGGTAACCTCAGGATGGTATAAAACTTCAACAATATGGCTTTTTGTTTGAGATTTTTATATTTTGTATGACTCCCATGCATACATGTGCAAGTTAATAAATTTTGTATGCCTTTTCTCTTATCTAAAAAAGACAAACACCAAAGAGAAGGCAATGATATGTATGGTTATATAAAAATTAAAACATCTCTCAAAATAAAACTAAAAGGCAAACTATAAATGAGAAAAACAATTATCATATGTTACAAAGGCATAATGTATATATAAAGTCAGTTAACATATAGAAACGTTTAAATATCACAAGAAATCAAAGCAGTATAAAACTATAATAAAATTCTCTTTTGTCATACGGTTAAAGATGAAAAAAAGTGACGATATAATAAACAGTGTTAGTGACAGTATGGGGAAGTGAGTGTTCTTTACTGAGGTGAGTGTGAGTATAAATTCAGTTTTCATGAATTTGACAATATGTATCAAAGCTTATGACTGAGCAATTCCACTTTTGTAACTTTATCCTGTCCAAATAACGTGTTAAATGACTTATTAAGGATATTCACGGAAGCATTATTATTGAAAAAATGAAAACGATTTGTTGCCTCCAAATAGGGAGCTAGTTAATAAATTGTACATATATTAATAAAACAAAATGAAACCATTACAAATTATGTTGTAAAAGAAAATGGACAGGATTCTGAGGCAGGAGGATTGCTTGAGCCCAGGAGTTTGAGGTTGCTGTGAGCTATGAGCAGGCCACTGTGCTCCAGTCTCGGCGACAGAGCAAGAAACTGTCTCACCTGTCAAAAAAAAAAAAAAAAAAAAGTAATGATGCTAGAAATTGTTGATAAATGAACAAAATAAATTACAAATGCTACTGTAGAAATCCGAGTTTGGTTAAAGTATTTGAGCACACAGAAAAAGTATTGGAAGTGCACTCAAGAAAATATTAGTGATTACTTCTGTGCCTTAGGATTTTTCACGTTTTCCTCATTTTTACAATGTCCACATGTGTTAGTTTGCTAGAGCTGCCATAACAAAATACCACAGACTGGATGCTTAATCAACAAAAACTTACTGTCTCACAGTTCTGGAGGCTGGAAGTCTAGGGTTGAATTTGTTATTAATTGAAAAATTGCTTCATAACATCATGTAAACACTCTGAAAATTTGCATTGTAATATTCTTCAACAAAACCAATATCAATAGTTTTGATAAAAAATAGATGATTGAAATCTGATTTGTAATTGATGAAGTATGGCCTGTTAGCAACATGCTTCTTGTTTTTACTAGTGTCTCCCATAATTAGGATGTCATGAAGCCATTTTTTGGCAGATTTCCCTTCTGTTGGTTTCTCCTGCTTTGGTTTCTCCTGAGGACTCTCTCTTGGCTTGCAAATAGCTGCCTTCTTACTGTGTCTTCACATATTCTTTCCTCTATGCACATATCATTGGTGTCTCTTCCTCTTATAAGGACATTAATCTTATTGTATTAGGGCCCACCTTAGAGGCCTCATTTGAACTTAATCATCTCTTTAAAGACTTTATCTCTAAGTATGGTCACATTCTGAAGTACTCAGGGTTGAAATTTCAACATATAAATTTGGAAGGGGGCGCACAATTCAGCCTAGAACGTGATGTATTTATTTTGTAATCATGATTATTCTGTATGTAATTATGGAGATAATACTGGGATTTATGGGGATAGGAAGACTTTAATTTTTATTTAAAAAACCTGGCTCCAGCCTGGGCAACATAGCAAGATGCTGTCTTTACAAAAAATTAAAAAATTAGCCAGGTGTGGTGGTATGTGCCTGTAATCCTAGCTACTCAGGAGGCTGAGGCAGGAGGATTTCTTGAGCTCAGGAATTTAAGGTTATAGTGAACTATGATCATGCTACTGCACTCCAGCCTCAGTGACGGAGTGAGACCCTGTCTCAAAAAACAAAAAAATCTTTTTTTTTTTAAATTTTTGTCATTATGTTTTATTTTCACTATTTGTTCTTCAGTAATACTCAATACATACATCAAGATTCAAAAAGTACAAAAGGTCAAACTTAAAAATTCTCCCTCCCACCCCTATTCCCAGCCTTGCAGTCCCTCCAGTCCCTCACCCCATCCTTCCAGAGATATTTTATATAAATATAACCAAATGCATACATAAGTAATGTTATCCCCCTTCTTAACACAAATTTTAGCTTTCTTTTATACACTATTCTGCATCTTGAATTTCTTCATATATCAATGGATTTTTTTTTTTTTTTTTGAGACAGAGTCTCATTCTGTCACCCAGGCTGGAGTGCAGTGGCCTGATCATAGTTTACTATAACCTTGAAATCCTGGGCTCAAGCAATCCTCCCACTTAAGTTTCCCAAGCTGCTGGGACTACAGGTGCAAGCCACCATCATCATGGGCTCAAGGGATCCTCCTGCCTCAGCCTTCCAAGTAGCTAGGCCTACAGGCACATGCCACCATTATTTATTTATTTTTGTAGAGATGGGGGAAAAAAAAATCTTTGTTTATAACCCTTATGTGTAAAATTGATTTAAGTTTATCTGACTAGAATATGAAACATACCCATTTTAATTATGTTTGGAAGATTGACAAACATACCTTTTGACTGGGCTACTGTTCATATTATTTGGCTCTGAAGGGAAAGGGATGCCACTAGTATTTAATAAGTACTATGTGAGCACTACTCTGAGAGCTCAATATTAATGAGTATTACCATGTGCTAGACTCTGCATTTCACAAACATCTTACTTAGCCCTCACAAATATGTTAGGTAATTTGCACAGAGTGACACACAAAGTCTACAGGTAGCATGTGTTAAGGGTCAATGGAATTTAGGGCTGCCTGACTCTAAACCTGCTACCTTCACTTGCTATACTGCAACAACCACTTATCAAGTTTTGTCATATACTCTGTCAACATTAGTTACTCTGTATTGGACCACTAAGCCAGTTTTTTCTTGAAATTATTTTTTCTGAAAATTAGAAGTATTACACTTAGTTTATTGTATTGATTCTTTTGTAATAACTCAAAAAATGTTGGATAAAGAGTTAGATATTTTATCATTTAAAGAAAATAGTATTATAACTACCATTCATAGTTTTGAATCCATCAACCTAAGCACACACTCACACATATGCATACAGGATTCTTTTAAACCATTTATTAACTAAAGAACAATTAAAATTGAAATTTATGTAGCTGTCAGAAGAGTTCAAAGAAAAGAATGACCATGTGTTCTTCAAGATAATGTTTTTTGCCATATCAGAAGAAAAGTACATTTATAGTTCAAACATATATAATTTAAAGTTAGCTTGTGAAGGATTGATGGCAGGCTTAAATTTTGGAAGTGAATTATTTGGATTGATAAAGATCTGTGAGAAAGAATACATAAAGACAATTTTAGTAACTAGAGCTATGTGTTTCTGAAAAGAATAGAAATTTTAATCATTTGACATTTTAATTTTGTAAGTTGAATTTGTTATTAATTGAAAAATTCCTTCATAACATTCTTATAAACACTCCATGAAAATTTGCATTGTAGTATTTTTCAACAAAACTGATATCAATAGTTTTGATAAAAATAGATGATTGAAATCTAATTTGTAATTAATGAAGTATGGCCCATTAGCAACATGCTTCTTGTTTTTACTAGTTTCTTCCATAATTAGGATGTCATTTATTGGCAGATTTCCATTCAGTTCTCTCTCCAGGGATATTCTGTTTTTTATAGTCTTAATGGAACACTACGTCCTTATTAACCAATCCACACATTTTGATTATTTATCATTGAATTTATAGAGAAGTAAAAAACCAAAAATACTCAAGAGGGAATTCATATTTTTGGTCAGTATTTTTAATGGTTTTCAAGCTAAATGGGTCATCCTGGGAATTAGGAGGGTTGGTGGGTTTCCTCCTGAGTGGCTCCTTTGGTTTGGTGTTACTCACATTCCTAAGTGATATAATTCATAAGTAAAGTTTTATTTTTAAAGTTTAACTGAACAGATTTCCATTTGGGAAATCTGGCTTTCAGTAGAGCAGTTACTTATTTTTGATTATAGTCTGGGGTATGATTATAGTTTTGGGGTACAGTAACTATAGCAGGTAAATAGGGACATTACTCTAAATTGTGAGTGATTTTTATTTTAGTCATTGTTATAGATGGATACTTTCATGATTGGGCATCATAGTAGTACTTTGAAATTATACTTTGTCTTTTGTACTTATAGATCATATTTACTAAAAGCTGAAAGTACTTTATGACTATATTTTTAACCTAGTAGTTTTAATGGTAATGCTTAAATTGGGAAAAAGGGTTTTGGAAGCTGATGGTCCGCAATTGAAATGTGGTGTGCTTGTTCTGTTAATACATGGAGTTGCTGAAGAAGTGTAGAGGTAGCTGAAGTAATCAGCACTTGAGCTGTGTGTGTTGTAGTAGAAGGAAATGTGATTAGAGAAGTGGTTATGGCTAGTTCAGTTGTGGTCTAGGTCATTCATTGTAGCTCAGGGAGTAGATGTTTCAGGTCCAGTGCTGGAAATCTCTACTTTGACAGAGCTGTTTTGTGTTCAATGATTGTTGTTGGGGCAGCGTCAGGTACAGTGGTATTCTCTGGGGTGATGTTAAGCACAACAGTGATTGCTGGGGTGGTTTCAGGTTCAACAATTGTTAATGGGGGTGATTCTGAGTTTAATGGTAGTCTGTAGGGTGCTTTTGTGCCCAGTAAGGATTTCTTGGGTGGTTTTGGGATTAGCAGAGGTTTCTTGGATGATAGAGTTTGGTGATTGTAGTCGGGATAGTTTCAGATTCAGCGGTGATCTCTGGGGAAGTTTGAGTTTCATTGGTGGTCTCTGAGGTGGTTTCAGGTTCAGGGGTAGTCTCTGAGGGTGGTTTGTGATTTGGTGTTAGTTGTTGGAGTAGTTTCAGATTCAGGTGTTCTCTGGGGTGGTTTTGGATTTGCAGGTGGTTTCTGGGGTGGTTCCATGTATAGAAATGTTTTATGGTATGGCTTCATGTTCATCACTGCTTTGCAGGGGTGGTTTTGCATTCATGAGCAGTTTTTGTAGTGGTTTCAAAGTGGGTTTTCTGTGGGGTGGTTTCCAGTTCAGTGGTGTTGAGTGGATTTATGTTGATCAGTGGTTTCTGGGGGCGGTTTTGGTTTTGGCAGGTTTTTCAAGGATTGTTTTGGGGTCAATGGTGGATTTTGGGGTAATTTCAGCTTTAGCAGTGCTTTCTGGGAGTGGTTTCAGGCTTAATGGTGGTTTTTTGAGGATAGTTTCAGATTCAGCAGTGCTTTCCAGAGTAGTTGCAGTATCTGGGGTGGCCTCTGGGGGATGGTTTAGGGTTCAGTGGTATTTTGTTGGGGTGGTTTCAGTTTCTAAAGTATTCTTAGGGTTGGTTTTGTGTTCAATGGGAATTTGGGGCGGTGGTTTCCTGTTTGGTGGTGCTGGTCATTTGGCTGGTTTCATGTTCAAGGGTGATCTTTGTGGTGGTGTTGGGTTCAATGTTGGTCTCTTGAGTAGTTTGTTCAGCAGTGCTTTTTGGGGTTGTTTTGGGTTCAGCATAATTTGAGTCGGTTTTGAGTCTGCGAGCTGTATCTGGGATGGTTTCTTGTTGACTAGTCTTTTCTGGAGTAGTTTCAGGTTCTACAGTGTTTTCTGGGATTTCAGCTTCACTGGTGATTGCTGTGGGTTCAGTGGAGGTTATTGGAATGCTTTCAGGTTTAACAGAAGTTACTATACGGTTTTTAGGTTCAGGTGTAGTCACCGGGGTAGATTCAGGATTTGCTTGGATTACTCTGAGTTTAGATGTGATTGTTGGGGTGGTTTCAGGTACATTAGCCATTGTTGGATTTGTTTTGGGTTCAGATGTCATTATATTGGTGGTTTCAGCTTAAGTGGTGATGACTGTTGTGGCAACTTGGGGTGGCTGGAGTCATTTCCGCTTGTGCAGCAGGCAAGGTATTTGGGTCCCGGCGGCCACTGTCGTGGCAGCCTTAGCCTCGGGGGAGCCTGTAGTCACTTCCTCTTGTGGGGTGGCTGGCGAGGGCATTTGGGTCCCAGTGGCCACTGTCGTGGCAACATTAGGTTCTGGGGTGGCTGAAGTCATTTCCGCTTGTCCTGCGGCTGCAGAAGGCATTTGGGGCCCGGCGGCCACTGTCGTGGCAGCGTTAGCCTTGGGGGTGGCTGTAGTCATTTCCTCTTGTGGGGCGGTTGGTGAAGGTGTTTGAATCCTAGCGGCCACTGTCGTGGCAGCGTTAGCCTCGGGGGTGGCTGTAGTCATTTCCTCTTGTGGGGCGGTTGGTGAAGGTGTTTGAGTCCCAGCGGCCACTGTCGTGGCAGCGTTTGCCTCGGGGGTGGCTGTAGTCACTTCCTCTTGTGGGGCGGTTGGTGAAGGTGTTTGAGTCCCAGCGGCCACTGTCGTGGCAGCGTTAGCCTCGGGGGTGGCTGTAGTCATTTCCTCTTGTGGGGCGGTTGGTGAAGGTGTTTGAGTCCCAGCGGCCACTGTCGTGGCAGCGTTTGCCTCGGGGGTGGCTGTAGTCACTTCCTCTTGTGGGGCGGTTGGTGAAGGTGTTTGAGTCCCAGCGGCCACTGTCGTGGCAGCGTTAGCCTCGGGGGTGGCTGTAGTCATTTCCTCTTGTGGGGCGGTTGGTGAAGGTGTTTGAGTCCCAGCGGCCACTGTCGTGGCAGCGTTAGCCTCGGGGGTGGCTGTAGTCACTTCCTCTTGTGGGGCAGTTGGTGAAGGTGTTTGAGTCCCAGTGGCCACTGTCGTGGCAGCGTTAGCCTCGGGGGTGGCTGTAGTCACTTCTGCTTGTGGGGTGGCTGATGATATTTGGGGTCCAGTGTTGACTGCAGAAACTTCTATAGTAGATTCAGTAGTAACTGGAATGCTGGTAGGTTCATATGACGGGCCAATAGAAACTTGGCTGGGTAGAAAAGAGGTGGTGGTTGCTTTTGGATGGAATTGTGAAGGGATTATTGTTGTAAATGGCTTTCTAAAGTTACGGCGCTTAAGACAATTTTTCCTATAAAAAAATTGTGATAGAGATGGCTTCTTACAAATATTTTTAAGTGCACGAAAGTGGTTAGATTTATACTTTTGTCTCCAGTGATTATATATTTTCATGTAATGTTTGTGTGGTGTGTATCCATGTATGTGTGCCTGTGGCAGTTTGGCAAGATGCCTAAAGCTATGAAAATTACGATACTCTGATGAAGAGTAAGAAGGAGCTGATCTAGTTCTCTGTTGAAAGATCTGGGTTTTCTTGGGTTTTCTTCTACTCTCACCAGGCTGTAAAAAGAGAAAAGAGTTAATAAAATTTTAATAAAATAATGATTGAAATTTAATAAACATAATATAAATTTGGAAACATCTTTATTTTTGGCAAAGTACAGCACACATACATAAAACATAATGTATAATTCAATGTTAAAAAGGCAAGTATCTATGTAACCACTATACAGATAAAGAAATAGAACATTATCATTATCCCAGAAGACTATTTTGGCACCTTCCCAACTTTTGCCCCTCCTTCCTCCTCAAAGTTAACCACGATCCTTCTGACAAAAGTGTAGACCTGTTTTTGAATTTTATGTAAATGGAATCCAGCAGTATATATTCATTTGTGCCTGGTTTATTTTGTTCATCATTTTGTTTGTGAGATCATTCATATTGTTGAGTGTACCTATAATTATTTTTTAAAAAGTCACCATAAAACAAATAGTCTTTTCCATAAATTGACCACAAAATTAGTCATTCTATAATTTATGTATCCTTAGGATGTTTCCAGCATTTGGTTATTAGAAATGATGTTGCTATGAACATCCTCGTACATGTTTGTTGTCGTAGATGTACATGGATTTTCTTGGGGAATATACTAATGTTGAATATACCTATACCTGATGACTCAGTGTGTATGTATATATATGTGTATATATATCTTCAGTATTAGTATATAAAGTCACACAGCTTTCCAAAGTGATTTCACTAACTTGTGTTCCCAGTGATAGCATAGCAGAATTCTAGTCACTCCAAACCTTTAGTGACACTTGATTATTGTCAGTCTTTTTAATTTTAGGCATTCTGACGAGTATGCAATAGTATCTTATTGTGGTTTATACTTGCATTTCCCAGATTACAAATAAAGTTCAATCCTTTTATATACAGCATATTTACTAGCTACTTGAACATGAGCCAAATCTTGAGGATCTATTATTTTCTAGACATTTTAATGTGTTATCTTTTACTTTGAGATTTAAAATTCACTAGTCCTTTCAGGGGTGGAGGAGAGGTGAAATAATATGTTTGGCTTTTAATTATTTTTCCAATTTTAATACCTAATTGACTCAGTACTTATATAGAAAAGAAGAACATCCTTTCTCCATTGATTTGTAATGCCACCTTTTTTTATAAATTAGGAGTCCATATATCTGTGGGTCTATTTCTGGGGTATTTTGTGCCAGTGGTGTCCTTATATTTTGCCAAAACTATGCTTCACAATTACTGTGGCTTTATAATGTTTTAACAATCAGTATAGCAAGTTCACCAATACTTTTTTTTCTTCCAAGAGTATCTTGGTTATTCTTAAACCTTTGCATTTCTTTATAAGTCTGATTGGTTCATCACTTTTCACAAAAAACATTTTGGGCTTTTGATTAAAATTGTATTGGATCTATAGATCAGTTTGAGAAGAATATCTTTACAATAATGGGTCAACATTATATGTTCATCTATTTAGGACTTTAATTCTTTCAGTAGCATTTTACAGTTTTTAATGTAGAGACCTTGCATGTGCTTAGATACTATAAGAAGCTTTGAGACTTCTAGTCTTTAAAGGTATTGTAGAATTTCCTTTTGAAATCACAAGGACCAATGAATGTTTTTATGTAGGGGAACTCTAATGCATCTTTTAGTTTTTCTATGGTAGTTTATCTGTTTAGACTTTCTGTCTCTCCTGGGGCAAATTTTGATAAGTTGTTTTTATAGCCAAGTACTCCATTTAATCAATGTATTCAAATTTATTTGCATAGCTTTATATAAAATATCTTCTTAAAATGTGGTATATTATACACAATGGAGTACTATTCAGCCATAAAAAAGAATGAAATCTTGTTATTTGCAACATGGCTGGAACTGAAGGTCATTATGTTAAGTGAAATAAGCCAGGCACAGAAAAGCAAATATTGCTTGTCTTCACTCATATGTGGGAGCTAAAATGTTGAACTCATGGAGGTAGAGAGTAGAATAACAGATGCCCAATGATGGAAAGGGTGTGTGTAGGGGGTGAGTAAGAAGAAGGGTCAATAAATAGTTACAAACATGCAGTTAGATAGAAGGAAAAAATTCCAATGTCCCATAGCAGAATAAGGTGACTATAGCTAATGACAATGTGTTGTATATTTCAAAATAGCTAGAAGAGAGGACTTGAAATCTTCCCAATACATAGAAATGATAAATACAGGAGCTGTGGATATCCTAAATATTCAGACTTGATCATTACACAGTCTATGTATGTAACAAAATACCGCATGTATTATAAATATGTGCATATATTGTATATCCATAAAAAATTTTTAAAAAGCCTCTTAAGTAGAAAGATGGTTATTTCATCCTTGTTGTTCCTTTGTTTTGTTTTCTGGCTCTATATAAGTTTTATTTGTCAAAGTAAAACAGGTTTATACCATATCATACAACAAAAAGATTAAGTATAATGATAAGGTGAAAGACCTATAATCTATACTTTGTATCAGTGTTTGGAAATACAAATCATAGTTGCCATAGTTTTGAGTACCTACCGTATGCAAGAAGCTACACTAAATAGTTCACATACTAGTCCCACTACTATTTTTTATCTTGCCAGCAATCATAGAAGGCTGATATCATTCATGTTTAACAGAGGATGTAACTGATAATTTTTGTTGTAAAGAGAGAAACCTGCGATTTGAGTAGAGGATTTTCTATTTCTATTTTTAAAATTTTATTTCAGAATATTACGGGTATAAAAACATTTTGGTTACATAAATTGCTTTTGTACCATTTGAGTCACAGTTATAAGTGTGCTAATCACCCAGATAGTGTGCATTGTATCCGTTAGGTGTGAGTTTACCCCTCCTCTCCTCCCTCCTCCCACCTGCTTGATTTCTGGTGAATGTTATTTCCATATATGCACATAATTGTTGATTAATTAGTTCCAATTTAATGATGAGTACATGTGGTGTTTGTTTTTACATTCTTGTGATACTTCATTTAGAAGAATGGTTTCCAGTTCAATCCAGGTTAATACAAGAGGTATTAATTTACCATTTTTCTTTGTGGCTGAGTAGTACTCCATGGTATGTGTATATATATATCACATTTTATTAATCTACTCATGTATTGATGGGCATTTGGGTTGTTTCCACATCTTTACAATTATGAATTGTGTTGCTGTAAACATTCGAGTGCAGGAGTCTTTTTTATAGAATGTCTTTTTTCCCTTTGGGTAAATAAATACCCAGTAGGGGGATTACTGGATCAAATGGAAAGTCTACTTGTAGTTCTTTGAGGTATCTCCATACTACTTTCCATAGAGATTACACTAGTTTGCAGTCCCACCAACAGTGTATGAGTGTTCCTGTCTCTCTTCATCCATGCCAGCATTTGTTGTTTTGGGACTTTTTGCTAAAAAGCCATTCTTACTGGAATGAAGTGGTATCTCATTGTAGTTTTGATTTGCATTTCCCTGATGATTAGAGATGTTGAGAATTTTTTCATATTTTTTTTGCCATTAGTCTATCTTCTTTTGAAAAGTTTCTGTTCATGTCCTTTGTCCACTTTTTAATGGAGTTGTGTGATTTTTTTCTTGCTGATTTGCTTGAGTTCTGTGTGGATTCTATTTATCAGCCCTTTATTGGGTATGTAGCATGCAAATATATTCTCCCATTCTCCAGGTTGTCTCTTCACTCTATTGGTTATTTCCTTGGTTGTACAGAAGGTTTTAATTTGATCAGGTCCCATTTATTTATTTATTTATTTATTTTTGTTGTTGCTGTGATTGCTTTTGAAGTCATCTTTGTAAATTCTTTGCCTAGGCTGATATCTGTAAGAGTTTTTCCAACATTTTCTTCTGGAATTCTTACAGTTTCATGCCTTAGGTTTAAGTCTATTATCCATTGTGAATTAATTTTGTGAGTGGTTAGAGGTGCAGATCCCGTTTGGGTTTTCTACATGTGGCTATCCAATTTTCCCAGTACCATTTATTGAATAAGGATTCTTTTACCCAGTGTATGTTTTTGTCTGCTTTGTCAAAGATCAGATGGCAGAATGACAATGGTTTCATATCTGGGCTCTCTGTTCTGTTCCATTGGTCTATGTCTCTGTTCTTGTGCCAGTACCATGTTGTTTTAGTTACTATAGCCTTGTAGTATAGCTTAAAGTCTGCTAAATTGATGCCTCACTGTTTGTTCTTTTTGCTTAAGGTTGCTTTGGCTACACGGGGTCTCCTCTTTTTTCCTATGAAGGGTAGAATTATTTTTTCTTTCATAGCTTCTATATTTTTCCTCCAGATTTTTAACTTATTTTGATATATAAGGCTAACATTTTCCTTTGTTTTTGGGCAAGCATTTTTGTGCATGCCTTCTGAACCCATCAGATCATTATTTTGACCAATATTTTCTTATGTTTTTTCTTAAAACTGTTTTGCAGGGGTCCTGCCACTGTTATTTTTTGTGGCTGATTTTTAAGTGAGATAGATTTTCTTGTCCTCTGCAGGAGAGTATAAAACATAGTTTTCCTACCTTTGTGGACCTAGTATTTCCTCTTCTGTTGTTATCATGAAGAGTTAATAATTTATGACCTTAAAACTTTGAGGTCTACCTTCTGTTCCCATTTCCTATTTACATCAGTATATTTTCTTTTCTTTCTTTTACTTGTCCCTCTGCTGTTAGTTTAGATATACTCTTGACAATTTCCCTTCAGTGCACAGCTTCTTTTATTTTGAAGGGAGCTTTGGTTGGTTATCTTACAGAATTCAGAGCCTAGATTGTACCATATTGTCAGATGTTTTTCTGATCCTCTTGGCCTCATCAATAAATTGGGAACTTTTCACTTGGTTAGGGTAAAGAAGTCACTTATTTTGCTTCAGTTGCTTGCTTTAATTCTAAATAAAGTTATTTTAAATAAAACTGGATATTATTTCTTAATATGCAGTGGCACATATATTTGTAGTTGCTTGATCAAAACATTAGCTGCTTGTGGATGTGGGAAGCTGACTTCTCAGGAGATTACTTGGGGATAAAAGAAATGTTTTCAAAATCATATGCTTAAATGATACAAGATAACTTGGTGAATTTATGTCAACAATAAGAACACACCTACCAGAAGGACTAGATGTTAAGATGATAAATACAAATGACATGAAGCTACTAATGTAGTCAGTAGTATAAATTGTGGAAACCTTCTCTAGATTCAGTATAACTCAACATAAATTATGCATGAATCTTTACAGACAAGATCCATTCAGACTTGAAACCCAAAGGGAAAGCTTATCTCCAAATGAAGACTCAACTCCTTACTTAAATAAAGGAGAGCAAAGAAAATGAAAATTGCAACCTAACTTTCATTTCAAAGAAGAATCACACTGTGGTTGGCGGTTCTTTGTTGATGTACTCTGGCATAATCTGAACCCTTGAGAGAACTCTGACCATCTCTGAACAATGTGACATTTTTGTCATACAATATCATACAAGTTGGGTGCAATTTGATTTGAGTAAGAGAGGAGGCATGGCATAGTGCTAAGCTGACACCAAAGGAAGATTATTTTTTTTTTTTAACTTGAACATCAATAGTTTTGCTTCTTGAGGAAAGAGAGTGGTCAGGGGCATAAAAGTTTTACTCAAACAGCAACATTGAACTGAAGGGTGACAAGTGAATAGCTCAATATATGGATACAATTCAATCCTGTTAAGTGTGCTGCCAAAATTTCTAGCATTTGGAAAGTTCAGAGAACACAAAAATGTTGAGAATTATCACTGTGCATTTGCAAAGGTGATCTGAATAAAATAAGGATAAAGGATTGTGATTGAGACTTACCACGAAGCTGGAAGTCACAATCCAAAGTCCAAGAATCAGGGATGACGTTTTCATCCTTTCTTGTTATGCCCTGAAAATGGTCACATGGTTATCCCTCTTAGCCACATTGATGAATACATTGGGTAGGTTCAAGTTATTTAATTGGAAAAAATGCAATTTATGTTTTTACGTATAATCTTCAAGAGATATGGCCTTCTGTATAATAGTGATGAGAAAATGTTTGGGGATGTTACATCAAGAAATGGTCCATTTTTAAAAGTAATAAAACCACCATATAAGTTAGATAACGGTATTGCTGCTTTAAGAAGTTATAATAAGGATTTTGGTAAATTTATGATTAGGACATTTTTTATTTTTCTAGACAGTAAACTTAAATCATAGTCTTTCTTAGGAACATATGCATAAAGAAAATCATTGTCCTGTTTACAGGTGATGTAAGAACTTCTTGTTTTAAAAATTATGCTTATTGTTTCTTGAAAACACTTTTCTTATTCCACAAGAGTCTTACTAATTAAGAATTTTAAAACTTCATGTCAGTGTCAAAGCATTTTCATGTTCTTTATACCTCCTATCTCTTAGATGAGTCACCCATAATATTCTGCCTCTGTACACCAGGCTACACTCGTCACACAGTCATCTATTTCTTTCACTGCTTCTCCATGTTTTCTGTGAAATAATTAGACTGCCAATCAAGATTGATGTAAGGAAACAGAATAGGTGGAAAGGGATATAGCCCATTCAAAATCATCTTTGAATTATTATTTTCAATGTTCATTTGTAAGTATGTATTTTTAGAAGCCATATCTCTGCTAATTATGACCACAGATAACTACGTTTATGCAGTATGAGTGAAAGAAAGTATATCCTAAAAAATGCAAGGTAGATAATTCCAGGATTTCAGAGGAGGAAAATATATTCTGAAACTGGAGAGGACTTTGTTGGAGGATCTGGTACTTGAGTTGGTAGAGCATAGATTTGCATGGTGGCAAAAGAGAACAATCTCTTCCCCTATTCCATTCCCCAGTGTGGGAGTCAGGTGAAGACCAAAAATATCTCCTTATATACAAAAGGAAAAATTGATATTTTTCTTTTGGAGTCACCATAAGAAGTAAATGACCTAATAATGTGAAAGTACTTTGAAAGCTGTAAAGTGATTCCCAGTTGTATGGTCCTTATGTGATTATAATTATTTCAGAAATAACAACTCCCAGTTCCCAACATCTGAGATTATTTAAGAGATATTGGAGGTTTAAGCACAAGAAAAAAAAATAAAAAATATTTGTTACATGGTTTCTCTATGCTGGGCTCTATGATGGGCATAGCAGGGAATACAGAAATTTCTAAAGCAAGTTTCCTATGGCAAGAAGGTCAATATCTAAAACAGAAGTGATGTGTAAGATTATCTGTCATAAGAGAAGAAAACGTGATAGTTGCAGAGATGTAACACAGGTATATTTATCACTGCTTTGGCCCAGAGCAGCTGCAAATTGTCCAATTGCTGGGACTTCTCCTTGCACACAACCATGCTAGGTGCCTGGGTCCTTCCTGAATCTCTGGAGTTTGCAGCTCTCCTTCTAGGAATTCTTTGTTCCTCTGCAAAGAAAATGTACTTTTTCTCTCAGTTTTCTTTACAAAAGTTGAAAACTGTGTTTCTGTTCTAGATCTTTTTCCTTAGGATGAAACTTCCATATTTTCAATATAAAAAAATGTATCTTTTTAAACAACCTGGCTGGAACTTGAGACCATTCTTCTAGGTGAAGTATTATAAGAATGGAAAAACAAATACCACATGTACTCAATATTAAATTGGAACTAATCAATCAACACTTATGTGCACATACGGAAGTAAATCTCAGTGGAAATCAAGCAGATTGATGAGGGAGGAGGAGATAGGTAAATTCATACCTACTGGGTACAGTGCACACCATCTGGGTGAAGGGTACACTTACAACTTTGAGTCAAACTGTATGTACAAGAGCAAATTATGTAACCAAAATGTGTGTACCCTTATAATATTCTTTAATTTCTTTAAAGAAAATTAATTTTCTTCAATTTCATAATAAAATTAAAAAAAAGAAAAGATAATATAATGCCATAAGGTTTTTGTGCAAAAGGAACTGAATAAAAGCATAATTCAGAAGTCTCAAATTGAGAATTCCTAGTACGTACCTTTATAGGGGAATGCGTCTCACATATGGGCCAAAATGTTGGTGAAATATGATGGTGGCCAGTTGCTGTCTTATGGCTGTCTCAGGGCGGCAGCTGAATCAAATGAGAGAGCTTTCAAAGGGATATATAGCTTTTTTTTTTTTTTCTACATAAGACTTCTTATAGTCTTCAATGTTTGTTGGTGAGAACAGAAAGTTTTATTGGTAGAGAAGGTCACTTCTGGATTGATAATCTTTACCCACACAAAGAAATGGCAGTTAACATGTTTGGCAGCAAATCTTTTCGTACCTATTCATTACTGAAGAACATTATGATTATTTTAGTCACGTTCTCCCAGTGAATTTTATGCCCTGGAATTAAGCTATATACATTCTTTTGGGTCAGTGGATTCCCACTGTCGTTAGTACTAATACGCCAATTGTTTCTGTACCCGTAAGCTTTCATTTACCTCCCACCTATCCAGGGCCTTGTGCAAATATTTACTAACTCTTTCAAAAGTACACAAATCCATGAGCTGTGCAAAGAAAAGAAGTGAAAGACATTGGCTCGATGTTCAACAAACCCATTTTTAGCTCCTGGGAACACAGCTAAAATGAATCTTACATCCTTGTATGTAGGGGTAGGAGCCTTGTGTCTGTCTAGTTCTGGCCAATGAAACATGAGCAGAAGAAAACGCATGGCACTCCTAGGCTTGTCCACTCAAATGTGCTGTGCTTTCTCTCTATCTTTGAGCAAAATACGAAGGGAGTGAAGGAGTCATGCAGATATCTGGCTGAAGGCAGTTTCAGGCAGAGAGCACAATCATACATAGGCCCTGATATCAGAGAGTGCCTATTTTGAAGAAAACAAGGAGATGAGAATGGCTGAAGTGAATTTTCTCTTCCTGTCTTTGCTCAAATGTCATCTTTGCAGTGAGATTTATCTTTACATCCTATTTAAATAATTGCAGCATGTTCTCTTCAGCATTTACTCTGTTCTCCTTGTTCTTTCCTGTATACACTCACTGCCTTTGACATGCATGGTAGGCAGAATGATGGCCCCCAAAGATCACCACATTCTGATCCTCCGGAACTCATGAATATGTTAGGTTATGTGACAAAAAGGGAACTAAGGTTGCAGTTGGAATTAAGGTTATTAATCCTCTGACTTTAAAATGGAGATTATTCTGGATTACCTGGTGGGCCTAATGTGATCATGAGGGTCCTTAAAAGTGGAATAAATCTGTTAAAAAAAACAAAAAAAGACAGAGGCAGAAAAGAGTCAGAGGGAGATGTGATGATGGAAGAAAGGAATAGAAAGTACAATATTACTAGCTTTGAAGATGAAGAAAGCAGCCTTTGGAAGTTGGAAAAGGTGATCTTTCATAGAAGCTCCAGAAAGGACCTCAGTCCCACCAAAACCTTGATTTTTAGCCCAGTGAGACTCATGTGGAACTTTTAACCTACACAACTATACAGAATAAATTTGTGTTGTTTTAAGTCACTAATTTCATGGCAATTTGTTATAGCAGTAAAAGAAAACTATTAATAATACAATATAATTTACATAGTTTTGTTTATTATTTATTGTCAGCTTTTTCAATTAAAATTTATTTTTTTAAATAGTATATTTGTGTGGTTTGAAATACAAAACTATCCATAAAGCTATAAACAGAGAAGTCTAATTTCCATAATGCCCTCTCCTACCTATCTCATTTCTCTTTTAGGTAATTATGTTTATTAGATATTTGTTTATCCATATTATGATGGGGCTGGGCAAGCATTGCTTCTGGGCATGTCTGTGGGAGAGAGGTCTTCTACCTCAGTGAAATTTCTAGGGATCCAGTGGGGTAGGGCCTGTCGTGATATCCCTTCTGAGGTGAAGAAAAAGTTGTTACATTTGGCCCCGCCTATAACCAAGAAAGAGCCCTATTTAGATTTTGGAGGCAACACATTCCTCATTTGGTTGTGTTACTCTGGCCCATTTACTGAGTGACCTGAAAAGCTGCTAGTTTTGAGTGGAGCCCAGAATAGGAGGAGGCTCTGCAACAGGTCCAGGCTGCTGCTGTACAAGCTACTCTGCCACTTGGGCCAAGTGGTCCTGCAGATCCAGTGGTACTCAAGGTGTCTGTGGCAGATTGGGATGCTGTGTGGAGCCTTTGTACAGCCCCTATAGGTGAATCACAAGAGAGGCTTTTGTTATTTTGGAGCAAGGCTCTGCCATCATGCATAGGTAACTACTCTCCTTTTGAGAAGCAGGTCTTTGCCTGCTTACTGGGCCTTAGTAGAACTGAATGCTTGACCATAGGCCACCAAGTTACCATGTGACCTGAATCGCCTATCACAAGCTGAGTGTAACCTCAGCCGCCAAGCACAGCAGCACTCCATCATCAAATGGAAGTGGTATATATGTGATGGGTCCCAAGCTGGCCCAGAAGGCACAGGTAAGTTATATAAAGAAGTGGCTCAAATGCCTATGGTTCCTACTCCTTCTGCACTACCTTCTCTCTCCCATCCTGCATCTGTGGCCTTGTGGAGAGCATGCTGTGATCAGTTGACAGAGGAAGAGAAGACTCTAGGGCCTGGTTTACAGATAGTTTCGCACGATATGCAGGCACTACCTGAAAGTGGATGGCTGTAGCACCATAGCCCATTTCTGAGGCATCCCTGAAGGACAGTTGTGAAGGAAAATCTTTCTAGTGGGCAGAACTTTGACCAGTGCACCTGGTTGTGCCATTTACTTGAAAGGAGACATGGCAAGACATGTGATGGTATACTGATTCATGGGTTGTAGCCAATGGTTTGCCTGGATGGTTCACTAACTTGGAAGGAACATGATTGGAAAACTGGTGACAGATTTGAGGAAGAGGTATGTGGATAGACATCTGAGTGGGCAAAAGATGTGAAGATATTTGTGTTCCATGTCCATGCTCACCAAAGAGTGACCTCAGTAGAGGAGGACTTTAATAATCAAGTAGATGGGTTGATCTGTTCTGTAGATATCGGCCAGCCTCTTTCCCCAGCCACCCCTGTCATTGTCCAGTGGGCTCATAAAGTAAGTGGCCATGGTGATAGAGATGGAGGTTGTCTATGGGTTCAGCAACATGGACTCCCACTCACCAAGGCAGACCTGGTTATGGCAACTATGGCAACCACTGAGTGCCCACTCTGCCAGTAGCAGAGACCAACAATGAGCACCCCATATGGTGCCATTCCCTGGAGTGAGCAACCAGCTACCTGGTAGCAGGCTGATTACACTGGACCACTTCCACTGTGGAAGGGGCAGCATTTTGTCCTCACTGGAACAGACACTCTAAAGATGGATTTGTTTTCCTTGTGTGCAATATTTCTGCCAAATCACAATCTGTGGACTTACCCAGTGCCTTATCTACCATCATGATATTCCACACAGTGTTGCTTCTGACTAAGGAAATCACTTCATAGCCAAAGAAGTGCAGCAATAGGCTCATGCTCATGGAATTTACTATTCTTACTATGTTCTTCATCATCCTGAAGCAACTGGCTTGATAGAACAGTGGAATGGCTTTATAAAGTCACCGTTGCAGCACCAGCTAGGTAATAATACTTGGCAGAGCTGGGGAAAAGTTTTCTAGAAGGCTGTATATGCTCTGAATCAGCATCCAACACATGGTACCCTTTCTCTTACAGAGAGAATTAATTCACAGGTCCAGGAATCATGGCATCACTCACCATTACTCCTAGTGACCCACTAGCAAAATTTTTGCTTCCTGTTCTCACAACTTTATATTCTGCTGGCCTAGGGATCTTAATTCCAGGGAGAAGAATTCTTCTACCAGGAGACACAACAATGATCCCATTGAACTGGAAATTAAGAACTGCCACCTTGCCACTTTGGACTCCTTATGCCTCTGAATCAATAGGCTAAGAAGGGAGTTTCGGTGTTGACTGGGGTGATTGATCTGGACTACTTAGGAGAAATTGGACTACTCCAAATGAAGGTAGAGAAGAGTATGTCTGGAATATAGGAGATCCCTTAAGGTGTCTCTTAGAATTACCTTGTCCTTTACTATCATTTTTTCTTTCATTTCTTATTCCTTAATCATGTAACATAAGATTGATTTTTATATCAGTATTTAAGTATTGTTAATTGAATGTCATGGTATTTAAGTTATTAGAAAAAGAATAAAGATCACCCAAGAACGTTACTTCTTCTTTTCGGGATAGGATTAGTGGATTTTTGTTTGTATGCAGGATAGTAGTTTCATGTTAGGTGGAATTATGCCCTCATTATTGCCTTTATCTAGAGATTAAGTATGGTCTGAGGAGATGCATTTGAGTGCCAGGTTGACAAAGGTGGACTTGTAATGGTTGATATTAGATGTCAGTTTGTCTGGATTGAGGGAAACCTAGAAGGCCGGTGAAACATCGTTTCTGGGTGTGTCTGGGAGAGTGTTTCCAGAGGAGATGAACATGTGAATCAGTGGACTGAGAGAGGAAGACCCGAACTCTGTGTGGGCAGGCACCATCCCATCAGCTGGGGGCCTAGCCAGGACAAAGCAGGTGGAAGAAGGGGTATCCTCAGCTTGACTTTGCTTCCTCTCTCTCTCTCCTTTCGGGAGCAGGACACCTTTTTCTCCCCCTGCCCTTGGACATCAGCTATTCGACTTTGAACTCGGACTTGCAGCAATGGTCTCCTGAGAGTTGTTAGGCCTTTAGCCTTAGACTGGGGGCTGCACTGATGGCTTTCCTAGTTCTGAGGCTTTTGGGCTTGGTCTGAGCCCCAGTGCCAGCTTCTCTGGTTTTCCACTTGCAGATGGCCTGTTGTGGGACTTCACCATCATGATCGTGTGAGCCAGTTCACCCCTAATGAATCCCCTTTCATGTATATATCCTATTGATTCTATCTCTCTGGAGAACCATAATGCACATATAGTGTTTTTTTTAAAAATAAGCACACACTTTTATTTTCTCTACTCTCACATATGAAATGTAGTGTACTTTTGTATCATTCTACACCTTGCTTTTCTTTTCACTTAATTATATATTTTGAAGATCTCTCCATGTCAGAACACAAACTTTCCTCATTCATATTTTTTATTTATGTTTTGAGACAGACTCTCACTCTGTTGCGCAGGCTAGAGTGCAGTGACATCATCACAGCTTGCTGCAACCTCAAAACTCAAGTGATCCTCCTGCCTCAGGCTGCCAACATGCTGGGATTACAGGCATGAGCCACCAGACCTGACCTTCTCTCTCATTTTTATAGCTTGCATAGCTTTTTATCATGAAGATGTACTATGGTTTATTCAACCAGATCTGTATATCTGGACTCATGGATTTCCCCCATTCTTTTGCTATTAAATACCACAGTGCATAAGATTACACATGTAGCATTTTGTACTTGTGCAGGTATATCTGTAGGATAGATTTCTAGAAACAATATTGCTGGTTAAAAGAGTAAATATAGCTGAGATCTTAAGACAAGATTACCAGATTTTACTCTTTAGGTACCATTTTAAATTTCTATAATTTCTATGAGAAAGCCCGTTTCCTACAGTCTCACCATAAAGGGTGTCCTCTTTTGAATTTATGCCCGTATGTTAGGTGAGAAATAATATCTCAATGTAGTTCTATTGTCCATTCCTGTCATTACAAGTGAAATTTAGCAGCTTTTCATATGTTTACAGGATGTATTTTTTTTTCTGTGAACAGTCTGTTCATGTCATAGTCATTTTTTATACTGACCTGTTTTTCTTCTCCATTTCTAGATGCTCTTCATATTTTTGGGGGAGAGTACCCTTTGTCTGTGATACAAGCAAAAAATTTTTTTTCCTAGTTTATCATTTGTTCTTTATTCTGCATACAATGGTAGCTTTTTTTTTTTTTTTTTACCATACAGAAGATCTAGAATGTTTCATAAAGTAATCAATCTTTTCTTCTTTGGCTTTAGGATTTTGAGTTATATTTACAGAAGACTCCCCCATTGCAGGGATATAAAGGAATTCATTCAGGTTTCTTCCTAGTAACTAAGTTTTGAAAATTTAAAACTTTGATTGCTTGTGTCTATCTTTTTTCCAAAAGCCTCTCCCCTCTTTTTCCAATAACATTTATTAAAAAGTCCCATTTTGTCTGATTTAAGACTCTGCCTTTATCATGTACTATATTTCTTTACTCATCTGGATCTATTCATGGGCTTTCTATTGGTTCTATTCTGTTGTTATCTCTTTTCTTGGTAGTTGTTATAATATATAGGAAGATTTTAATTTTATTTTAATAGGCACACATTAATATTTTTAAGGGCTAACCTGAGTCCTCTCTTCCTTTAGGCAGTGTCTATTGTTTTCCTATTCTGTGAAATAATAAAACTAACTTGTAGCATCTTCCTCCTCCTCCTCTTTTTCCCTCCACCATCCAATGTTAGTATACAGTGTTATATTTCTTAATGTTTGTTTTGTATGCTTACACATGCTTAAGTTTTTACTACTTGATTTGTCAGCATGACATGATCTTTTGTTTCTCAGCTTTTATCAATGAGGCAATCAGTGAATTTATTCTACTTTCTGCCATTTCTCCCTTTCCTCCTTGGAAACTAAGCAGTTATTAGGGAGTAATACCCATGAAAAACAGAGGATGAAGCAGAAGTGGGCAGGGAGAGCTTTCAGACCATGATGCAGATCTGATACCCGTGAAAGCAAAGGGTGAGGAACCAAGATTAGGAGGGAGATCCTCAGTCCGTAATGTAGATTTGACACAGTCTTGACCATAAGGGGAGTTCTAGAGCAAAGGTTGCCTGCTGCAGAGTCCCATGTTGAGCAGAAACGTCCAGACCCAAGTACTCCTGCAGTGATCAATTCGGAGCTGATCATACAAGCTACTCCAAGATGAGCCCGGGAGGACAGAGTTAAGTGAGCGGCCTGGGCTCTCTAACTGTCAGACTGAGAAGCATATGGCCAATGCAGAATTTGGATTGGAAATATGTTAATAAGTATGATTAAGCTAATCTAAGTAAATTCACTACTTTGTTTGAAGGATGGAAAAACAAATTAATGTTCAGAGATAGTGTGCCCTGCCCAGGTCACTTGGCTGATTAGTGGCGGAGTTGACAAGAATGTAAGTCTTCATTTAGGCCTCTTTTCACCTGTCTGAGGCAAGAAACTTCAAATACACACAATGAAAATAGATTGCCATTTGAAGTCTTTATTAGTTAGAAAAAATATCTAAATACAATCACCAGAGTTCTTATTAATAGTAGTAGTGACAGAAAATAAAAATACCTCCACATCCCCAATTAACATCATCTCCATATACTAAGTAGCTAATTTTTATGCTTTTATAAGTAAAGTATGCTTTTATTTTCAGAGATAATTTTGCAAACAATAGAGTAGTACTTTGGTGTGGTTTAAAACACATTCAAATATATGACTAAATGTATTTAGAAAATATTCTACTGTTGAATCATAATTAATGTTAATTAATTGAATGGATAGTGAAATATTGTGAGCACCATGGGAACATACAGAAAAATCTTTTGTGGTTCACAGAGGCTAGAATCAAGTACATTAGATCTAAACTAACTAGATATAAGACAGTAAAATGTCAAACATGAGGTTTAAACAGCTACATGCTCTCAAAAATGTAGTGCCAGTCTTGGTTTACACTTGGCTACCAAATTTCCTTCTGTTCACATCAAATCTTCACTTCAAATCAACTTTCCCCTTTCTTGGCTCAAAGGTCTATCAATAGATAGATTTAGATAGATGTACATGTCTATAGATATTTAGATATTTTTGTTCATTTGGAGAGACTGAATTTTATCCCTTCATGTTTACAGGAATTAAGTGATTCAGGTCAATTTTGAATTGGGGGTAAAATGTAGTGACCTTGTAGTTTCCCACATTTAGGAAAAAATAAATAGTTAATGAGCCATTCAGTTTTCTCTCTTTATCTAATGCCTTTCTCTTCCTCTTTAGTAGGCTATTTCTGTAGGTCCCCAAAAGTGATCTTGAATCTTGGACATGCACCTGGTTTGTGGGATACAGGTGGTTTGTCTTGTTAATAGGTCGTGTGGAGTGAATAGTTAGATTGAAAGATCAGTGATAGTGCTTTAAATCTGAGTAATAATTTCACTTTGAGATTTGTGGTAAAAGTAAAGATGGTAGTTCTGCACTCATAAATTGCATCGTATAAATGACAGCACACTTTACAACATATGTACTAATGCTTCACGTAACGACCA
This sequence comes from Eulemur rufifrons, assembly GCF_041146395.1. Lineage (NCBI taxonomy): Eukaryota > Metazoa > Chordata > Mammalia > Primates > Lemuridae > Eulemur > Eulemur rufifrons. The sequence continues at coordinate 23,340,096 of NC_091006.1, forward strand.
ATAATTCTATTTATTATATCCTGAATATCAGAAAAAAATCGAGAAATTGCATTTTGGTTGGAAGATGAGCTTGATTGTTTAACGGTAGTAGTTTTGGTTGTGGTTGCGGTTGTAGTTTTGGAAGTTGCAGGTGCAGCAGTGCTTGGGGAAGAATTAGGAGAGGTAACTAGGACAGCTGTGGTCTCTGGTGGTGCAACTGTGGTCTGCGGTGGTGCAGCTGTGGTCACCGGTGGTACAGCTGTGGTCACCGGTGGTACAGCTGTGGTCACCGGTGGTGCAGCTGTGGTCTCCGGTGGTGCAGCTGTGGTCTCCGGTGGTGCAGCTGTGGTCACCGGTGGTGCAGCTGTGGTCTCTGGTGGTGCAGCTGTGGTCTCTGGCGCAGCTGTGGTCACCGGTGGTGCAGCTGTGGTCTCTGGTGGTGCAGCTGTGGTCTCTGGCGCAGCTGTGGTCACTGGTGGTGCAGCTGTGGTCTGTGGTGCAGCTGTGGTCACTGGTGGTGCAGCTGTGGTCTGTGGCGCAGCTGTGGTCACTGGTGGTGCAGCTGTGGTCTCTGGCGCAGCTGTGGTCTCCGGTGGTGCAGCTATGCTCACCAGTGGTGTAACTGTGGTCTCTGGTGGCGCTGGGGAATACCCTGATGTTGATCCAGCTACAGAAGAGCCTGTGTTGACATTATTTTCTCTTGAAGGTATGGTGGTAGCATTCTGAGCAAGAGAGTCCAGGCTTGGAGAGGTAGCAATTTTGGTAGGAGCAGATGGGGAACTCAGAGGTGGGATTTGGGTGGTAGCCTCTGAGATATTTTTGTTGACCACAGTGTTATTTTTACTAAGATACTTGGGTGGCTGTTGATTATTTGGGAATTTGGTGGGCTTATTAGCTGAATGTGGGCGCCTCTGCTTCTGAGGTTTGTATAGACGAACATGGAAAGGCTTTTTAATGAATGGATTGTGGTGATACAGTGGTCTAGAAGGTTGTGGTAATTTGTAGGCAGGTCTGGGTCGATGGGGTTGATGCCTTCGGTGAAATAGTTCACGATGCTTCTTTCGACCTTCGCTGAGCTATGGAAAAGAAAGTGAAAGAAATGAAAAAATCTACCACACTGGTTTATCAGCTTAGGGGATCATCGCTGACCATGGGATAAGTAGTGTTTGTGGAGTTTTGGGATTGGAGGCTGGAGTACAGCAGGCCACATGATTGTCTTCTTAATTTCATCAAATCTCGATAAAGAATTGCTATTAGAAAGTTCTGTTTTGTCAAGTGTCTACTTTTCAGCTGAGTTGGATATATTCCTGCAGGCTCTACCCTGCATGATTAGTTAGATTTGTACTTTTGTGTTTATAGTTTCTCTCTTCTGTCTTTGGTAGAAAATGGTCAAGTTACTTCCTGAGGCCTCAGCAAAAAGGCACCCTGCTAGCTTAGCCTGTTCACAAAACTTTAGTTAAAGACATTCAGCTGACATCCAGGAGCCTTTTCTGAATCAATCCCTTATATTTACTATCATCAAAATACAGAATAAAACAACCACAAAAACCCAATCAACCAATTTACCAAACAAGCAAAATATCCCACCCCAGCTCCATATTCTCTGTATCCCTGGAAACAGTTTAGCCTTTATAAATTGGAGAAAGAACTTTGGTCGTTACTTTTTAACTTTATTATGAAAAAAAATTAAAATCACGAAAAACTCAGGGGGTTCATGAATCATCTGATTTTGTAGAAAAAATTTTACATGGTTATGCATTTTGTCTGGATAGAGGACTTGACAGCTTTCATGATTTCTCAAAGGTGTTTATGTCTGATCTAGTCCAACTGTACATATGATACTTGATCTTTTTCCAGTACACCTACTGAATAGCTTTTCTGCCTATGCTTGACAATCTCTTTTGGTCAGGAACTCACTACCATATCTTCCAAAGCAGCTTGGTAAAGAGTTGTTGATAATGAATGGGGGTTTATTTCTTGAGATTTCCATTCTTAACCAAATAAAAATTTATTTCTTCAGATTTCCATTCTTTGGTCCCAATTTTCTGTTTTGGCAACACATAAAAGATCTGGGAGCCTTTTAAAATTTGAAAATAACTTCCATGCTATCTGGGTCTTACATTTTGCAAGATTAATATTTTTGATTCCTTTAGCCATTATTGACATTATTTGGGTCAGAATATCATCATGATTTCAGTTTCTTATCTCTAAACATACTGTAGTTTTTATCCTGTTTTTCTGTATTTGATCTCATACTAAATTTTTAAATGATCAGTTATATTAATTTAAACTGGAGAAAGGAAATATTAACTTAAGGATAAGGGCAACATCCCAAAGTCCCAAACAAAGATAGATTACATTTTTCCTCCTGATAATTCCCACTTAAGTCCTTTTTAAACTACCAAATATATAAATCATTCCAGTTCCATGTTATAAAACTCTCTTTGGAGAAAGTTTAGTACAGGTAAAGTGACAACTTCTGAGACTAGCAGAGTTGTTTAGATAAGGTAACTTCCTCAGAGACTAATATATCCAGCTTCAAAAATAGCTTTGGAAAACAATACTTGTTTAGAAAACTAAATATCCAGAAAATTTCAGTTCCTGAGTGAACATCCATAAACTAAAGTAATGGCTCTGATCCTTATAACTTTATGTTTGAATAGATTGCTCTTAAAAGGGCATCAATTTCCAGAATCTTTAACACTGACTCCAGGAACCTCCCAGGAGATAGTCTCCATTACAGGGGTGTTGTTTTCTCATGTAAAATAAGCAGGTCACGGTGTTCACATCTTTCCTAGGAGACTCAATATGCAATCCAGATTATTGTAAAACTGCTCCGATTGAAGCAGGATTTGGAATGTCTTATTCCACTAGTCGGTCTCTCCCTTGCCAGGTGGTCTCTGAGGATGTGATGAAGAATGACCATATCTTGGAGGAACATGTTTGAAACACTGCAACAGACCAGCAGTGGAGGTTTGGGTCTGTCCTGTGTCTGCCATTAAATAACTGAGTGACTTTATGCAAGTCACTTAATGATACTGGAACTCAGTTTATTCATTTATGAAATTATTTGTATTAAATTAAATTAAATTCCAGATCCTAATTCTATGACTTTTATGCTTCAAAATAGTTATGCTGTTCATTCTCTTAATCAGATGAGCAGCTTCATGAGGGCAGGGATTTTGTTTGGTCCATCTCTGTATGCCCAATACCTAGAACTATGTCTGGCTCATGGCAGGCTGGATATTTATTGAATGACTGAATGGATGGAAATGATAATAACAAATAACTAATATTTTATTGAGTAAAATCTTAACATTTAAAAGTATTTTTTAGCATATAAAATAGTTTCAGCCATTTTACTTTAGGTAACCAAAGTAATACCTAGGCCACTTTTATATGAGGACAAATAAATTAAAATAGTATTAATTTTAATGTTAGCTTAGCATAGAGTATGTGTTGAATGACCAGTTTGTCTGATTTACTTAAAATATATTATTATCATTATTGGCTGTTACAGATACCTGTGATTGGAATTGGGTTTAGCAAAGTTCGAGAGGGGAAGGAGCTGAAAATGATGCCTCTCAGGTTCTCAGCCCAGATGATTGAAGCATGGAGGCACTTATGATAAATATAGATATGCAAGGAAGACCATATTAAAAATATCAACTCTTGCCTGTCTGTTCACATTCATTATTTTTATATAAAAAATCTTTATGAAGCACTTACTTTGGGTCAGGCCCTATTATAAGGGGTTTACAGATACAAATTTATTTAATTCCTTAGCAACACCATAGGTGGGTACTATTATTATCATTACACAGATGAGGAAACTGAGTCTCAGAAGGATTAAGGTACTTTTAGGACAATATGTCTCCATGTGCAAACCACACTTCTGGGTGAGGGGAGAACTGAGGAATGAGGGGAGAACTGAGGAATGAGGAAAGAGTGGGCTGGGGTCAAAGGAGGCATGAGGGGGGAGACCCTTGACACCTAGAGCAAGAAAGGAGGTGTAGGAGGAAGCAGAAGATTCCTAAAATAACTAGAGGAATCCCAAATTCTCTAAGGAAGGAAGAGGAGGAAAAATTAGTCATGAAAGAAACAGAGAAAGAGTCAGAAAGGAAGAGGAATAGAAGAGTGCAAGGTCAAGATTGCATTGACTCGAAATGATGAGAAAGCACACTAAATTTCTGCATTTGAGGTTGTTAACCTATTTTTTTTACCATTTGAAAGTCCTTTCTAACAAGAAAGGAAGCAGTGGTTAAATAATTTTGTATTTAACAGAGCTCCTCATCTGACTCCAGAGTACATCCCTTCAATATTTCTTGGGTACATCTGGAAGAAAGGAGCCAGACTATCTGCTCCCTGAAATCACTCTACAAAAGTAGATTGATGTGAGAGCTCCAGGGCTGGCCGTCTTTGGCTGGGGGCTGGTGCTACTCTCTGATACAACCCTGTATTTTCCAAGGTTTAAGTCAAGGTCTTCCTGTGCTACCTCCTCATGTTCAAATTCTTCAGAAACTCTTTATTTTACTAGAAACCTTGAGATTTGGGCAGTTTGAAGAGTTTTAATTATTCTGAGCATATGGAACAGATGATTCTTTATGTGTCTGTATGTGTGGAAAGTACCGTGAAAGGCCTCCTCGAAATAACAGCCCAGATTTCATCATTCCACAATGACAAAATGATTTGTGTTGATTGGAATGTCATTTCTTTCAATCTAGAGGTATTGGTTAACCAGGAATTCCTTATTGAAATTTAACTTATTAAAAATTTAACATCACTGTGCATATTCTGACTCTGAAGGATTAACAACTATGTAAATAGAGATTGGAATAATCTTACAGTTATAATTTTTACGTCTACATTATGTTTCACAATTTATAAATACACGTGTTCTCATTCATCCTTCAACAGCCTTGTGAAGGATATACTGTTACTATTATTTTATGCATAGGGAAATTGAATCCCTGTAGATAAATTTTAAATTGCTTAAGATTCATCTAGATGGTCAGTGTCAGAGGTGAGTTTAAGCCCATGTCTTCTGAACCCAGCTTGAGTGCTCTTTATGCTACAATCACAGAAATCAGCATGAGAGTCCAGAGAAAAAGCCGAAGATGGTTTTGTGGGGGGATATTATGTGACAAATGGGAAATATGAGAATATTCAGGACTAAATTCCATCCACTTTATCAGTTCTCTTGCCCTCTCTATCTGTTCTCTACAGTCATAATATTTTGAGGCTATTCAGCCTCATCCATTAAATGTACATTGCACTTCTTGATCCTATTTCAAATTTGTCACAATAAAATTGAATAAATATAGGTATATAGCCTTAGAAACAAATATGGTTATTATTACAGGGTTCATCACCTTGGCTCATTATTAGTTTTAATCTTCCTTTCCTAGTAGACCCTAAAAATCATAAAGATAGGGTCCACTTTGTACTTTTCTCTTGGTTTTGGAAACCATCCTTTCCTCTCCCCTTTTGTGTTTCCTCCATTTTTTTCTATCCATACTCAGACTTCCTACATTTTATCCCCAGGTGATCTTGTAAGGTCACAGAGTTTCAGATATGTTCTAGATGTAGACTTTACCTCTTGACTTCTTTCTGAACTCCAGACAATGTGTATTCAACTAACTGCCTTCTTGACGTCTTCATGTGGAAGTCTAATAGCCATTTAAAATTTAACATGCCCCAAATAGAACACTTTTGTCAATTTCTTTTACCACACACAAGATCCAGCAGAAGGTATAGTAGATTTAATCACCAAAATATATCCTAAAATCACTTTTGTGTTTTGTTTTAACTGCTGACATTCAGTGTAAATCACCATCTTTCATCTCTTTATCTCAACTTGTTTCTTGCCATCTGTTTTTCTGAGAATCCAGAGTCATGTCACTCTCAGGAGTACAGTGGTGTTGCTCTAATTGTCCTGAGGGTTCCCGACATACTTAGAATTGAATTCATACTCTACACCAACACCTAAAGACCCTGTGAGATCTGCCTTCTGCATCTCTGTCAGATCTCATCGCATTCATGATAGTTGGTGATCTGTAGATACTGATTAAATGAAATGAATCATTCTCTTATGCTTTAATTATCTATTTTCTTATGTTTCACAAAACACAAAAGATGTCAAGCTTCTTGGAAATAGGGATTGCCTGCTATGCTTTCAAATCCAAACGTTTGATGCCTAAGAGAAAACTGATGTGGGTGGATACTCACTGAGAAGCAGGCACTCAGTGCACAGATGCACACAAGCAGCGGCAAAGTTTTCATCTTTTTCTGCAATTCCTGGGAAAAACAGAAACGTGGCTTACTGTTAGTTATGATACTGTGGGAGAAGGGTGCATTTAGGTGAATCGTGTATTTTTGTTAGAAAATACAGTTTAAAATAGACCAGTGCTTTCTGAAAACTATGTATATATTTTCATTCCACAGTGGTGAGGCAAATTTCCTTCAAGCCTAAGATACATTCTTTTGGAGAGGAAGCGATGGAGGAGTGTCAGGAATTATTCTGTTATAACTAGTTTGCAACATGAACATTTTCTATGGATGCTAAAGATTGCCTAAGAAAGGCGGGATCTTAGGAAGAAATAATTGTCTTCTTAGTTCTATTTTAATCCAAGAAACCCTTCCTCTTTGGTGAATCATCATATAAACTACCTGATACTTATTGAACACAGTTTTGTAAATATTCCTTGATGTTATTTTAAGCAAAGATGTTCCTTATCTCTGGATGAGGTTGTTACTTGACAAAGAACCATACCAAATGGACTCTTACTGCAACTTCTTTCTGCCGAAGAGAAGGATGTGGCCTTTTCCTTTTCTCGTTTTGGTTATGTATACAACATGTACATGGCAGCTTACCAGCTTCAGAAAACAAAATAAAGGCTATTCCTTACACAGATTACATACTAGGGTAAGCAAATGAGTGTGCATGTCAACGTGGTGTGCTGTCATATCAGATACCCTTCATAATATAGCCCTGTGTTTGGTCAAACTGTGTTCAAGTCATTCAGACTTGGTTTAAAATCCCAGCTCTGCCACTTACTGTGTGACTTTGAGTGAGTTGTAATCTTACATCATAAGATTGTCTTGAGGATTGACTGAAATAATATATATTATAAATTTTACTGAGAATAATTCCTGATCCATCATAAAGGCTCAGTGGTACTTATAGTACTTATGTACTAAGATGAAAACAATCTGGCCTAATTGGAGAAAGGAATTATCATTATTTTATCATATTATTTTAATACATTATTTGATCAGCTTCCTAATATTTTAGGAAATAAAGATTTTCTTTATTGTCAAGACCAAAAAATATTCATACCAATCATGTTTTCTTCTAATGACATATAAATTGAGCCTGTTATCACAGGATAGCAGTTCACCAGAAGAGAGAAAAACTGTACTGGAACTACTGCTAATATTTAATATACTTACATTACTCAAAAGCTGCTTAGTTACATTAAAATATGTCTAAAATATCCAATACCTGGTGTAGTGTGAATCAATCTTCTTAGGATGTTCAATGCCACTGTTTGCCTTCAGCCAACTTTGAGGATGGTTAACTAGTAGCAAAGGAAGAGAAGGCACATGAGAATTTTCAGGTTTTATAACTCTCCAGTTGAACTTTATGGAAATAGGAATTTGTTGGATTTAGGATAAGGTCACTTCTGTCAAGAAATTTGCTTTTAAAGACAAAGAAAGAATAGTTGTAGTTTGTTGAGGTTGACAGTAGTCCTTTGTGATCAATTTCTTTCTGATGAACACAGTGACGATCAGAGGTTCGCAATGACTAGTTTACTTGATTGATAGGAAGTGCGATAGTGATTGATCACACTGATGGAGACACAAACAACCATGGCCAGGTCCTCCAAGCAGGAACAGATCGCCTACCCTTCCTGTTGCCCTGTGAAGGTAACCAGACTAATTGCTTTCTGGCAGTTAATGTGACGGAGCGCCATTTTTCCTTGTCAGTGAGTACAATTTAATAAAGGGCAGAGGATTAAAAAAAATAACATGATGCCAAATATTGGTGAAGAACAAATGCTTTAAAGCTAAAAAATTAACACTGAATTTCTAATATGAGTAATTTTTAAAATTTTGACTTTTTATTTTGAAAAATATTCAAACATATAGAAATGTGAGAAGAATAGTATAATGTACAACTCCACATCCGTCCCCTAGATTTCACAATTTTTAACATTTTGCTATGTATGCTTAATTGTTTTGATGAGGTATTTTAAGGTAAATTACAAAAATCATGACAGCTAATCTCTCTTTCAGCATTTCTTCTAAAAAACATTTCTTCTATAACACGATACCATTGCCATCTAACAATAATTCACACACATAATCTAAAACTAAGTCCATATTAAAATTTTCCCAATATTGCCAAAATATTTTTAATCATTTTGCCTTTTTTTTTTTTACTTCTTTGTATAAATTTAAGGGATACAAGTGCAGTTTTGTTACATGCATATGTTGCATAGTGGCGAAGTCTGGGCTTTTAGTGTAACCATCACCTTAAAATTGTACATTGTACCCATTAAGTAATTTCTTATCCCTCACCCCCTTCCCACATTCCCATCCTTCCTTGTCTCCAATGTCTATTATCCTACACACTAGGTGTACACACTAACGTGTACATGTTATTTAGTGGAGTTGTATACATATAGGTGAGAACATGTGGTATTTGACTTTCTGTTTCTGTTACTTCACGTAAGATAATGGCCTCTAGATCCATTCATGTTGCTGCAAAATACATGATTTCATTCTTTTATGGCTGAATAGTATTCCATTGTATATATTTAGTACATTTCCTTTATCCCTTTATGCATTCATCTGTTGATAGACACTTAGGCTGATTCCCTATCTTTGCTATTGTGAATAGTGCTGTGATAAACATAGGAGTGCAGGTATCTTTCTGATGTAATGATTTCTTTTCCTTTGGGTATATGCTCACCAGTAGGATAATATAGGAATTCCATTTTTAGTTCTTTGAGAAATCTCCAAACTGTTTCCCATAGAGGTTGTACTAATTTACATTTCTACCAACAGTGTATGGTCATTTTGTTCTAATCAGGACTCAACTAAGGTTACGTGTGTTACATTTACTTGTTATATCTCTAGTTTCTTTTATTCTAGAAATTTTTCTTTCTTTTCCCCTATGGTAGCGATATCTTGAATGATTAGACAAGTTGTCTTATAAATATTTATTTTCAGGAAAAGAACCCTTAAGAATCATTTTATATGGGTTTTCAAAATTAGATATTTCTACTATGTAAAATTGTTAACCTGGAATACAATTTTGAAGGTGTGATTCTACTTCTAGTTAGTCAGTTTGTTCTTTTGCCCTATGGTCTCTGAGGGCAGGTTCAGAAATTATATTCTTTGGGTTTGATTCCTTGATTTTCCACATAGTAGCAGTAATTTTTGGCAAGTTATGTAACTTTTCTCCCATCCAATTACTAACTGGGCCTGACTCTGCTTAGCTTCTGAGATCAGATGAAATCAGGCATGTTCAGGGGGTGGTATGGCCATAGACAAGTTATATAACTTTTCTAAGCCTCAATTTTTTTTATCTGCAAAATAGGAATAACATTTATCTTCAAAGTTGTGAGAATAAAATCACATAATTTAAAGGGTCTGACATGGTGTTCTTAAATTGAAAGCCCTTAGCTATTACATTGTCATCAGTGAAAAGTTAGGGATGGTTTTTTTGAGATAGCACTGGGAGAGTAGATATGGGTTATAATACTATTTTCCTCTTTTCTTGCTAGTAGCTAGTGATACGCATTTACAATACGCTTGTTAAAGTAAAAATTTAAGACAGGTAAAATTTTTATTGATGTGAAACAAGCTTTTCTGAGTACACAGCTTCATTAGAACAATTTTCAAATCACCTCAAGTTATTGCCCACTTAGTTATGATTTGTAATGATATGAAAAAATTGATAGGACTTCCAGAAATGTCTAATTATTCCCACTTGTGATTCACATCTGGAGATAACAGGTTTAATTTTCTTTAAATAGTGGGAAAGTATAAGACTAATTGGACCTAAGCCACTAACTTCCATGTTTTATTTTTTAATAATGAATAGCTTTTATTGTTTCTTGCAGTGTTGAAGCCACTTTGAGTTTTAGGAACTTATGATTATATATGTCCATTACACAAAAATTTGGAAACAACACGTGGAAATGACTGACATTAGGACTGCAAATCACTACTATTGCATATTTTAAATTAGCACTGAGTGTTGTAACATGTGGCACAATATCATAACATCACAGTCAGTATACTGCCCAGTGAGTTCTGGAAAAGCTACAGCTAATTTTCTCTCACTCACTACACTCCTACCTCCACAGCAAAATGCTTCATAGTTGGAAAAAACAATAGAAGCTTCTTATCTGATTCAGGCACAACTAGAGCTTGGTTAGTTAATTGAAAAGTCCATTGAAACAATTTATAGTAAGAAGGCTTTTGTCAACCCACGTTTCACCCTGACCCCATCCCCATTGGATTTTCGATATTATTTTATGCTTTCTAATTCCTCTGTGAAACATAGTTAAAAGATGGAGAACATCAATAATTTCAATGAATTGATCAAGACAACCTTTACTGTATCAATATTATTTTAGGATTTATATTTGTGGTTTGAAATGTATCTTCTGGTGTTACTAAAGTTGAGAGTTGATTTCCATTAGGGTTTTGAGAAGATCTTTGCAGGATGGGAGGGAGAGTCTATGGAATCCACTTCCAGGTTTAGAGAAATAATGTGGAGTTAAGAGCAAGAGAATTTGACATTGATATCAACAGAAGATTGGCCTGGAAAAATAATAGAGAGCAGTGTCTCAGCTTTGACTAATCTTGGCAGGAAACATATAATCTAAGTTACATCTGTATATGCAAGAAAAAAGAAAAGGAATGATATGCTTCTTTAGTTTTTGATTTCCTACTATGATCTACTTTATCTACATGACCAGTCCTAACATCTTAAACATATCTAAGTCCTTTTCATTTTCAAAGTACTTTTATACACTTCATAATTATCAATGATCTAGAAAAATTTCCAGAGGAAAGTGTAGCATTCTCACAATTTATGGGGACATTCACTTTGCTTAACATTATAGTGCCATCGAACTAACAATGGATAATGGTGACATTGAAATCTTCTTAATGTTTTTTGTAAGTATGTTGATTAGGAGAAGGTTAGATAAATAGTCTGTACTTTCCAGGAAAATGACTCATTTGGTGTTTTCCATTTCTTCCACTTAAGTTAGCTTGTCAGTCTTTTTCTGTCATGATACACCTTTTTGTATCAGTTGTGTGCTTCTGGCTTCAAATTTCTAAAACTGACCCTTTTTTAGCCTAGAGATCCTTTCTTGTTTTTTGATTTTTCGAGATTTTACCTTTATGGTTTCCTTCTGGTTTGAGTTCAGCAAAGCCTAATTTAATCTATAAACCTTAAAAGGTAATGAGGGAGCTCTGTGTCTTTCTTTTCATTGAATAAGGCTCTTCCTCACTAAGAGAAATTATGACTATTTTTGTAATTGCCATGTCTGCCTCTGAAGTTTCAGGTTTACTTGAAAGATGGCACTTTGTATTGGAATGGGAGAGAAAGACACAGAATAAGAAAGTCTTAGACTTAAAGGACAGGGAGAGGAACACATCACTCGGCAGGAAACGGCAAGGTCAGTGGACACCCACAGCAAAGACTGGGAAGGCAATTCTCTGCATCTGTCCATGGTTAGTCCTCTCTGTAAAAGAATCACTCAGGTTGAGTTGTGAAGTGGATTAACAGCATTTGTATTCATGACCTAATCATTTGAATGTAGAAATGTTACAAATAGAATAGTAGTTTAGGAGAAAATTACCTTTCTGGAATATTCTTAAATTTTGTCAATTTTTGTAAAGGGTCGAGTCTTACTTTCTGAGCACAAGAGGAAGTTTAATTGATGTCTGTGATAAAAATTTTTAAAAAGTGAAGTATAATCATCTTTAAAAAACTTTTTTTTCCTCTTTAAACATCAATTATTTTTGTCTAGGTGTTGTTGAAACCACAAGGGGGTTTCAGCCTAGGTTCAATTACTTGTCGCATAAAGATCCAATTATTAAGACAGGGATTGCCAAGGAAGAAAGGAATTTTTTAATATGACAGACATCTTGTTGGGAGACTGGGAGAAGCTGCCTCAAATCCATCTCTCCAACTAACGGATATGATGGGCTTTTAAAGGAGGGGCCGTGTGCCTTGGGTTCAGGTCATGGTGTAACTAACAAGGGGTTACATCCATTGGGGGCAGGTTTTGGGGGATGGTGAATCTTGGCGGCAGGAAGTCTGCCCAGAGGCCTTCAGAATCTCAGCTCCTTTGTCTTGCAGAAAATCCACTATTTCTGGGAAATAACTCAAAAGGTCAAGCAGCTAGTTAAGGGAGAGGATTATAAAAAATATGTAGGGGTTACTCATATAGGGGTCATTGAAATTTGTTCATAGGGTAGTTACATACTCCAGTGAGAATGGCCTTTATCAAAAAGTCCCATAGCAACAAATGTTGGCATGGATGCGAAGAGACAGGAACACTCATACACTGCTGGTGGGACTGCAAACTAGTGCAACCTCTGTGGAAAGTGGTATGGAGATACCTTAAACAGATACAAGTAGACCTACCATTTGATCGAGCAATCCCATTATTGGGTATCTACCCAAAAGAACAAAAGACATTCTATAACAAAGACATCTGTACCCAAATGTTTATAGCCGCACAATTCACAATTGTGAAGATGTGGAAACAACCCAAGTGCCCATCAATACATGAGTGGATTCATAAAATGTGGTATATGTATACCATGGAGTACTACTCAGCTATAAGAAACAATGGTGATCTAGCACCTCTTGTATTTTCCTGGAAAGAGTTGGAACCCATTCTACTAAGTGAAGCATCCCAAGAATGGAAAAATAAGCACCACATGTACTCACCATCACATTGGTTTCACTGATCATCACCTAAGAGCACATTTAGGAATAATATTGATTGGGTGTCGGGCAGATGTGGGTGGGGGAGGGGATGGGTGTATACCTACATAATGAGTGAGATACGCACTGTCTAGGGGATGGACACGTTTGAAGCTCTGACTCGGGGCGGGGGCAAGGGGAATATACGTAACCTAAACTTTTGTACCCCCACAATATGCTGAAATAAGAATAAAAAAAAATAAAACCACACAGAGTAGGAGATAATAGTGTTCAAAATCACAGACAATACAGTCATTGAAGTAATCCTACCAATTAGAGCCACCTTTTGAAGTTGGATTCTTCAATTTTCTCTCTTTCCTCGGTGTTACAGCCTTGTTTTTATACCACTGTTATTTTCTCTGTTTCTCAAGAGTCCCTTCCTTGTTTTAATACCACTGTGTTTAGCTTTCAATCATAGAGATTGGCAGTGTGACATTACATTTGTACTACTGCCTGTGCCTAAATTTGCAATGGACAAAAGCTGGTTAGACTGCTGTGTACAGAAGCCTTTGGAAATAGTGAGTGAGCCTAGGATTCTTTATTATCCTGTAGTTCTGTGACCCCGGAAGGGAGAAGAGACTCCTTAGTACCATTCCAATTTTCCTACAAGGGGAGATTTCACAGAGTGGCCCTAGGAACTTCACTCTGCTTGATGGTTTAATGCATTAGAAAAATATTCAAATTGGTGAATAGCTGGGCAACATACCACTCCCTCTGCCTGCAAGGCTGTGCCCCCTAAATTTTACGTGGCTTTTTCTATCCAATTCAGAGTTCAGCCTAAACATCACGTCTGAAGCCTTCTCTGTTATCTCCAGATGAGTTAATATCCCTATTAACTTGCTTTCTTTGACTATTTTTTTTTTTCAGAATATTATGGGGGTATAAATGTTTTGGTTACATAAATTGCTTTTGTACCATTTGAGTCAAAGTAATAAATGTGCCCATCCCCCAGACACTGTGCATTGTACCTGTTAGGTGTGAATTTACTCATTCCTTCCTCCCCACCCACCTGCTTGATTTCTGATGAATGTTATTTCCATATGTGCACGTAAGTGTTGATCAATTGGTTCCAATTTAATGGTGAGTACATGTAGTATTTGTTTTTCTATTCTTGTGATACTTAGAAGAATGGTCTTCAGTTCCATTCAGGTTAATACAAGAGGTGTTAGTTCACCATTATTTTTTAAACTGACTATTGAAATGTAGTTAAAAGTTTGTATAATTCTTTGATTCTTGGCCATCTCTCTGGAAGATAGCTCCCTCTCACAATCTACAAAGGAGCAAGACCGTATTTTTCTGATTTACCTGTGTCTTTGGGACTTAGTGTAGTTCTTTTTTTTTTTTTTAAGTAATTATAAAAATGTTCTTGACCTTTATTTTTATAAACAACACTATGGACATTAAAAAGTTTTCTAAAATGTACAAATATGACAAAATAAATTCTGTAAGTGAGATGGCAAAAAATGATTAAATAATCCAACTGAACCAATTATCTAAGTAAGACAAACTAATGTGATTAGAATAATTTTAACTTTGACCAAGAAAATGGAGCCATTTTAGAAAAGGAATTTCATGGATTTCTAAGACAATTTTGGTTTATAACTCTATTTTAGTGAACAGTTCTATGCTTAAAAAAAAACAGCTGTACAAACTAAAATTAAAGATCTGTATATTTTCATGCCTAAATACTTGATTCCTCTCTCTATTTCTTTATTTTAATTTTAGCATAGTTCTTAACAGGCAGTAAGTGAGCAGCCGTAATTGAATGAGGAAACTATGTTCCTGGCTCATTTGGGCTGAGCCTGGAGGACCTATACTTGGAAAAGAGTTAGTATTTTATCTTTCCCCTACCATATTTATGGTATTTCTCTTATCAGATGTTGTTCCAGATGATGTCATAGTTGTTTGCCACTTAAAATAAAAGTTCAGGGGCTGTGGTTAAAAGGCAAATATTGTAGATTTTTCCAGAGTGAAAAGAAGGCACATTAAATTGTTAGAAGTCGTTAACAATTTGACTAGAATTAATTATACTAATGCACAATTGCACTGAAAAAGGTCCCATAGTGTAACTAATTACATTTTAGTACAATGGTGAAAAGAACTTTCTTAACAATGAGATGTCCAATAATAATATGAACTTCATAAGTAAGTATCACACACTATCCATTTGGAAACGATTTAAGTCGATACCACAAGACCACTTCACACTAACAAAATAATAGAAATTCCTAGGAGAGTGGTTTGGGTGGCCTCTAAAAGGCCCATTCATGCTAAGATGTTATGATTTTTATGATTGATTTTCAAACTGGGCTCAGGGCAACCGCCTTCTCCTTACTTTCTAGGCTATGAATCCGTTTCTTTGTGTAGATTTTTAATAAACTTTTTTCTTTGTTATGTAATCTCTGTTTCATTAGGTAGCATCAGCTCTGTCTTCTTAACTAGACTCCTGTGTCTTATTTATGTAGAAACAGTTGTTTTATTAGGTGAAGAAATGATTTCAAAGTATAATAAATGCTGATTGTAGCAAATCAAATAATACAGAAATGTTTTAATAACAAGTTAATTATGTGCTCTCCATAATTCCTTTATCTGTTTCTAACATAAACAATGTTAACAGTTGGATGTTTACCCATCCATACTTTCCTTTATATTCATACTTACATGGGCTTTAAATATTTAATATAAGTGGGCTGACACATTTTACTATTCTGCAACTTAATTTTTTAAAAAAACTTGAAACAATCTCAAATGTATAGAAAAGTTGCAAATATATAATAGTCAAATAACTTTTTTCCCTTTTAACCATTTGAGAGTAAGTTGCTAACCAGACAATTCCATCACTGCTGAATACTTTAGTGTTTTTTTCTTGCTAGCAAGGGCATTCTCTTATGTAACCATCAAAACCAAGAAATTAACATTGAAATGTTTTTATCATATAATCCTCAGACCCTCTACACATTTCTCAAGTTGTCCTGAAAATGTCCTTTGTAGCAAAAGAGTCTTGGGTTGCTTCTAGGTGACATGTCTTTTTGTTCTCCAGCAGTCTGGATCAGTTCCTCAGTCTTTCATGACCTTGACACTTAAAAAATTACATGCTAGTTATTTTGTAGAATTTCACTTGATTTGAGGTTTCTGAAGTTTCCTCATGATTAGATTCAAGCTATGCATCTCTGGCAGGAATGCCTCACAGGTGATGCTGGGTTCTTCTTGCCACATTGTGTCAGGTGGCACATGGTTTGATTTGACCTTAACTGGAGATGTTCACTTTGATTACTTGATTAGTTTCTGTCCAGTATCTTCACTGTAGAGTTATAGTCTTTCCTTTTGTAATTTAATAAGTATTTTATGGGGAGGTACTGTACTTTTAAATTATGTAATTATCCATTTTTCATTAAATTCTATCTCTCTCCCTACACACACACACACACACACACACACATATATATGTATATGTATCAGTATGGACTCATGTTTTCCTATGGACGCATGGTTTCCTGTTCTTTTTACTGGGTTATAATGAATTAATATCATTTATTTTGGTGCTCATATTGCACCCATATTTGTCCTTTAAACTGCCTTCTGTTCCATTTTGACGGGTACTCATCATTGTTTGAACACTAATATCCTTGCTTTTTGGCATGATGAAATGTTCAGGCCCTTCTTTTACTTTTCCTGTCCCAGTCCTGGAATTAACAATTTGTCTAAGAAGCCCTGATTCCTTTTAGTGAAGAATTTAGAAGCCAATTTAGTTCTGAGATTTATATTTAATCATTGTTATGGGAGATAGTTGCTCCCAGGGCCCTTTTCATAAATAGTTATCTATATGCTTAGCTACACACACACACACACACACACACTCATTTCTACATCTATCTATATTGAATATACACGGATATCACCAATTCCAATCCAAACCCAAATGGTTCATTCTAGTTTTCACCTTTTCAATGTTTTGAATTCCCTTCTCTATTACATTTACTTGATCAATTGCCCTACATGTAATCAATATCCGCTTGTCATCCACTGTCCCCTTCCCCTTGTGGAAGCCCTTGTATCCTACCCGTGCTCCAATACCTGTACTGAGCCACCATATTCTCCCCTGATCCCCACGGAAACCTTTCTCACTCTACTGGAACTTCAACACCCCATACTAGACCAGCTCCCCGATCCTTTCACCATATAGAAGCTTTCCTCACCCTGCTCAGGCTCCAACCCCCTGTGTTGGGCTGATTCTAATGAGAATGTCTTCCCACCTATTTTGGACTCCAACACCTCAGAGCAGGCAGCCTTCCTATGTGGATGCCCTTCTCACCTTGCTTAGGTTTTGACAACCTGTGCTGGGTTGCACCCCTCCCTGCTACCCACCCCAACGTGGATGCCTGTCTCACACTGTTTAGACAATGGCCCCTCCCACCAGACTGCTGTTTCTCTCCCCTCATGGGCTCTGAGTCACTGTACTGGGCTGTCCCTATCAGGAGTGCCCTCTCTATCCAGCTTGGGCTCTATCCCTCGTGCCTGCTGCCTTCCCATGTGGAAGCCCCTTCACCCCATTCAGACTCTGCCACCCCTCGCTAGGCAGTCCTCTTTCATGAGCTTTCCTTATGCTGTATGGGTTTTAACATTCTGCTCTAGGTCACCATACCTCTGCTCAGGGAAGAGTTGTCTAGTTCCAAACCATATGAAATAATCCTAACCTATCCTCACTGGGATGCTATTGGAGTTGCACTGATTTTACATATTTATTGGGAAGGATTAGCAATTTTAATAATAAAATATTTTCCAGTTTGCAAATATGGTTAGCCTCTCTGTTTTCAGTTAGGTTTTGTGTATTTAGAAGCCTACTTAAAGCTACCTGGATCTGATGCTTATCAAAGTGGTAAACCTCATTATAGTTTTTAATTATTCTCAGTTTTTATAGTTTAAGTTTTGCTAGAAAATCATCCATTACCATTGATTAATCACATTGAGTGTTATTTGCTCTAATATTTCTTCCCATTTCTTTATTTGTGGTTCTATGTCATGTCACATTCCTAATGTTGCATACTTCTGTTTTCTACTTTTATTCCCTAATAAGGCTCGCCAGCAATTCCTCTATTTCTTTGGTAACTTAAAATAATTGCTTTCTAATATTTTGAAAATATTATACATTTAAATTTTTATTAATCTTCAAGGGAGCATTATTTTGTTATTTTTCTAACTTCTTCAGTTGAATGCTTATTTACTTCAGTTTTAATTTTTTAATAACAACATTAAAGACTGATTTTTCTTTGTTACAGCTTTGATTTTGGAAGCAACTGTTATCTCTCGCTAACTTTCTGGATGATTTCTGATTATGGTTTCTATTTTTTCTTTGCTGCAATGCTTATTTAAAAGCATGTTTCTTAATTTCTAGCAGATCAGTTTTTTAAAAAAAATTTGAGACAAAGAAGCTATTAGGATCAGAGGGTGGTTGAACAATCTGTAATAGAAAATGTTGAAATTGGAACCTGGAACAAATTAGGCTTGATAATTATAGTTCTGGGTCAATCCCAGAGAAAAGGAGAGTCAGGTTTGCTTTGCCAAGGTCTGGAGCCTTGACAGCAGTGAAATCCAGGCATCCCAACCTAGGCTCAAAGACGAGAAAGAACAGCTGGGTGCAGTAACTCATGCCTAATCCCACCAACAGGGAAGGCTGAGGCTGAAGGATTGCTTGAGGCCAGGAATTGGAGACCACCTGGGCAACAAAGTGAGACCCTGTCTCCAAAAAATAGTAATAAAAAAAATAGCCAGGTGTGGTGGTGCACACTTGTAGTCCCAGCTACTCGGGAGGCTGAGGCAGGAGGATCGCTTGAGCCCAGGTGTTCCAGGCTGCAGTGAGCTATGATCCACTCCAGCATGGGGACAGAGTGACACTCCTGTTTCTGGGAAAAGAAAAAAAGACTGGAACAAGAAGGGAAAGGGAAAGTGACATTGGAGGAACGCATGTTTTCAGAAAACTTAATTCCCAACACCCTTGGTGATGGCTCTTGCAGCTGTGACCCATGCTTACTGGAGAATTCATGAGTCAAACCTGAATGTAATTCTTAAGGCCATGTTTTTCCAGCTGTGGGCTGTGATGCATTAGTGGTAGGTGACTAGCACTGAACTATTAGATAATGTGTGTAAGACACGAGATGTATTTCATGATGCATCAAAGATGAATCTGAAGAGTTGAAAACATTATGAAAATTAATATCTTTTTTCACATAATATATAATTTTGAGCATGCATGTAGATATCTAACTAAACAAACTAAGCATTGTTACGTAGAATGTGACAACTTTACATCTTTAGAAGTTTATATTCATGTTTATAAATTCAAGAGCTTTATTCAAGAGCTTTTTGATTATGTTCTTACCTGGAAAATGTCGGGAGTGTCTTATAAACATGTTACTTCATATCCATGCATATTGTCTAATCAAATATCTGCCTAGATCCAGGAGTTATAGGCATATAAAGAAAGTATTGGAGGTGGATCTGAGTGCGTTCTCTTATGTATGCCTAAATCTAACCACTGAACTTAATTTATCACACACATCTTTTTTAAAAATGTTTTTTGGCCCCTCCCAGCCTTCCCCTGCACCCCATACACATCTTTTTCATTGAAAGCAACCAAGGAGTTCTCAGATTTCCCAGAAGAAAGCAGTCACCTCAAACTTTTATAAGCTAGAGAAAATCAAGAAGAGACATCCTTTGTTGTATATTTCCCATCAGGGGCAGGTATTTCTTCTGTTTGGTAATGCTAATGCACACTATTGAAGGGGATCTTTATTATATTTAAATAATTATATGGGCTTTGAAGTAAATTCTTCAGAGTTTGCTGCTGTTATGTGTGCTCTGTGAGATATACAATCATAATTCCCAGAAATGAATTTATGAATATTTGTTTTTTGATAAATGCTCTAATTGGTAATTCTTTAAGCAAAATCATGAAAAGAATGCACAACTGCCCAGCATATAAAATAAAAGGTGATTTTTCTCTTCATATAGTATTTATTGTAATTTAAAAAATTACAGATAGTAGGCATTTTTAGTACTCAGTATGATTTGATTAAAAATAATCAGCTTACATAAAACTTAGGAACATATTTGTAAAGAATATTAGATATTTAATTTTTCTTTTATGTAATTCATTTAATTCATTTTAATATTATATCATCATCTTGTGAAAGGTTATTTTTACTCATTCCATAATGTCTAATGAATGACTAATTTGTACCTGGGGTACCTCAATGCTATAAATTATCCTTTAAAAATTATCTTTTCAGAGGCCAAGGATTGTTGGAAATAAAATGAAAATGTCACTAAAATGTATCTTCAATTTTCTCACATTAGCTTTCATTTTCATTTAATTTTTATTGCTTCCATTTTACCCTTTCTAGACAACATTTTCTTAATATAAATCTCATTACACAAATGAATGCTGGGTAAAAGCCATGTGCAAGTTTATGTCCAGGCTCATGTGAATGGGCACTCAAATTGCGTGCATTCTGTTTCCTCTAGTCGTATTGATTTTTCAGAAAATGGTGCTGGATGTTTTTGATTCATTTATAAATTGCTATTGGATCTTTAACAGATAAAGACTCTTCTAATTCAAACTCTCTTAGTGGCGACTACCAATGGTCAGTAATAGCATGTTAACTTTTCTTCATAAATTGTCTTCCTTGTGGTTACCTTAGATTACTTTCCAATTATTCATATTTACCAAAGATTTATATTTGTGTGTGTGTAGTTGACCAAGTCCAGAGTGCATTTTCTGGGTGACATGGAGAGTTGGGGAAAATTAGGGAAGGGTATTAACAGGGGAATAAAGGGATTCCTTTGGTCACAATTTGATTTCATTCTATCTCAGTCTTGAAGCCATACATAATTTATTCACTAAAGCAAACACATTTTGGTGTAATTTCTTTAAATCTTTCTTTTGGGCATAGATTTTAGAAAAAGTCATCATGATGCTTAAAGACAAGTCTTTATAATTTCATAGGTAATAGAAATGATACTTCTAGTTTGTGTACTGAAAGCAAATACACCTATTCTATTTAAAGTTTCTTTTTATATTAAGAATAGAAATGAAAATATTTTTAGCTACAATAAAATTTAGCATGTTTGTAAGAAAGCATAGTAGGTATAAGATTTTGGCCTCAGGTTATATTTGGTTCAGAAGTCCCACTCATTGTAATTCATGGTCTATGGTAGATAGGCTCTAGAAGATCATTTTTCTCTAGCTTTACTATGGAGAAACATCTGATGTGAGTGTCTCTGTGTCATCTTCAGTGGTGGCATCACTCACATCAGATGTTTCAGAAAATGTGGTAGCACTAGGTGTTGAAGCGTCATCAGTTGTGAAGACAGTATTGGTCGTGTCAGGAGGGGTAGTGCCATCAAGTGTGGAGGAAGCAGATATGGTGGTAGGTATTGGAGTCGTGGGGGTGTCAGAGGTGATCTCTTTGGAAACAGATGTGCTGGGTGCATCAGCTGAAGTGCTGTAGTGTGCTGTTGTGGTTGCAGGTGTAGTGGTAGCAGATGTGGGGGGTGCTGATGAAGAACTAACAGAAGCAGTGGTTGAGGCAACAGATGTGGTGGAGACAGACTGTGTGGTGGCAGAGGAAGAAGAAAGGGCTGAGGTGGCTGGGGCTGTGCTGGTGGCAGCAGGGGTGGAGGCTGTGGGGAGAGTGGTGGAGGCAGACTGCGTGGTGGCTGCAGAAGAAGAAAGGGCTGAGGTGGCTGGGGCTGTGCTGGTGGCAGCAGGGGTGGAGGCTGTGGGGAGAGTGGTGGAGGCAGATTGTGTGGTGGCTGAGGAAGAAGAAAGGGCTGAGGTGGCTGGGGCTGTGCTGGTGGCAGCAGGGGTGGAGGCTGTGGAGAGAGTGGTCGAGGCAGACTGTGTGGTGGCTGAGGAAGAAGAAAGGGCTGAGGTGGCTGGGGCTGTGCTGGTGGCAGCAGGGGTGGAGGCTGTGGGGAGAGTGGTGGAGGCAGACTGCGTGGTGGCTGCAGAAGAAGAAAGGGCTGAGGTGGCTGGGGCTGTGCTGGTGGCAGCAGGGGTGGAGGCTGTGGGGAGAGTGGTGGAGGCAGATTGTGTGGTGGCTGAGGAAGAAGAAAGGGCTGAGGTGGCTGGGGCTGTGCTGGTGGCAGCAGGGGTGGAGGCTGTGGAGAGAGTGGTCGAGGCAGACTGTGTGGTGGCAGAGGAAGAAGAAAGGGCTGAGGTGGCTGGGGCTGTGCTGGTGGCAGCAGGGGTGGAGGCTGTGGGGAGAGTGGTGGAGGCAGATTGTGTGGTGGCTGAGGAAGAAGAAAGGGCTGAGGTGGCTGGGGCTGTGCTGGTGGCAGCAGGGGTGGAGGCTGTGGGGAGAGTGGTCGAGGCAGACTGTGTGGTGGCTGAGGAAGAAGAAAGGGCTGAGGTGGCTGGGGCTGTGCTGGTGGCAGCAGGGGTGGAGGCTGTGGAGAGAGTGGTGGAGGCAGACTGTGTGGTGGCAGAGGAAGAAGAAAGGGCTGAGGTGGCTGGGGCTGTGCTGGTGGCAGCAGGGGTGGAGGCTGTGGGGAGAGTGGTGGAGGCAGATTGTGTGGTGGCTGAGGAAGAAGAAAGGGCTGAGGTGGCTGGGGCTGTGCTGGTGGCAGCAGGGGTGGAGGCTGTGGGGAGAGTGGTCGAGGCAGACTGTGTGGTGGCAGAGGAAGAAGAAAGGGCTGAGGTGGCTGGGGCTGTGCTGGTGGCAGCAGGGGTGGAGGCTGTGGGGAGAGTGGTCGAGGCAGACTGTGTGGTGGCTGAGGAAGAAGAAAGGGCTGAGGTGGCTGGGGCTGTGCTGGTGGCAGCAGGGGTGGAGGCTGTGGGGAGAGTGGTGGAGACAGACTGCGTGGTGGCAGAGGAAGAAGAAAGGGCTGAGGTGGCTGGGGCTGTGCTGGTGGCAGCAGGGGTGGAGGCAGCGGAAGTGGAAGCGGCAAGGATTGGGGCTGGGGAAGTGACTTTCTGGGAGGTGGTAGCTTGAGTGGTACTAGAAGGAGTGGAAATGCTTGGGGCAGCAGGTGTGGTGGTGGGAGTGTCTTTGATAGTAGAGACAGAGGAAGTTGTAGGAAGAGAAGTAAGAACAGCCGTGGTGGCAGCCAATATGGTAGAGGGAACATCTGTGGAGGTGGGGGGTTGTGTGGTGGCAGGTGAGGTATAGGAGGCAGTAGAGGTGAACTCAGTAGTGTCCAGGTCATAATCAAATGTAGTGTCATCAAGTGGGCTAGAGTTAGATGTTGACATGTCAACTTCAGTGACCAGGGTTGTGGCCACTGTGTCAGTGAGCGAAGCTGTGGTGTTGGCTTTGGTAGTCAAAGAGAGTCCAGCAGAGATAGTGGTAGAGGAGGAAGTCAGTTCTGTGGTGGTTTTGGGGATGGTCACTGTGGATATTGCTGTGCTAAGTGCAGCAGAAGTGGTGGCATATTCCTTGGTTGTAGCAATAGAAGTAGTTATTTTCGTGGTACCTGTGGCCACAGTGGCAGGGTTAGCGTTCCTGGCCTTTGATGCAATCCAGGTAGAACTGGATGTCGCTGCAGATGTAGGGGTAGATGGAGTAGCAGCAGCGGTGCTAATGGAAGTCTGTGCTGTGGCAGGAGCTGCAGTGTCCACAGCAGTGGTGCTGGTGGTAGCAGACGTGGTAGAGAGAGCAGATTTAGTGATGGAGATAGAAGTCGTTGAAGGAGTAGAGGGAGCAGGAGTGGTTGAAGCAACAGATGCGGTAGAGAGACGTGCTGTGCTGGAGGCAGCTTCCTTGTTGAGGGGGGTTGAAGTGACTGTGGGAGCAGGTGTGGTTGAGGCAACTATGGTGGTAGCAGACGTGTTTCTTACTGGTGTTGTAGAGAGAAGAGCTGTGGTTATGGCTGATGTCTTTGTAGTATCCCCAGCTTTTGAGGTACTTCCAGCCAGAGTTGTAGCAGTGAGTGAAGACAGGATGACTGGACTGACAGTCGATGCAGTGGTAGTCGTGGGTGTAGTGGTGGTTAATTTAGACTTAGAAGCTGCTTGTGTGGTGATAGATGATGTAGTTTTTGTCACACTTGTTGAGAAAGTAGAAGCAGGAGTTGTTATAGTGGTGGTGGATACTGAGCTGGTAGATTTAGCTACTTTGGTGGTAGTAGAAAAGGATTCAGTGGTTTCCACCACAGATCTGGGAACTGGGGTGGATTCTGTAGTAACAGGGATCGTGGAAGAGATAATAGTAATGTTAGTTGATTTGAGAGATACAGGGGCAGATGAACTGGTGGCAGCTACAGAACTGACTGTGGTAGTAGGTTGAGGCTTGATAGAGGTGGTCAATTTTGTAGTAGAAATCACAGGTTTTATAGTTGTGGTAGATTTGGTTGTGAAGGTAGTAGGTTTAAAAGTGGTGGTAGATTTGGTGGTGGAGGTCACAGCCGTGGTTGTGGTAGTGGTTGTAGTTATAGTTGTGGCAGGTTTTTTAGTGGTAGAGGATTTGGTAGTGGGAGCCTTTGTAGTTGTGGAGGATTTAGGGGTATTAACCACAAATTTGGTAGAAACAGTGGATTTTGTGATTGTAGTTGTAGGATTAAAAGTGGGAGAAGTTTTGGTGGTAGAAGCCACTGAGCTTGTGGTGGGCTTTCTGCTGGTTGATGTAGATTTAATGGTTGTAGAAGGTTTAGTGGTCGATGACAAAGGTCCTGAAGATAAAGTTTCAGTGGTGGTTAGAGTAGGATTTGTAGGCAACTTACCGGGATGTACAGGAGGCTGTACCCCTGGACGATGATGCTGAGAGCCAGGTTTAGGTCTCAATGATGGCTTTCGACGAGGTCTGCGAGAGCGACGTGGTGGCTTTTTACCAGGTTGCTTTACAGAAGGTTTTTGTGAGCCAGGGCGCCGGATAGGTGTATGTGGACGGCGATAAGGTAGATTACCAAATTGGTTTTGTACAGCAGGATGACTGGGTGAAAGTATCTTTGGTCCAGGTTTTCGTTGGCTAGGACGATGATTCTGAGGGCCTGGCTGAGGAAGTCTGTGAAGACTAGGATGCCTTACCCTTTTGATTTTCTTTGGTTTTCTTGCTTTTGTCTTAGGTTTTCTTTGGATAGATTGTTTCCTTATTGGTTTATTCAAAGGAGGTTTTGAGGGCCCAGTCTGTTGACGTTTGGGAACATTTGGACCAGTCTTTGCTTGATTTGTTTGTTGCTTTATGGTTGGTTTTTTATGAGGTTTTGCTGGGCCAGGTGTTTTCTTTGGAGCTAATGGTTGTGGCTTAGTTTGGGGCTGACCATTTCTCTTACCAATTAAAACTGCAGGTGGATTGGGTCTTTTTGGATTTTGTTGAACTTTGCTTCTTAAGTGAGGCTTAGATGTTCTTGGAATCTTTTTCACAGTTTTTCCTTTTCTCTGGTCAGTTTGCGTTTGTACTAGAGATTTTGTTTGACTCGATTGTTGCCTAACAGTTACATTTTTATGAAGTTTGGATTGATCAGCTATTTTTGGCAGTTTAACTTGGCGTTTGCCATTTCTTTTACCAGTTGAAGATAGCTTGGACTGTTTTGGGTTCTGCTGAACATTGGAACTAGACCTGGTTTGCGATTTCCTTGGTGATTTTTTAGCAGTTTTACTTTGGTGAAACTTGGTTGTCCTAGGTTTTTTGTAAACTGTTGAATTTTTGGGGCTTTGGATTTGTCGGCTACTCTGTGGTGCAGAAGATCTTTGCTGAGGATTTGGTTGACGAGATGGTTGAGGTCCACGCTTGGCTATCACTGACCTTTTTTGTTCATTTCCTTCTGTTTTCGGTTTAGAGCGTCTAATCTTTTTTATAACTTTTTTTACTTCATGTGGTTGCTGTTTAATAATTCTGTTCTTAAGTTTTGGTTGGCTGGATATTTTCTGCTGGTGTAATATCTGTGGCTTTGCTTGTTGGAGATCATTTTTTTTAGGATTTGAAGATGAAGATGTTTTGGTTTGGTTTGCCTTCTGTTGACTGATAGTACTTGTGGGAGACTTAGATTTCTTTGGTAATTTTTTAGGTGTTTTAACTGAATGGGTTTTGGAAATGCTAGATTCTTTGTGAGTTGTTAATTTTATATTATTTTGGTGTTGGCGGCTTCTTTTTTGTGCAAGAGATACCTGATTCAGTTTTGATTGGCCAAATCGAAGATTGGTAGGCCTGGAATTTTTAGATCTCAGCTTACTTGTTTGTTGTTTTTTCTCTTTAGTTTTGTTTTGTCCACTAGATTTTGCCTTAAGCTTTGATAATGGGGTTTGTTTTGTTTGAGAATTATTAAAATTGTATTGTTTCTGGTTAGCTTGTTTTTGTGTGGGAGTTTTTATTTGACTATTGGCTTGTTGCTTTATGGTTTTATTTTTTTGAAGTTTTGATTTAGCAGATGTTTTCTGTGTACCTGATATTTGTTTTGTAGTCCTATTTAGGTAATTTTTCTTGATAACATGTTGATCTTTTGTCAATTTATTTTGTTCAGATGTTTTTGACTGAGATTTTGATTGGCTAGATATTTTTGGCTTACTTACTAAATTTGACTTATTCTTGAGTTTAATGTCCTTTTGAGATGATGGAAATTTGGATTGATCTAATTTTGGACGAATGTAGTTACCTGTGAGGGGTTTACTACTTCTAATTGACTTTTGAGCAGGTTTACCTGCATCAGTTCTGGTAGTGCTAGATCTTGGTTTAACTGGTAAACTCAGATAATTTGGGGGTCGTTGTCTACTTTGTTGTACAGCAGAGCTTTGACTAGATTTTATGTTTGTAGATCTCTTTGGGCCAGAGGGATTTAAACGGGCTTGATGGCCTCTAGATCCTTGTTGAGAAGATGGCTTTAGCTGAATGGGAATCTGACTCCTTCTCCCTGAGGAAGTTCCATGCTGAAGTGAAGATGATGCTCGTGGAGGTGGATTCACCTGTTGCCTGTTTTTTAGCCTGTTTTGTCTCTCTTGGGTTCTACTCGTCTACAGAAGGAGAAAGGAAAGCATTTAGCGTGTATAACCTCTCATTGAAAATTCCACAGATTAAAAGTCTTGAGTAAGCTTTCTTTATGCACTGGGAAAACTATGTTATTACTGGATGATAGGGAAAATTCTTTTTTCTGAGTTAACTACTGCATTGGGAGTAAAGCTTTTGTTCAGGAAGGTTCTCCAAATACCACACTGTGGTGACAAACACAAAGTCACAGAGACTACCACATTCTTTACCCCTGATGGATGCTGTGAATGAGAGTGTGAGACTCTTATTTTTGTTAGACTGTAATACTTCAAATTCATAGAGGAATGGAGGGACTAATTATATTCAGAGCCTTTAACTAAGAAACTTGCTCAATTTAGGTTTACTGAAAAAAGAGAAGCAGCATCCATTTTACCACAGCTTTCCAAATAATTTTTCTCTACCACTTCCTTTTTCATCCTTCTTGGCAATCCTCCAGACAACTTGCTGATTAATCTTCATAAACTGTTCTAATATTTTCATTTTTGATGCAAATACTCCCATTTCCCAATTTGTCTATTTGCTTTTGTTGAATTAATTCTTAGAGTCCTGAATTGATCATTTTTAGCTCCTTATAATTTGACCCAAATCTATAATTTGAACTTTTAAATTCATAATTATCTAACTCTTCATTTTTGACATGCCTTTACAAGCTCTGTATTTTTTTTGGGGGGGGGGTGGTACATGTGATAATTTAATATATACATATAATTTGTAAAGATCAAAATCAGTAAATTTAGATATTTATCACATCAAATTTTTGTCTTTAGCTGTGCAGAAGTTTTTTAATTTGATCAGGTCCCATTTATTTATTTTTGTTGTTGCTGTGATTGCCTTTGGGGTCTTCTTCATAAATTCTTTGCCTAGTCTAATGTCTATAAGAGTTTTTCCAAAATTTCCTTCTAGAATTCTTATAGTTTCATGCCTTAGGTTTAAGTCTGTCACAAGAGCAAACCAACAACCTTCAGAATGGGAGAAAATATTTGCATGTTAACATCCGATAAAGGACTGATAACTAGAATCTATACAGAACTCAGGAAAATCAGCAAGAAAAAAATCAAACAACCCTATCAAAAAATGGGCAAAGGACATAATGTTTAATATTCTATGGCTGTCATTTCCCCTAAAGCACTAGCCTCGGCTCCTTCTCTGTTGATTGTTAGAAGTTTATAGGATTTTTTTTTGTGGTGTGATACATATTCTATCCACACCCTCTATACACTGCCCTCCACCTTCTGCTTCAAAATATTTCTCTACCCCAACTCCTGCCCAAATCCCCAACATCCTTTCAGTATGCTTTGGAATAGTAGATAATGTTTATTTGTCTGTATGCCCTAAAATAAATATTACCTTTATTTTTCTGGCCTAAGACCTTGATACTACCGAACACAAGCCTCTGAAATGTAGATGAGATAAATGCACATTAAAAAGTTACACATTAAGGTTTTCTTAATACTTTTTCAGAATACCAGAGAAACCCACAGAACAAAAACTGACATGCTTGCCAACTGGACACGAATACTCAAGTACTTAACCAAAGTTAAAGTCCAATGTATTATTAACATTAAGAAAATCCACTTCCAGCTAATAAACCTCCAAGGGGGAAAACTGAAATCAGAAATCTCAGTGTCTGTGCATGGTGGAGTGCCCCAAGGCTCAGACCTTGTTTCTTTCCTCTTTGCCATCTATTTCCGCTGCCTAGGTGGGCACTCAATGCTGCCAGACAATCATATATCTCTAGTGCCCTCACTCTTGCATTTTTCTGCGTGGTTAATTCTCAGTCTGTCCTCTTTCCTAGAATTTCCCCAGAACACCTCCATCTCCCTCTCAGCTGATAACTTTGCTTCCACCTTTCCTGAGAAAACTGGAGCAATGGAAGAGAGCCTCAAAGTCCCACTACTTCTGTCCACCTACCAGCATCTGTTACCTACTCACCCTTCTTCTGCTTCAGTATGTTGTTTTTCCTAGAATGTCTCTGTCAGCATAAAAAACATACTTCTTGACCCGCTTATCCTACCAGCTACAAGTCATTTCTTTGCTTATCCTTGCAGCAAAACACTTGGGAGATTATTTATTCTCACTCTCAAATCCTCTTCTTCCATCATCTCTAAAACTTACTCGAGGTCAAGATTTTATCGCCACTATTTCACAGAACCCATTCTGTCAAGATAACCGATGATCTCCATGTGTTCGATTCTTGGTTCTCATCTTACTTGTCATGTCCTTAGCATTTGACACAGCTGATCACTCTCTCCTCTTTGGAATTTTTAAAAAATTGACCTCATGGAAGCAAACACTCTCCTAGGTTTTCTTACATCTCCCTAGCTACTCCTCCTTAGTCTCCTTTGCTAGTTCTTTCTCCCTAATGTCTTAATTTTTGAGAACCTCATGGTTCATTCTTGGGTGATCTCTTCTACATCTATATTAACTTCCTTGGTGCTCTGACTCATTTTCATGCCACCCAAATTTTTAACATCCTCCCAGATCTCTCTCTTGAAGTTAGAATCTTCCATCCAATTGTCTCCATGAAATCTTCCCTTGAATTGTGCAATAGTGCTTTCATACTTATCACATCCAAAACTGAACTTCTGATGTTCCCCACCCCCACCAAATTTCTCACATTCACCTTCCCCGTTTCAGTTGATGGCAATTTCTACCATCTATTTGCTCAGGACAAAACTTTGGAGTCAAACCAGACCTCTCACACTCCTGTTCCTCTACTCCAAGATGTATCCAGGATTTTATGTCTTCTAAACCACCTCCACTGCTACCACTGTGCTCCAAGCAACCATCATTTTTCACCAAGTTACTGCAGTATCTGCCTAACCAGTCTTCTCCCTTCTCATAGTATCCTCCTATAGGTAATTCTCAATACAATAACTAGTGTGTTTAAAACATGAGTCAAATCAGTACAAAACATAGGTTATTCTCAGCACAGCCTCTAGTGTAGTTTAAAACATAAACCATGTAATTCCTTGTTTTAAAACCTTCCCTTGGCTGCCAACTTTACTCAGAGTAAAGGAGTTTTCACTCTGACCTTTAAGGCATTATATAATCTGGCTCCCATTACCTTTTCAACATCATTTTGTCATCGTTTCCCTCCTATTCACTCCTACTGACTTCCTTGCTGTTCTTAGAAAACACTAGATGCACTTTCACCTTACTGCTTTTGCCCTTGTTATTCCCTCTGCCTGGAACATTCTACTTCTAAGGAGTCTCACATTTAGCTCTCTTACTTGTTCTTTCCTCAAAAGTCTCCTTTTCCAGAGGTCTTCCTTGGCCACCCGATCAAAAAGTTTAAGCTGATCCCCATGTACATGGGGATGTATATCACCCTTCCTTCTTCAATGTTTTTCTCCTTAGCATTTATCATCACTCACATATCATCTGTTTATTTATTTTGCCTACTACTGTCTCCCAGTGTCCAGAATAGTACATGGTACTTGGTAGGCACTAAATATTTGATGAATAAATGATTTATTCCACCACCCAAATGGAAAAAAAAAAAAAGCTTCTTGGCACATATAAAAATATTCAAATTACATATAAGTGATTTTAAATAGCATTTAATGACTTTATATCATCAGTGGAGGCTAAGCCTCAGTGATGCTTACCGAGAAGCAGGCTATGAGCACGAAGAGGCCCAGGATCAAGTAGAGCCCTTTCATCCTTCCCGACTGGTCCCTGAAAAAACAAGTAGCACTCATTTTTTGTTGTCTGCACTGCAGCTACATAAGTGATGAGTAATTACCATCAACACAGATATTTCTTATAGGGGAAATTATTAAAAGTAATCATTTGAAATCTTTAAAGGAGGCAAAATACAAATGCTAAGACACAATATTTTGGTTTTAATACATTTAATACTTTGCATTCTTGGAAAAGAGTGTTTTTCAATTTTAAAAATTTAAAATTATTAAGCATGTAAAATAGGAAATAGAAATATTGAAACATTTGAATTTCCAGAATATTTATCATTATTCAAATGGTACTACAAGCTGCATTTCAATGTTGAATATAAACATTTTGCTGGTTTTGTGAATTTTATCTTAAGTTAGGACTATTCTCTCCTACTTTATAGTACCAAGAATTAGTATGATTAAAGCAGGTATTTCATTGGATTAGGAATTTGTTTTATGAAGTCATGGAATATATGAGTTAGAAAGTATTTGAGAGATCATGATTTCTAACCAATTAGTGTAGTATGTCATAAGGACACAGTCTCCAGTTTAGAAAACAGTCCTACCATTGTGTAAAGAGTAGCTACCACTTACTGAGCTGATCTACAAACCGGGCGTGATTTATTTACATTGCACACTCACTTCTGCAACTACCCTAGGAAGCAGTTACAATCATCTTCATTTTACAGATAGAAAAACCAAGAAAAAGTTTAAGCAACATATTCAGGGTCACAAAGCCAGTAAAGTCGAAAGCTCGGGTTTGAAAACATGACTCTGACTTCAAAGGCCTTGTTTTTATCTGTGTGCTATCATGAATGATCTAAAAATAATGCATTTTTCTTGAAAAGTTGCACAACAAATGGGAGAAAACCTTTTTTGGAACATATTTTCTGTAATATTCTTATTTTTGTTAGTTCTATGCCCTTACCTGGGAAACTAAACTGCAGAATTAGAATAATGGAACAAGAGGAAATTACACAGTTAATTTTTTTTAAAATTTACTTTTTTAGTGTATTCCAACTTTTATTTCTTTTAGAATAATAATGTTACTGTCTTTTAAAAATACATTACAAAGGAATTAAAATGCATTACAAAGTGTTCAAACTGTATAGAAAAAAAATCAAGTTTCACTGCCCAGAAATAACCATTGAGTTAACAGTAAGTAATTATAGTTTTAGATTTCTTTCTGTGCATTGAATTGAAGTGAGGTAGAAATGATGGTTTATAAAAATGAGAGATAATATGATAAATGCTATTTAACAATGAAATGCATTATAAAAATTTACTCTTAAGCTTACTATAAACAACGTGGATGCTGCAGTTAGACTTCTGAGTAACAATAATATGAACTACGATACTCAGCCATTATGTTAGAGTGAACATTCCATTACTTTAAACCTATAGTCAAGTGAGTGAATGTTATTTGACAAAGTTAGGAAGAGAAGTAGAGGAAAGGGCCATTAGGTGGACTGGGCTATTCTAAATGGGGCCTAACAAAAACTTATTTTCATCATAGTCCCTAATACATATTGCATATGCATAAAAACAGCATGGCTGAGTGCATTTTCATTAAAAACATATCAGAGGTTTATCCAGAGTGCCTGAAAACTTTTCATTATCTTGCAAAACCCAAAGGTAAAAGAACTGAATCTTGGGTTTCTTTTTAAAAGTCTCTTGAAAATTACTAGTACCTACCTTTGCAGTGTCCTTTCTTCTTGGTATGGTCAACTTACTAGTTAAAAGGATTCTTGTCAGCTACGGCGTTTGAGCGTCTTCATCACCCAGGAGTAAGAGAAGACTGTGGACACAAGTGAGCAGAACTAGTGAGACAAGAATGGTTTTTATAACCTGTTCTTTTCCCTATTCTGTTCTTTAGCTATAGGAAATATTGTGTTGGAAGAGATTGCCATGTCTGGATTGAAGGCTGTGCTTAAAAGAATAGATGGTTGTCTTTTGTGTTCCTTCCTGAGGAATAGTTGTGTTGTGATTCACCGCACCAGTTTTTTCCAAGTGCGTAAGCGAAGGTTTTAGTAACCTTTGGCCACTGGGAATCTAAGTACTAAAGTTCCATAATTCTTAAGAAAGCCTCATGGTCTTAATAAAAAAGCCTTTTATAGTCATGCCCATTCTATCCAATTTACAATGTGAAAATTGGAAAAGACCAATGAAAAAAGATTGAAAGCATGATTGTGGTATTATAAAATAGTGGTAGAAGGATCCTATCTCATTTGTTTGTTCTATAAATTCCATTGACCTGTTTTGTTTTTTCTACCTATTTAGCACCTATCTCGGTATATACCTTTCATTATAGTAACGTATACATCTGTCTGACTTGCCCACTTGCTTAGGGACAAGTTTGATCTCTCATTTCTTTGTTTTGGCCGTAGTTTCTAGTACAGAATATTGTGCAAATAAGGCACTTAATGTATGCTTGTTGAATCTGATTTTATTATACCTTACAGAATATGTAATTTGTTTTAGAAATGGAAAATATAACTTCAGGCAGTATTGACTTAGTCACATTCCACCATCCTTTATTTCAAAAATATGTAGAGAAATCCTTGTAATATTAGATGTACAGTTAAAATAGAAGTTATTTATAAATTTTATGTATATTATTCACTTCACTCTTGGGGAACTGTCCTTTTTCATTTTGCTCCTGCCTCTCATGTAATGTTTGGAAAATTATCTGTAAGGCTTCTAAAACTTTATTAGTTTATGAAGTCATCCTTGATGAGATTACCAGCTTTGTAGATTTTTTTCCTCTCTCTCATTCTGAGCTTTGATTATTGGTTGGTAACTCACAATTTAGTCTTCCATTCTACTTTGTTGTGTATCTCTGTCTCCTTTTTTCCTTTGCATCTATCTATCTATTGTTTATAATTTAAGTGTCTTAATATTATCCTTCTAAAACAATGAATGATCTAGTGTGATATTTTCTCTTCTATTTCCATGAGAGATTCAGTAACCAAAAATGGGCCCATAACTTTAATTTGGGAAGTCCCTGTGGTCTGGAGTCTATGAGCTTTGGTGTCTTGCTTATGGAAACTTCTTAGTTTCTAATACAGATTTGCCTTGTTTTAATACGGTTAACATTTATTAGTCCATTAATCCATTTATTAATCAATTAGCTAAAATGCAAACCATGTAGATAAAAGTCCTTTACTCTAATTGCTTGTTCCAGGAGGTGGTAAACTCTTTCATGCCAAGGTAACCATGGAACATTTGTCTTTGTTAACATCATGGCACAAAGATTAGAGATACACAAAGATGGAATTGTGGCATTCATTATATCCGTAAGTGTGCACATCAAAAGAAGGTTAGACAAACAATTTGTACTTTGTAGTAAATGGCTCATTTGGGATTTTCAGTCTTTCCAATTGGGTGGGCCTGCTTCTCTAATCTTACACTATTTATAAAGCTTTCATGAATGCTTGTAAAAAATGTGAATTTTCTGTTTGGGGTAACTATTAGGGTTATATGTAAAAATAATGTTTCTCACATTCTTTATATCCTTACTTTTTTTGTTGTTGATCAGTTTTCGGAGAGAACACATGCTAAATTTTCTCACCTAGTTTTGGAATTAACAATTTCTTCTTGTATTCATGATACTTCTCATTTAAATTTAAATGTTATTTCATTTATATGAAGTTAAATACATAAAGTTTTATGGGTTTTGTATTCTCTCCAAATAGAGCATAACTTTTATCAGAATAAAATTTCCCTACTTATTCTATTAATATTTAAATCTTTTCACTTTGAATTCTATTTTCTTTAATATTGTCACACTACTATTTTCTCAAATTATGTAGTTATTTATTTAACAGCTCATTCTGTATTATTATAACTGTGACCTTATTTATTTATTTGTTTGTATTTCAAAATATTAAGGGGATACAAATGTTATTGCTGCATGGATACAGTGTATAATACTTAAGCTGGGGCTTTTAGTGTGCCCGTCACCATAATAGTGTTTATTCTACCTGGTAATTTTTACCTCTCATCCCCCTCCCACTCTTCTTGGTTTCTTTCTTTTTTATTTTTTTTTACCACTCTACAAAACTAAGTTTCATATGATCCTTCTTGGTTTCCATTGTCCTTTACATCTCTTTGTGTCCATGTGTGCCCATCATTTAGCTCCAAATTATTAGTGAGTATGTGAATATGTGTGGTATTTGTTTTTCCATCCTTGAGAAACTTGACTTAGGATAATGGTCTCCACTTCCATCCAAGTTGCTGAAAAAAATATTATTTCATTCTTTTTTATGGCTGAGTAGTACTCCACATTTTCTTTATCCACTCATGAATTGATGGGCACTTAGGGTGATTCCACATCTTTGGAATTGTGAATTGTGCTGTGGTAAACATTCCAGCACAGGTGTGTTTTTGATAAAATGACTTCTTTTCCTTTGGGTAGATACCTAGTAGTGGGATTTCTGGATCAAACAGTAAGTCTACATTTATTTCTTTGAGGAATCTCGATATTTTCCATAGAGCTTGTACTAATTTGCAGTCCCACCAACAGTGTATAAGTGTCCTTTCTCTCTGCATCCATGCAAGCATCTATCATTTTTTGACTTTTAAATAATGGCCATTCTGGTAGGAGTAAGGTGGTATCTCATTGCAGTTTTATTATTTATTTATTTTTTATTTCAGAATATTATGGGGATACAAATGCTTTGGTTACATAAATTGCCTTTGCATCAGCCCAAGTCAGAGCTATAAGCATGCCCATCCCCCAGACAGTGGCGCATCACACCGTTAGGTGTGAATTTACCTATCCCCTCCTTCCTCCTCCTACCTGACCGATCCCTGATGAGTATTACTTCCATATGTGCACATAAGGGTTGATTGATAAGTACCAATTTAATGGTGAGTACCTGTGATGTTTATTTTTCCATTCTTGTGATACTTCACTTGGAAGAATGGTCTCCAGTTCCATCCAGGTTAATACAAGACGTATTAGTTCACCACTTTTTTATGGCCAAGTAGTAGCCATGGTACATGGTACACATATACCACATTTTATTACTCCACTCATGTATTGATGGGCATTTGGGTTGTTTCTACATCTTTGCAATTGTGAATTGTGCTGCTATGAATATTCGAGTGAAGAAATCTTTTTTTCTTTTGGGTAGATGCCCAGTAATGGGATTGCTGGATCAAATGGTTGTTCTATTTTTAGTTCTTTGAGGTATCTGTATGCCACTTTCCATAGAAGTTGTACTAGTTTGCAGTCCCACCAGCAGTATATGAGTGTTCCTATCTCTCCGCATCTACATCAACATTTATTGTTTTGGGACTTTTTAATACAGGCCATTTTCACTGGAGATAAGTGATATCTCATTGTGATTTCTATTTGCATTTCTGTGATGTTTAGAGATGTTGAGCTCTTTTTTTTTGCATATGTTTGTTGGCCATTCATCTACCTTCTTTCAAAAAACTTCTGTTCATGTCATTTGCCCACTTTTTGATGGGGTTGTTTTTTTCTTGCTAATTTTTTGGAGTTTTTTTGTAAATTCTGGGTATCAGTCCTTCATCAGATATATAATTTGTGAATATTTTCTCCCTTCCTGAATGTTGTTTATTCACTCTGTTGATTATTTCTTTAGCTGTGCAGAAGTTTTTTAATTTAATCAAGTTCCATTTATTTATTTTTGTTTTATCTGCTTTTGGGGTTTTAACTGTAAATTCTTTGCCTAGGCCAATGTCTAGAAGAGATTTTCCTATGTTTTCTTCTAGAATTTTTATGGCTTCATACCTTACATATAAGTCTTTAATCCATCTTGAATTAATTTTTGTATATGGCAAGAAAAAGGGATCTTGTTTCATTTTTCTGCATGTGGCTATCCAGTTTTCTCAGTTTTACCATTTATTGAATAGGGCTTCCTTTCCCCATTGTATGTTGTCTGCTTTGTTGAAGATCAGTTAGTGGTAGGTAGATGGTTTTATTTCTGGATTTTCTATTCTGTTCCATTGGTCTATGTGTTTGCTTTTATACCAGTACCATGCCATATTGGTTACTATAACCTTGTACTATAATTTGAATTCAGATAATGTGATGCCTCAAGATTTCTTTTTACTTAAGATTGCTTTGGTTATTTGGGCTCTTTTTCGCTTCCAAATGAAGCTTAGAATTATTTTTTCTGAAGTATTTAAAGAATGGAAAAACAAGCAATAGAATTCAAATGGGCTTGGGAGGCTGCAGGTCTTTGTTGAGCTGATGGATTTGGCTGCATTGGAATTACATCGTTTTTAATAAGGAAGGTACATGCTGAGGTAAAGCTGCTCAGTGAGGAGATGAATTCACTTGAGCTCTGCTTTTCAGCTTCTGTTGTCTGTCCTGAGTCCTAGTTAGCTGTGAAAAGAGAGAGGGAAACCAGTAAGCATGTGTAATATTACTATTTACTTTTTCACTAGTAAAAAATGATCTTTTCTTTGTTCTTTGATCTCTCTGTTTTATTGGGTTTATGGATTTTGTTCAGTGAGTCTATGAGTACCTAAT
Source organism: Eulemur rufifrons (assembly GCF_041146395.1). Lineage (NCBI taxonomy): Eukaryota > Metazoa > Chordata > Mammalia > Primates > Lemuridae > Eulemur > Eulemur rufifrons. The sequence continues at coordinate 23,377,257 of NC_091006.1, forward strand.
ATTGCTCCCTGTAATAACTTCCAAATGAAGGCATACCAAAAATAACAGTGATTCTGAAGTTGTGACATGCATCACTCACCTAGAGAGTTTGTTAAAATGCAGATTGCTGGATCCCAACCCCAGATTTCTGATTCAGATCTGGGGTGAGGCCTGAGAATTTGCATTTCTAAGAAGTTCCTTCCTAGTGATACAGATGCTACTGCTTTGGAGAAAACATTTTGAGTATCAGTATTCCAGTAATTAATCTGAGACTCAGATTTTTCTGCAAATTTTCAATTTTCTGGAATTCATTTGGCTTCACAGTCATAGAATTTAATTTAAAGGTTATTACATGGTCATTTAGAGAAAGAATAACTGCTTTATTCCAATAGCTTGATTTTTCTCTTTGGCTCCTTTACCATCCTTCCAAGCATATCCCATAAACTACTCAGTACAAATCTATATCTTTTTTTTTTCTTACAATCCTTACTGCTTCATTTAGAGAAACTTACTTTTCCCAAATAAAGAATGAGTTTCTACTTGCTATTCTTGGTGCTAAATGATCTAATCACATTTTAGCCTCCTTTCCTTTAGTTTTCCTGTCCTTATACTGCATTTTAACTGAATCCTGTCCAGCGTAGGTTCTTGCTTTGTGCCCTCAGCTGCCGAGAGAGGCTCTACCCTGCATTGCAATAAGTGGATAAGTAATTATCTTAATTGTTTTTATTAATCTTTAAAATATATATATCTCACATTTATTTCGATATTTAATATTAGAGGTGTTTTGTCTTTATTTAGAAGTTTGGTGATGTTTTTGTGACCAGAAATATGCCATTGGAACTGGACTCTTGTTTATATCATTTAGCCTGTGGTAAAATTGGTTTCATTATGTTCTTTTGCTTAAAGTTATGGTTTCCAAGAACCTATTGATGATGTTAAGTGAGGACTTACTGTAAAATCCAGTAGTTCTTAAAAATGTAAGATTTCTTTGCTAACAGTTTAAGATGTTTTATTTCTTGCAAAAGTGAAGGAAAGATCAGCACTCTGGTTGCCCATTAAGTACTCACTATGTACACCTACTCTGCCTCCCTGAACACTGAACCATAAGTTACTTGCAGTAAGAATACCATAGGGAGGGGTGAGGAGAAGTAGTGGAGGGTGACCAGGGGACCTCAGATTTCCAGTAGGTATATTAAAAACATGGGCCTAGACTGGAAATATAATGCACTGCTCCTTAGTTGTTGTTAAAAGTGTAAGGAGTTGTATGTAGGGGCGGCTAGTGTGTGGTATTTTTTTGTAAAATTCCAGTTCCACATACACCTTGTGATCCTCACATTCAAGATACTAGACCCACATTTTCTTTAGTGATATTTCAGAGAGTCTGTGGGAATCAATAGAAAATACTAATTTTATTATAAGAAATATTTTTTTTCCTCCATTGGATCTTGTCACACTTTTTGACACCAGACTCTATGAAGTGATGAGAGCAACGTCCGTAAGGCATTCAGCATGGCCCAGTGAAACACATATGTAAACTCACAAACCAAAGAGAGAGTTGGAATAATATGGGAAAAAGTTTAAGGTATAGTGTGATAAGGAAATTCAAGCATAAACGTTAAGTCAAAGAAATTGAACACTGAATTTAAATACACTATACTTTGATATATAGTATATAAGAATAGTTGTATATGAGATCAGAAACAATTTATGGTTTAAAATTTGATATGAACACATAGAGGGACTTAGCCTAATGAAGCTTTCTGAGGAGCAGGGACAACACCCTCGTACTCCCTGCTGTTCTTCGAATGCAGGCACAGAGAGGGTTCACTCTCAATTGTCCTGGGAGATACTACATGCTTGACCAAGAATTAGTGTCTTCTAGGAAGAAAGAATTTAGAAAAGAAATTATCATTTGAATTTTGGTAGAAGGAAAATATCTGTAAAAGTATACAAAGCTTTGGAATTATACGGAAGATAAAAAATATAAATGAAAGAAAAGCCATTATAATTATCTCTATACTAATGTTACCCCCAGTTCCATATCTATAAAATAAGGGTAATATTAGTACCTTCCCAGGATGGAACCAGTTTTGTGGCTAAACCTTCTACAATTTTGGGTGCCTCATAAGTAAAGAACATAAAAACTATTTTTTCAAATTTTCAAACACATATGACCACATAAATGCATTAACAAGACCTCTAATGAAATGTCATTTGCTGTCCTGAAATCTGCTTCTGTACTTATCTCATTGGGTGTTTGTGAAGAATAAATCTGTTAATATGTGTAAAGGATTTTAAAATAGTATCTGACATGTTGTCAGTGCTATGTAAATATGTGCTACTCTATTACTATTATATATTATCAAGAATTAGTGTAATTAAAAGATCTTTCCATAAATTAAGAATACTGTACCTTATTTCATATAATCTTAGCATATTTGAATTGGAAGGTATGTAAGCAATTATCAGTTTTTTTTTTTTTCTGACTAGTGTGATGTAAAGATACCTCCTTCCTCAGAACAAAAGTTTTATTTATTTATTTCAGGAAATTATGGGGGTACAGACATTTTGGTTACATGTTATGACTTTGTCACACCCAAACCATGATTGAGGCATGCCCTTTCCCCCACTACAATGCTCACCACATCCATTTGTTGTGAGTTTACCCACTCCCAACCCTCCTACCCCCAAAGAATATTACTACTGTGTGAGCACCTTAGTGTTCAGCAGTCAGTGCCAATTTGATGGTGAGTACATGTGGTGCCTATTCTTCCATTCTTGGGATACCTCACTTTGAAGGATGGGCTCAAGCTCTATCCAGGAAAATATAAGAGGTGCTAAATCACTGTCATTTTTTATAATTGAGTAGTATTCCATTGCATACATATAACATATTTTATTAATCCACTCATGTATTGATGGGCACTTGAGTTGTTTCCACATCCTTGCAATAGTGAATTGTGCTGCCATAAACATTCGGGTGCAGATGTCTTTATTGTAGAATGACTTTTGTTCCTTTGGGTAGATGCCTAACAGTGCTATTGTGGGATCAAATGGCATTTCTATTTTTAGCTCTTTGAGGTACCTGCAAATTCTTTTCCACAGTGGTTGCACTAATTTGCAATCCCACCAGCAGTGTAAAAGTGTTCCTATCTCTCCACATCCTTGCCAGCATTTGTTGCTTTGGGATTTTTTGATAAAGGCCAATCTCAGTGGAAAACAAAAGTTTTAACCACTTTGTAAACAGGAACCAACATTTAATGAGCTCTTATACCGGGCCAGGCGCTAGACCAACTGCTTCACACAGATTATCTCATGCAATCTTCTCAGTAGCCCTATAAAGCCCTATTACTATCACCATTTTATGTATGTATAAATTGAGATAAAGAGTTAAGTAACTTTTTGAAAGTAATAAAGATTGTTAGTAGGACAACCAGGATATGAATCTAGGACATCAAAGCCCTGCTTTCTGTACTTCTTCTCCAATGGCTTGTTTTGACTCGTAATACTTTTGGAAAGGATGCCTTCCCCTGCCCACCCCTCAACCCAATTCCTCCTGCAATACTGAAAAGAAAAGCTTGTGTTGGAATGGCTTTCTCATTTGCACTTGTCTGCATTTCTTCTAAAATGTTATTTTTGGTAAAATATTTGCCTGCAGATGAAGATTTATGCAATAATATAAGAGATATTCAATCCTTTTTTTTCTAGTTAGACTTAATTATATTACTGCTAAACTTGATATGATAGTTTTTATTTCAGAAAGGACTATCTAAACCTACATTCCGTTGTACCTGTTTATGGAGTTAATACACGGAATCAGCAGTAACTGTTATTTGGTATGAGAAGTTTAGGAAGACATAAGAGATGCATGCTAAATAGTGCTATGGTTTCCATTGTGTTCCTGAAGATGTGTTGAAATCCTAACCTCCAGTACTCCAGAGTGTGACCTCATTGGGAAATAGAGTCATTGTATATGTAATCAAGTTCAGTTACAATGAAGTCATACTGGAGTAGGGTAAGCTTCTAATCCAATATGACTGGTGTCCTTATAAGAAAATCGGCATGTGAAGACACAGGGAAAATGCCATGTGAAGACAGAGACAGAGATTGGAATTACAACCCAAGGAACCCCTGGGGCTACCAGAAACTGGGAAAAGTGAGGAAGGATCCTTCCCCTATAGGGATCATGACCCTGCACACAGCTTGATTTCAGACCTCAGTCCCTTAGAACTGGGAGATAAATTTCTTATTTTAATCCACTCAGAGTATGGTACTTTGTTATAAATGGAGACAAGGATTTCCCAATAAGTCATATCCCCATGAAGTCTTGAATGCTTTTGTGCTTTATATTCCTATGGATATGTTATTTGAAAAAAAAAAAAAACAACAACAAAAAACCCATGACATTGCTGGCATAGTAAGCCTTGCACATAATACGTTTAAGTGCTCAGAGCCAGGATCTGTATTCAGAAGCCTCTATACATGGATCCCAAGGACCTGCCTGAGTAGTATCCTTCTTCCCAGACCTGTCAGAATCCAATCAGCCCCTGTGCTCAGCATCTTCAAGCTGAGGAGAAACCAATCAACAAGGAGACCAGTGAGTGGCCATGAGAGGACAGTGGCTGTTATAGCCCTTCTAATTGATTCATTTGGACATAGGGAGAGAGGGTCATGTCTGGACTGAGGCATTTTGCTCAAAGAACAGAGAGCTGCTCCTGATGAAACCTGGCAGTTCTGTGTACATCTGTTCTTCCCGAAAAACTCAGTGAGTTAGATTGCTGGCATATGCTAGTTATGTTTGCATCTACCATTTATTTTCTCAATTAATACCTTTAGGAAATTAGTGACATTTATAATACCAAGCTCTCTCTTTTTTTCTGATGGAGACATTTTATTTGTGTTGTCTATAATACTAACTTCTTTGCTCTGATGGACATATTGTTGTCTTAATTAGACAAAGCTCAGACTAGGTTGGGATTTATGTGAGTGGATTTCTCAGAATGACCCTATTTCTAAGTGTTTTCTAGTTAGAGGTGGTTTTGTCTTAGTCAGGAGGACTTTCGGTATATTTGTTTGGTGGCTTGTGGGCTGTGGACTTGTTGAGGGAAGACTATGGCTGGGAGAATGGAGGAGGAGATTGTCTCCTTGGGTTTAGTTCTAGGTTGACCTTGTGTTATTTGAATCTTCTAAGCCACTGTGAAGAATGGCTATAGTATCCAGATGTCTTTACTCTTCTCAGTTCTCTCAACCTACTTGAAGTTTGTGTAGACAATGGACTTTATCATATAATAATAGTTAGAATAACAGATAACATGGTTGACTTTTTAAAGAGGATGCTTATTTACTTTTGAATTAAAACATACACAGCTTCATTAAAGTTGGAAAATACAGATATGTAGAAAAAAATAAAGCGAAAAAAAACCTATAATCTAATATCACAAAGATAACCATTAATAACATTTTATAACATTTTGACATATCTTTTTAGTCTGCCTTTCAATTCTGTATAGATCTTTAAAAACAAATTTTAGTTAAAAACTTATTTTTATAATTTCACGTTCACTGGGAGTGATAGAGTTGTTATAAATGAATACTTATTTAAATTATAAAATTTCAGCTGCAGTTGTATGACTCTTCTACATAATTGTATTAGATTTTTTTTTGCCCAAAGTGTAGAAATGAAAATATAGTTAGCTGACAAAAGAAATTAAAATTATAGAAATATTTGTTACAATTTAATTATTGGTTTTAGGAATCACAGGAACATGATTATGAAGCTAGCAGGAAGACATACATAAAGTGGTGCTGGAGAGGAGACAATTATCACATATGAGAGAGATTTTGTAACATGATTCCTATTGAGTAAGAGGCAGACAAAATAGTATCAAGGGTATTCATAATAATCTGTGCCACCTGCATACTCTTCTGTGGTAGCCTCATAATCAAATGTAGTGTCATAAACTATGGTAGATATAATTGTCATGGTGTCATCAGTTGTGTTTAATGTGCTGGCTGGAGTGCCAGTTGTGGTTTCAAAGAAGGTGATATGAGGTGTGGAAGAGGCAGACGTGCTGGGGGCAACGGTTGAAGTGGTGCTAGGAGCAGTTGTGCTTGTTGACACAGTAGTAGCTGATGTGGCAGGAGGGGTATTGGTGGTGGCAGTAGTGGAGGCTGTAGGTGTGGTCAAGAGAGCAGTTGTGGGAGTGACATTTGGTGTGGCGGCAGGGGCCACAGAGGTGTTCTTGATAGCGTTTTCAGTAGTTACAGCAGTAGAATCAGTACCAGGGAATGATGATATGGTGCTGACAGCTGATGTTACTATAATAGGGCTTATTGTAGAGGTAGTAGAAATAGGTGTTGAAAACATGGTTGTTTCAGGTTCAAAATAATCAATGATTATAGAATACGATAAATCTTGGTTTGCAGTGTTGTCAGAAGTGACCGTTTCTGTATTGGATGGGGAGGTTGAGTCGAATTGGGCAGTGGCTGCAAGGGCAGTGGTGGTAGTGGCAGGTAGAACCGAAGCTGAGGACTGGCTAGTGGGGGCAGGTGTTGTGATAGTGGTAGGGAGTGAGTCAGTGGTGGTTGCTTTGGATGTGGTGGGAGTAGAAGTAGTGACTTTAGTTGTCTTGACAGCAGTAGTGACGACAGATGCTGTGGCCCTTTCCACAGATTTGTTTCCTGAAGAAGAGGATGTGAGTATAGAGGTAAAATACTCAGTAGAATCTGGTGGGGTTAAAGCAGCAAATGTTATATTTTCAGGTGTTTTCTCAGAGGCCAAGGTGGTAATAGCAGGTAAGGCAGTAGAAATCTCATCTGTGGTAAGAACATTAGATAAGCTAGTGGTAGCCTTAGGTGTGGGCCTTGCAGCAGACTTAGTACTAGCAGATGTCACAATATTTGAGGGAGTGGGTGCAGTTGGATTTGTGGCAGTGGTTTCAGATTTGTGGTTGGGAAATTTGGTGACTAATGAGGATGGCTGTGGGGATTCAGGCTGCTGTGAAACTGGAAGAGGTTGATGTCCAGTGGGCTTGGGTTTGGGCTTGGGCTTACAAGAATGAACTGGTTTGTGTCTTGGAAAGTGACTTTTGTTTTTCTTAAATGGATTTGAATGATGTTTGTATGAACCAGGTTTCAGTGGAAGACCTCCTGGTTTATCAGGATTCCAGTGTGAACGATGGTTTAGGGGAGATTTTGGTTTGCGAGGTATTTTTGGGACAAATCTCAGCTTCTGAGATGGCTGTTTTGTGTGTTTAATTATTTTTCGTCTATATGTTTTTGCCTGAGTTTTTGAGTGGCTAGGTTGTTTTATTTTTGTTGTGTTTATATGGTGTCTCCTTTGATTAGTTTGCTGTGGAAGACGGATTTTTGTTTGCCTAGATCTTTTCTCCAGGTTTGTATTCATGTTAAGTTTTGACTGTTTAGATGTTTTCTGTGGTTTTGACTTGTTCTGAAGCCGACCATTTTGTTTACTAGTTGAAGGAGGTTTAGGTTGATGTGGATTTTGTTGATTGTTGGTATTGGATTGAGATTTGGATTTCCTTAGTAATACTGTAGCAGTTTTATGTGGAAAATATTTGATAATGTAGTATCTTTTGTTAGTGGTTGATTTTCTATGATTTGGATGTTGGTGGCCACTTTGTTGCATTGGAGATTTTAGCCCAGGATTTTGTTGGTCAGTTTTTAGGTAAATTATTTTTTTGTTAGGTTCTCCTTTTATATATTTATTTACCTGTTGTCCAGGTCTTTTTGGTTGAGGCTTTGATTTTTTGGGCTGAATTAATGAGTTTGGCTTAAGTTTGGTTTGCACATTTCTTTGATTAATTGAAAGAGATTTGGATTGAGCTAGTTCAGGGTGACTATAAACACCTGAGCGTGTTTTAGATTTTTTGGTGAACGTTAATGAAGATTTTCCTGGATGAGATTGAACAGATCTAGAACTTGTTTTCAGAGGGAAATTTCCATGAGTTTGGGGACAAAGACGACCTTGTCGACCAGGGGAAATTTGACAAGGATTCATCTTCTTAGATGTCTTAGAAGCAACAGCATTTAAACGAGTTTGGGAGACTGCAGATCTTTGTTGGCTAAATGGATTTGCTTTGATGTGAATCCAACCAGTTTTAACTGAAGAAGGTGCACGCTGAAGTGAAGCAGGGCCTCGAGAAGATGGATTTGGTAATGGTCTGCTTTTTGGCCTATTTCTCTCTTGTGTCCCACCTGACTGACGAAAAGAAAGATGAAAAACATTAAGGACATATAAGATGACAAGTGCTGCCTTCAGACTGAAGTAAGAGGGACCCCTGACCTGGGTCCTGTGGTTTAAAGGGCCTTACTTTGGCCCTCATGTGGCCATGCAGGCAAGAGGAAGAGGAAGGAATCACCAGGAGGTTTTCTTCCCCTCTCCCCCAGTTCATTTCCAGAAATGCAAAATCCTTTTTCCTGGGTCCATCCTACAAAGAGGACCATGCCGCTAGCATGCACATGCACCCCTAGGCCTGAAGGGAAACTGAGGAGGATATTGGGCTGGAATATCCACATTGGCGTTCATGTGTCCTCTCCCAGTGGTGGGGTGGGGCTGAGGGAGGGAGGAGGAGCCAGGGATTGGAGGGGAGGCAGGCGGGCTGTAGGCCATGGCCAGGACCTTGCTTGTTATTACTCTGCCATCTTCTGACAAAGAATTCATGAGTCTGAGAATTTTAAATGGACTTTTTTTCTTGCTCCTTTATACTTTTCTGTTTTTCTCCAATTTTTTCTAGAACATATTTGTATTAGTTTTTCATCATTAAAAAAATGGAAAAAGTGTGTTGACGGTGTTAGGGAGATTGAACTGTGTATATATGAACCCAAAATATGGTAGACTTTCTGTTGGATAGAAAATATAGCATTTACCAAGGAGATGGACTTAAACCTAATTCAGTTGGCCAAGGCTGTTAGGAATAAGCTCCTTCAACTATTTGAATTTCTAAATATCTTTGTGCCATTATTTATCCTATATTCTTTGCCCTGAGGACTTGGCTTTGTTTATGATCCTTTCTCTGTTCCTCATTTTTCTATGTCCTTGTATCTAGGGTTGTAGTCCCTCAACTTAAAGGGTTTGCTCTAAGAGAGTATGTTTTCTTTGAATAATTAGGTATTGGCTAAAGTCACAGCTCAATTGTATTAATAGATGCTGACTTAACCACTAAAATAAACTGAACAGAAATGGAACATAGTCATTTGATGCTTTCTGATATTTAAAAAAAAGAGAGAGAAATGGAAAGTAGGCCCAGAGGGCGAACTGTCCTTTTCATCATATTTCTTGCAATAGTCGTGGATAACAAGATCTGCTTTTTCCACCCATATTAGTCTCACATTGAATTTTAACTCATGGTTTTCTTCAGCTTACTTTTAGTTCATGACATAAATCTGCCAATCCATCCATCTCAATGACTTTCAGAGCATCTTAACTTTTCTATATTCCACACTTCTTAGCAAATATTGGGTAAAGGATTCATAATTTGTTGAGAGAAACACTAAATATTCACTATCATAGTTGTTATTAAGACTCTTACCTCTCCATATACAGGTTATTGCCACTAGTCATTCCCCATTCCTGTTGATTTTTCCTATAGTCGCCAATACATTGTTTTAAAGATACTCTCTTTTAATTATAAAATTCCCTGCATGAGTTATAAGAGTATTTCCTATGTAGTAAAGTTATCAGTTCTCGTCTTTTTATCCTAACATTTTTGGCTCTTTTATGGTTGTAGTTATATGCATAGTATAAGGCACCTTCTCTCACTAACATTGCTATCCCTATGTAATAAGATACCATATAATAATGAAGTTCTTAAGGAAGGTGACAGTTTTAAAGACAACATGTATAATATTAAAAAGGGGACTGGACTTAAAGCTATATGGAGGTAGGGGTATAATCTGTCTGGTTCCATACTCAATTTCTGGAACCTACATAGTAGTGATCAGTAAACATTCATTGAGTCAAGTTTATTATCTGATCTCCTTAAACTTGACTTTATCCTAATCTTTGTAGTCCATTCTTTGGAAGCCCTGAAAAATGGTCTAAGTTAGTTGTATGTATTCCTAGATTTTTTCTGCCCCCCAATCCCCATCAGCTCTCCTCACCCAACCTTCCCCTGGCTCACTTCTTATGTTTCAAATGTTTAGCATTCCTTGTGTTTCTCAAAATATATTTTGAGGGAACATTTCTTTTTCTTATGAGGCATATGCTGTTAAGTTTTTATTCATTACCCACTTCTCTTTCCCTCTCTTTTTCCTTTATTTTGTTTTTATTCTTGCCATCTCCCCTGTCTTCTATTTTTTAGGTGAATTATCATTTTCTTAATTTTATTTTTTATTGATATGTAATAGATGTACATTTTTTTCAGGGTACCTGTGGATAATTTAATACATTCTTATAATTTGTAAAGATCAAAGCAGTGTAATTGGGATATCCATCACCTTAAAAATTTTTTCTTTTCTTTATGCCATAAACATTCAAATGATTCTCTTCTAGTTATTTTGAAATATACAATATATTATTGTAAATTACAGTCACCCTCCTGATCTATCAAACACTAGATCTTCTTTCTTCTTCTCCCTGCATTTTAATGTCCTCACTGCATTACATTTGTATTGGTGCCAACTATACCCTGGGCAGAGTGTTAGATGCTGGGGGTTCCAAGATGTACAAGATGGATATGGTGCACATGCTCATGATCTGCATTGATAATGAGCAATGTTATGCTATATTCCTCCATTGGAGAGTGAAATTCATTTGGAATTTTAAAGATGCTGAGAAGTCCTGCAGCTTAATCAAAATCCCAAACAAAAAAAAATCCATTTAATTTTTTCTAACTTATAATTTTTAAAGTTATTTGACTCCAGAGACTTAAAAAATTAATAGTTATGATGTAATATAATACAGTATAATAGTTGTTGGAGCATGCATCAGAAAAACTGAAACAAATAATATAAACCAATATTGATTTTTTATTTTTTGGCAGAGCCCATTTTGAATATTATTTTAAATTACTAACAAGTCTTTCCATACATGTGTGTTTCTTAGGCCTTTCATGTTTGAAATGACACATATGGTGACCTCTTTTTATATATTTTAAGACTAACAAATAAATGATAACAAATACTATGATATCTTGGATCTAAAAGAACTAATTTTCTCATTTACCAAAGTAGAGTTTCTAGTTATAGTTTTGTCATAAAAGTAAACTGCTAACTTAAATATGATATTAAACCTTTTAAAAAATTTCTAAAATAGATGAAATTTAACTGCATTGCTAAAATGCTTAAAGATATTAGAATATATTAATTTTCACTAAATTTTAGCAAATTATCAATTAGTGAGTGGGATTAATAAAAATATATTTCATTTGTATATTGCTTTTTAATTTTCACTTCTATTTATAAACATAGTCATATTTAATTGAAATAACAAATGTAGAATTACTGGAATTGAGACAAAAAATCATTTTGCAATAGATCCATATAAAGTGTGAACAGAACCATAATATGATATTTTAAGATAAATACATTGTTATAAGTAAACTTATATAAATGTTCACATACTTTTGTTTAGAAATATGATGCCCAATCGTACCACATATGATGGACTACATTATGTTGCATCCATCACATGTAATCTCCCTTACTGCCATCTGGTCCTCTGTGATCTGTCCTCCACACAGAACACAGGGCTTTTAAAAACAAAAGTCAGGCATCAGATCCCCTGCCTAAACTTCCCAGTGGGTTCCCACTGACCTCAGAATGAAATCCAAACTTCTTTTTCTTTTTTTTTTTTTTTTGCCAACCCCTCTGAGAGATTAGCCAACAGATGCCCCCAAACTTATTACCACTTAGAAGGCACTACAGAAGCCGGCCCCCACCTCACTCTTCCTTACAATCACTTACTTCCAGACACTGACCTTCTTTCTGTTCCTTGATTGAGTCAAGCTTGTTCCCTCTTTGGTGGACCTTTGTCTAGAATTCTCTGCTCCAATATCATTGCTTGTTGTCCCCCACCCCCACCCCCACCCCCCGTGTTGTTATTCAGCTTAAATGACACTTTTCTGGAAAGGGTTTTTGAAACATGCAACCTAAACTAACATTTTTACTCTCTATCATTTCACCCTATTTTAGTTCCCATAGTTTATTTTTATCATTATTTAAAATGATCTTTTTGTTTATGATTTGCCTACACTTTCAAGAAAGTAGGCTCTATGTGAGTAGTCAGTGACTTTGTCTTCTTTATTCTACATCGTATCTCCAGTTCTTTGAACAGTGCCTGGCACATAATTTGACTTTGATAAATGTATGTTGAATGCAAGAGTGAACTGTATTCCTTATATAAGCATCACTTAGTGTAACATGGAACTAATTCATTAATTTTTATTGGAAAAATCATTTAGATATCCTATAGAGTCTGGACTTTTTAGAGTATCATTTTGATCTTAAAAACTTTATTTCCTTAATCCACTCATGAATTGATGGGCACTTAGGTTGATTCCATATCTTTGAGATTGTGAATTGTGATGCAGTAAACATTCAAGTGCAGGTGTCTTTTCAATAAAATGACTTCTTTTCCTTTGTATAGATAGCCACCCAGATTGCTGGGTGGAATGGAGATTATCCTAAGTGAAATACCTCAGGAATGGAAAAAAAACCACATGTACTCTCTGATAATTGAGAGCTAACTGACGGGCACACGTGGGCACAAAGAGATATAAAGGTTATAGGAAATCAAGTGGGGTAGGAGGGAAGGGGTAAAACCGTACCTATTGGGTACAATGACCATTCAGGGGATAGGCACACTAAATGCTTCCACTTAAGCATTATAAAAGGTATCCATGTAACAAAAACATTTGTACCCCTTTAATATTTTGAAATTAAAAAAACCCCAAACCTCAAAAAAAAAAAAAAAAAACCCCAAAACTCTTTATTTCCTGAAGTCTTAACTTTTCTATTTCAGGGCTAATATTTTCTAGGAATTAACAAACAAACAAACATCAACAGTCTGTAAGAATTTGAGCTTTCTTTGTGATAGTTGATAATTTTTGTGTTTTAAAAAAGTGAAAGAAGACAAAGAAAATAATAACAGCAGTTTATTATAACACATTGTCTGGACTTTTGGGTGGGGATGGTGATCATTCCCCTGTGGCTACCCATGCAGAGGTTCCATATTATATGTGAGATAGTGAGCCTTTCTAGTATATTGGGCTATTACTTAGCTTGCAGGTGGAAGGGACAATATTCTTCTACATTCCACGTGATTTTTAAAAATAATCAAGCCTGGACAGGCATTAGTAGTTATGTTCTTTTTCTGATTATTAGTAGTACGCAAAGTTAGCTCTCTATGTATAGCATGTGGGTATCTTTTCAAGATCTTCTCAAATCCTATTTTCTTTGTGAATCTTTCTAGGAGTTAGTGAGGGCACAGGATGGATATCTAAAAGCAACAACCAGAAATTCCAACTTTATTTTCTATCCTGAGACCTTTATACTAACAAACACTAGATTATATGAAGTAGAGATGAATATTCACAAGAAGTTATATTTTTATGGCCTTTTTAGGTATGTAAAATGCCATATACACAAATATAGATAGGGTGCCAATAATAAAAAATGTAAAATATAGTGTTAAGAAATGTTTTTTTAATTTATTTATTTTATTTTATTTTTTTGTTTTTCAGCTCATTATGGGGGTACAAAAGTTCAGGCTATATATATTGCCCATGCCTCCCCATCCCCCCAAGTCTGAGCTTCAATTGTGTCCATTCCCTAGACAGTGCACATCGCACTCATCATGTAGGTGTGCACCCATCCCCTCCCCCCACCCCATCCCCCCCAGTCAGAACTTCAAGCGTGTCCATTCCCCAGACAGTGCACATCGCCCTCATCAAGTAGGTATACACCCATCCCTTCAAGGGATGGGTGTTAAGAAAATTTAACACCTAAATATTAAGTTTGAGAAGATGAAAGCTGAAATCAGAGATATTGTATCTTCTCTTGTTCAATTGCAAAAAGGGAATATATACATATATTTATGAAATCTCCAAAATAACTGGTTTCTATTTACAATTAAATATACAGGCAGATGAATTGAGCTCATGAGTACTTACTGAGAAGCAGGCCATCAAAGCCAATAGGCTCAGGGTCAGGCAAGGCGTCCTCATTGCTTCTAGCTGCTATTTGAAAGCAAGCACAAGAAATGTCCATTTTAGTTGTCATAAAAGATCCTCCCTATTTGTCCCAGAATAATGATAGCTCTGAAAAACAGTTTAAAAGAAAAATTGCTGTGAGACATGGTTATTAGAATTGTAGACGTGTGTGCTGCTCTTTGAAATATGTGAAATATAGTAGATGTTTAGACTCTTCTTAATGCTAGGGGATATGATTATGATACCATATATTTTACAGTAGAGTTAATACTACTGAATTTTTGGTAAACTAGCTGTTAGTAATTAAAAATTTCCAAAAATATGCTATGAGTATTAATGGAAAATAAATATATAGTTAAATCATATTAGATTTAATAAATATTATATGTTCAAATGTATTCATTTACTGTAGTTAAGAATCAAATAAAATGATTTGTTTGCATTTTCTGAGGGTTGGCTGATCTAAATCTCTAATAGAGAGTTGGTATAATTAAAGAGTTGGCATAATTAAATGATTTCCCATTGAATTAAGAATCTTAGAAACATAGATTGATACCACTGGAAAGCATTTGGGAGATGATCTCACTTCTCCATTGAGGATAAAGACATCTCCAGGAGCCTTAACTGTTTCACAAAAAGAGTCACCATTTATCAGACATATTCCAATGAAAGTCTGTGCCTTCTATAAATACCTTCATTTAATGATTGAGTTATAAATGAGGCCGATATTATTATCTTCACAATATATAGATAAATGGTTTAATTTCCTTATCCAAAGCCACAAATCTAGAAAGCATATGAGTAAGTATTTGAATCCAGGATTATCCAACTCTGAGTTATGTGGCTTCATTCAGATATAGTGGTATGTTAAGAAAAGAAATATTTTTCAAAACTTTCTGTAATACAAAGATCGATTACAAAACCATTTTCCTCGTGTGTTCTTAGTTTCATTGCTTCAAGGAACTTATGTAGAGCAAGACGTTTTTCTCCCCACTGGAGGTCAAAAATTTTGGTAGTCTTTAGTTCTTATTGTCAGCCACAATGTAGGTAAACTGTATATAACAATTATATTCTGAAAAGTAACACACAGCTCTATGTACAGTCATTTAGATGAAGGCTCATGTCCAGTTAGCAAATTTCACTAATGTTAAAATTATTTGCCAGTAAAAGAGTGCAAAGAGAAATCAAGACATGGCAAATCAGGTAGGATGTGGATTTCACTAATCTATGAAGTCCCATGAAATCTCATGAATTTCTTTTTTTGTCATACTATTAAATACGTTGAAGGTTAGAAAAATAAAATAACATAACCCACCACATTTCTAGCTAAAAGAACATTTAGAAATGCTGTTCTATTCAGTGAATTTTTATATTAATCACTAGAAATATAATGTTTAAGAAAATAACGTGGAGTCTCTATTCAAAAGTTTTAATTTGTGAATTCCCAAGTACCTACCCTTGAAGGAATCCTTCCTCCAGGTCTGGTCAAACTACCTGTCAGCTGAATTCTTGTCAGTTACTGTGTCTAGGAATGTTGATAGCTAAGAAGCAACTGAAAATCTAATGCAGCAAATAAGAAGGACCAGTGAAAGAATGTTTCTTATAGCCTTTGTACTAGATTCTTTTAGAAATAGGAAATACTGTAATAAAAGGTCATGTCTGGATTGAGGGTTTTATACCAAGAATGATTAGTTCTTTGTTCAGCTGACAGGTGTCCTTTGTACCTTGATTTCTTCCTGAGAAACAGTGGGTTGTGTCTTAATATGCATATTTTCCTGTGCGTAAGTTATGTGCTCTGGATAGAAGTATCTGTGTCAATTATTTTGGGGCCATAGTGGAAACTACTATTAATCAATAAAAAACAGAATAGTTAAAAATGTCTCTTGTATGCATACAAACTAAATTATGTATTACTAAATAAGTTTGAGACTATAAAAGAATAAAGGAAATTATAAAACATTTATAGCTGAATGACAGTGAAACACAAAAAGTCAGTATTTATGGGAGAAAGGGAAGTCTAATCTCTAGCTTTTTAATATTTATAAGGAAAGAGTAAAGATTGAAAACAAACGAAACTTTTAGTATCTCTAAAAACTGGGCAAAAACAACAAAACATAACAAGAGAAAAACCAAGGAAGGAAATATCAGGGCAGAAATAAATGAAGTAGAGAAAAAGCAATGACAACAAAAGCAATAGAAAAATATTTTGCAATACTTTGCAATATTTGCAATAGAAAAAAGTAATAGAAAAATATTTTGCAATACCAAAAACTTGCTCTTTGAAAATATTAATAATTTATTAATTCTGGAAAGAATGATTAGAAAAAAATGATTCAAATATACAATAATGAATAAAAAGGGGAAATAATAGTAATTAATAATAGGTGAGAATATTATGAATAATGACTTGTTAATATTTTTGAAAGCCTAGATAAAATGAATATATTCCTGAAAAATTATGAAACTCCTAAATTGGCATAAGAAGTAGGAAACTTAAATATAATAATCACCAAAGAATGAAAGAACTTGCTTAGTTCAAAAGCCCCAAACAAGAACAAACAATTTTATAGGCAACTCCTACTAAATTTACAGGGAAGACATAATTGTTTTAGAAAAAGTAGGAAAGATGCCCTAATCATTTTGTAAGCTTTTGTAACCTTATGTCCAAAATCAGAAAAGGACATACTAAGAAAATAAAATTATAGGCCCTTTTCATTTATGAACATATACTTGAAAATTTTAACTAAAACATCATCTAATTGAATAGTATAGCCAATTAATTATAGCTGTATCATGACAAAATAGGGTTTACACAGAAATTGAAAGGTTATTTAATATCAGAAAAATTTGTCAATGTAATTCACCACATTAATACAAAAAAGAAAGCCATGAATACATCAATTGATACAAAAAGTCATTTGCTAAAGTTCAACACATACATGTGCTAAAAGATTTTAGTATAGTAGGAATACAAAAAATTTAACTTGACAATGTTTATAAACTAACATCAGCAAAATTCATACTTAATTGAAACAAGAATGACTGGTATACACTGTGGTTTAATATTAAATATTAAATATTAAAAGACTTGTCCAATGCTATGAGAAAAGAAAAGTGTGGAAGAATTGTAATAATTGGAAGAAAGAAATAAAACTTTTATTATTAGCAAATATAAAATGATTTGCATAAAATGACCAACAAAATTAACAAACTATTAGGACCAGTAAGAGAATTCAGTATAGTTCTTGGAAGCAAAATCAACTGACAAAATAGATAAAATTTCTCTACATCAGTAATAGCGAACCGGAAGAGATAAGATAAATTCAGACAAAAATTAGGCATCATTTTTCCAAACAGAAAATAAAAAACAAAACAAAACAAAAAACCAGCTGTAAATAATCTTGGAATTAATGAAGCAAGGAATACATAATAATATCACAGGAAAGACATTTAAAACTCTGTTAAAAAACCAAAGGAGGATCCAGGTAATAGAGAGGTAGTTCACACTCAAGGATGATATGAGCTAACATTATATAACATTATATAGGTGTTCCTTCTCTAATAATCTATACATTCAATGCAAAAATAATGAAATTCTCTGTAGTTTTTGAGCAACTTGACAAATTTGTTCTAAAATGTGTATTAAAAAAAGATTTGTGGATAACTAAGTCAACTCTGAAAAAGAAGGGATGACTTTACCTGTTAGATATTTAGATGTTTAGACCCACAGCAAGACCATGGTAATAATTTTGGAGAGTATGGCACTGACATAAGGAACAAGGAGACCAATGGAACACAATGGGGAGATCTATGATAAAAGTGGCACCAAAATCAACAGGGTAAAGGGTGTACTGTGTAGTATATGATGTTGGAGAACTAGCTCACAAGGAAAAAACACTAAAGTCGAATCACCCTCTATATTCCTGATGGATTAAAGAATGAAAATTGAAAGGTAAACAAAAGAATGGACAAATACGTTGACTATGTTGACTTTCCCCTTCGAGCATTTGCTTGTCTTAGCCCTCTGATTGTTTATGTAGGTTATAACTATTGATAATGTTTACTGTATTCGATAATAAAACTGAGACATAAATTTCATTAATTCATTAAAAATAATGAACTCATTACATGTTAATATAGATTATACAACTTATTAAAATAACCATATTTTCTAAAAAATGAGAAGAGTAGCATGGTTTCACATTTTTGCATTTCTTTTAATATAATACAGTTGGATTTTAATATTTGCTTCTACATTCTGTTATGCTATGTTATCAGCCTCATTCTCATACATAGTTGGAAACAATAGAAGTCTTTTAATAGCTCTTTCAAATGATTATAGATTTTCTCCTTTGATACTAATCCAAAAGTGGTAGTTTTTTAAAGATTAGTTGCAAAGTGGAATCCAAAACCATATTAATAAAGTTTTCATACTCAGTTACATTTAAATCTTTTGGTTATTCTTGCACTTTGAATGCCTCTTCTACCCATGCAAGATTTTGTAACATTATGCATTGGTCATATGAAAACTGTAGCTTCACTGAATTAAGCAGATTTTCCAAATATTCACACATCAAAAAAGTTTCATTTTTTTTTAGTATCACCACCTCTTTCATCAGAAAACTCTTCAAGTATTGGGAGGCTGTTAAGGTGGCAGAAAGAAGTTTTTTAAAATTCTAACTTTCACTTGAAAGTTTAAATTTTATTACTGGCAACAAATCCTGTAAGTTGTTTTCTTTGAAATGACCAACTCCCTCTATTTATGAGAAAATGTATACTTTCCAAGTCCTAACAAACATAGTTTGCTAAACTGTCTATCAAGCAAAAATGCTGTTCCATGAAAAACTAACTTGTTACACTCTCAACAGAAAGCACATGTGCTTTTTTTTCAGATGAACGTTATACTTCACTATGCAGCAGAAGTGCTGTATTCATGCCTCCCTCTTCATTATACAGGATATTATAAAACAAGTCAGGGTTGAGATTTAATAAAATTAATAATATGTACTGCTCCAGCAAGGATGTTCTTTAAGTGAAAGTGGCCTTTTTTATTTTCTGCAAGTGTGTGGTAGAGGACAATTTTAGTGCTATTGTCTTGATTCCTGTTAAAGCATCAGTTTTACCCACCATCAGTGCAAAGGTCAACACAGAGAAAAAGGCAAATAATGTCTTTGTACTGTGATGAAAACAGTTTGACCTTGCAGATTCCCTGAAAGCATCTTGGGGACCCCCAGTAGTCTGCATACCACACTTTGAGAGCCACTGACATAGATGAACGGATGGATGAGAGACTGGGAGAAGATATTTGCACAGTTTAAAATCAGCCAGGGACTAAGGTGTAATTCCTGCGTACAACAGGAAAAAGAGTAGGACCCCAATGGAGAAATGGACAAAGGGAATCAAAGGCAGCTCAGAGGAGAAAGCCAAATAATGAACTTCTTCATAATCAGAGAAAAGCTAATTATTAATAAATCCAAATGATATGCTACCTTACATTCATCAGCATGATAAACTTTACAAAATTGGATGTTTGTAGTGATGTGGGAAATAGGAAAATTTGTGTACTCTGATGGGAGTTTTCATGGGTTCAGCTAGTTTGAAGAATAATCTGAAGGGTATAAATGTGCCAGGCACTGTTTAATGATACTGCCTTGTTCAATTCGTAGCAGTCCTCTGAAATAGGACTGTGATATCCCTACTTTAAAATTGAGAAAACTGAGGCACAGAGAGCTGAAACAAACTTCCTGATGTTCTATATTTAATAAATGGCGGGTTTGGGATTTGAACCCAGGCAGTCTGTCTCAACGACTGCATTACACGTGATGCTTTTAAAAAGAGTCTTCCAAGGTTCCTAGTCACAACTAGTCTCTCCATCTCATATACACCCATAGCACTCTGTTTTTATCCTTACTGTTGCAATCTTAACCATTTACTTCTAATAATTACAGCATGTACTTGTCTCCTACTGCGTTGAGGTAGTATTGCTATCTTTATGAACCTTTAAATTATCCTCAGTATAAACTTGCTGAATAGATTTCTTTTATATTTTATTTTACAGAAGACTTTGTAAATCTTGCCAAATGATAAAATATAACTTCTTTGCATTTTGGTTAAAACAAATTTTACCTATATTGAAATAAAAATGTAGAGAAATCCTTGAAATACATAGTTTTATAACTTACTAATTGAATAATATTTATGGTTATACAACAATTTTCTTCTTCAGTGTAAATCTCCCCTCTTCCTCATGTGTTATCCCTGGTAACATTGGGCTGTCCATCCTTCAATACCAGTGTTCTCAAATCCTGCTCTGTTATTAAGTGTGCCCGGACACTGCAAACATTTTTGGTTGGTATCTCTCTTTTTCCCTCTGAATCCTTGCATTGATTAGAGAGTACTAACAATTTAGTCCTATGTATTTTATGTATAATAATATATAATTATATAAATATATAACATACCTTATATATAATTATTACATATATATCATTATATAATTATAGGTGATATTATATGTAATATTTAGTTATAATTATATATAGTTATATATTATAGTTATAATGATACTATATGATTATTACATACTACATAGTATATATTATGTAGAACTAAGTTATATGCATTATATATATTTATATCACACACAATGTGCATATTCTATCACTTGTATTAAATTATAATAGAACAGAATTTATGTATGCTGCTTTATGTGCTTTTTTAGAAGGCTCCATAGTTTCCAGAGCTCTGGACATAGCAGCTTGACCTTAAAAATTATTGCATTTTGAATCTTTGAAGTCTTTAAGTCTTTATGCTAACCTCTATGGTTAGAAAATGGTTATAAATTTGTATTTTTGCTGATATAAGTATAATCTTTAACTTCCCTCACCTGGGAGATTTTGGTTGGGTTCTGCTGATTCAGTACATGGAGGAGGGAGGTAGGGGTCCTACCCTGCTCTCTCCCCATTGCATGCCGCATTAACTGGCAGTAGTAACATTTCTGAACAACAGCAGGTCCTATTGGGTGTCCTTTCCTCCATGTCCCAGCTCTTATTCAGGCTCTGGGATCATTATTTTCTCCCTTTTCCTCCATAAAATTAGGCCCACTACTAGCTCCACTGGGAGACCCTGAATGCCTCAGTACCCCTTGTTGGTCTTTTTAAATCCTGGCCACTCTCTTTAAGTAGATCCTTTATTCATTTTTTTCTTTTTCATAAAGAGTCTCTGTTTCCTTCTGGGAACCTGACTTATCAGTTGTTGGTAGATGATAAAACACAGGCTAGAGTGATATAGTCTTTATGACAGCAATAGGTGCATTTTGTTGATCAAACATTTTATTCGTTAGGTGCACTGGTTAGATTCAGGGATGGTTTCATAAAAATCACTGAAGTTTATTCCTTGTAAGAGCTCAGAGTAGTTTGGAAATACCATTTCTTGCATCTTCAACCAAAAATGGAAAGGAATTTTTGCCAAAGACTCTGAGAGGTCGTGCTGCTTGCTGTAGTTGGATAGGGGGTTGTCACTGGGAGAGTGGCACTCAGCAACAGGGTGCCGGGAGGGTGGGTAATAATTTGAGTAGCATCTTCAGTAGGTGCTGTGGGGGTCGTTGCTGCTGATGTGGGGGTGGTGGGCTTTGTTGAGGAGGCAGCAGTCGTGGTGGGCTCCGTGGAAGTGTCAGTGTGTGCTGCGGCAGTGGTGGTGGATTTAGAGGTGATTATTGTTGTAGCGGTGGTGGTTGCTTTTATTTGGGGTTCAGGGTTAGAGGAAGTAAGGTAAATAATAGGATATGTAGGAAATCGGGGACATGGGAGTATTGGCCCCCTAATAGGTCTTGGACGGTAAGGTCCTGATTGGAAAGGTGGATTTGGATAATTTGGAAAGGGTGGAGGTCCCAGTGGAAAGGGCTGAGGTGGAACTCGACGTGGGCCAAAGCGAAGAGGAGGATGTGGATTAAGTATCAAGCCATAGAGAGGAGGGAAACATGGCGGACCCCTTTTTGGCCTGTAGGGTTGAGGAGGTGGCAACTGATCAGGTGGATATAGTTGTCTGGGGTCTCTTTGACTCTCACTGGGCTGTGGAGATAAAAAAAAAAAAAAAAACAAACACCGTGGTTTCTAAATGTGATGATTTCAAGTTTAAACATTAAGATATACTGTATACTTTTAAAAGTCATATATTTCACTGAGAAAATAAGTGAGAAAAAAGAAGTACTAGAAAATTTCCCTTCCCTTCTGGAAGCCTGGACACTCAAAAATTAGGATAGTATTAAATAAGGAAAAAAATGACAATTTTGCTATCTGACCTGCAGGTTTTAGAGGGGGCCAAATCACCTTGCCTATAAAATAGACCATCTTTGGAAATAGTGTCAAATGGTGGAGGTAAATGCCCCAGTGGGACTATCTGGGAAAATTCTCTTAGTCCATTCCAAGAACTCAGTGAAATTTCAGGGTCAGAACAATTAATGAATTGTGTAACTATTAAACTATTAGATTTAACACCTCTTTCTAGAGACTAAGGGGAACACATTTAAGACCCTTCCTTACATGAGTCTGAAATCTAGTAGAAGATAAAACTCACCCCCCCCCACACCAAACTACAAAACAAGGTATTACAATAAAAAGCCCATGGGAGGTAGCATAGTATGTTAGTTAAGATTGAAGATACTGAAGTCCGATTACTAGGGTCAGTCCTTGCCCTGTGGTATGCTACCTGGGTGAGTTGTATACAGTCATCTCTGCTCTGTTTCCTCATTTCCCAAATGGTTCTAGCAATAGTTCTCACCTTATATAGTGGTAGGTAGGATTATATGTAATCTATGTAAAGTATTTTATTTATGTAAGTACATATACCTTACCTTAGACATGATAAGGTATAGTAAGGGTTCAATATAAATTTGAGCTATTTTGTATTCTATGATTAATAAGAATGGTGGTCTGTAAATGGCAAAAGTTCAAGATATAATTGATGCATACAAAAATTCTAGAAATTGAAAAGGAAATTTTGGTTTTGATAAAAGAGGGTTAATAATTACCTTATAGAGAAGATAGCATTTGAAATGAGATTAAAATAATAGAGTTGAAATGAGCAGAAAGAAGCCAAATTAAAATAATATCATAAGCAAATGAACAGAGTCAGAAAAGTAAAGTCTTATTTTCGGGACAGTCAGAAGATCAGTTTACCTGAAAATGGAAGTTTTGGGAAGGGGTGAGACTCTGGTCAGTCTCTTGCAACATTTAATCCTTGCTTTTGTGTCTGTGCCATATTCCCTTGGAAATATCAAACTTTGGATCAATTCTGTACAAACCACCTTCCCTGTATCTTCTTCCAGGGTGATAAACATTGCTGGAGAATGTCACAGGCCCTAAGTGTTAGCAACACTAGAGATTCATAGTATTTGTCTTCATCTGGTGCCTGAACACTGCTAAACCATCTTCTCAACATCATCTCACTTCCACCCTTCCTACTCCCACCATGCATGCAACAGAAGATGACTTTGCCTTCTGTTTCACATAATTGAGGCCATCGCACATGAGAACTTCTTCACTTTTTTTTTACTGCACACCCATAAAATGCACTGATATCTAGCTATTCTCTCTTCAAGCTTAAGACCAACCTCTTCACCTGTATTCTGTATCTATATCTTCTCCCTCCTTGGGGTCTTTCCTATCTTAATTGTCATTTTTCCCTCTTGTAACTTAAACCTCTTTCTAATCCCTGGTTCTATTCATTCAGTCTATAATATTGATTTACATCTCATACATTAAAGAATCCCATTCTCGACCTAGGGTACCACTGTAGATACCATCACTTGCTTATCTTTTTCCATTCCTAGCCAAATATTGTGGAAGTCTAGACTAGATTTTCTGTTTCCACTTCCTATTTTCCTATTTATCCTGATTTCTGTTCCCAACACACAACTGAATCACTTTTACAAAGATCAGTATTGACTCAAAAATTAGAATTTCAGTCATTTCAGAGGAGGCTATAGCCATGTTTTTGTCACATGACCTATTTCTCTCTGGCTATATTTATTTGGGTTATTTCTGGACAGTTGACCCAAAGACTTACAAACTACTTGCTATCCAGGATCGTGGGCTATGTGGCTAGATGAAGAAAAATAAGCCAGGTTTATAAAATTCTTCCCCTTTGTAACCTGAAATAGGAAATATGGAGACCTCCCAGTGAGAAGTGGGAAATAAAATGTGAATATTGTGAAGATGAAAAGAGCCAGACAGAGGCGGGGACATTAAAAAGGCCACATGCAAACTAAGTGATGAGACCATGAGCAAAGAGAGCATCTCAGAGCGAGAACAGTGCAGGGAGCAGAAGGGATGCCATGAGAAATAGAGACTGATTTTTAGGACTGCCTGGGTTTGCTGTGCTAGTTCTAATTTACATTTATTCTTGTACTAACTTCCTTTTTCTTGAAATATTGCGAATGGAACCTTTTCTCTGCAACCAAACAAAAAAACCTATTAACACCGGTGATTCAACCTCATCTTTTTCCACTCCCTGTACTGTCTCACTTTGGCCATGTCAAACTATTACCAGTTTTTTCAACATAAGGAGCTCTTTCCCACCCCCTTCCTTTGTACAAACATTTCCTGTAGCAAGAATTCTTCACTCCCTCCCTAATTTCCATTCACCTGGTAAGCTCACGGTCTTCCTTAAAAATGTTTGAGTAACTTCATTTTCCCCCCAACAATTTAATTTGAAAATTAAATTAATTGTATGGCAAATATCTTCCTACAATATACAATCAACTAAAATTTTACTTTTGTGAAACTTTCACTCTAGCCAAAAACAAACGTTATCACTTTCTCCTCACTGTGATAGTAATTTCTTTCTTTTCTTTCTTTTTTTTTTTTTGGTATTTTTCTCCTCTTTTAGACCATGTGCTGTTTTATTGCTGCTGGAGGAATAAATCGTATCTTCCTCAGCTTTGTATCTCCAGGATCTTTGTCAGTGCTGGCATCTTTGTGAATAAAAAAAAAAAATAGGAAGGAAGAGATGTTTCTAGATTAGACCTAGCTTTCCCAGATTTTACCTGCCCTGTGTCCTCTTCATGCCAGATCACTATCCCTTCCTCCCCACTGACCATGGACCAGATGGTTAGTCATATATAAATGAGAAAGAAAAAGGAAAATAGTAAGTCCGTAAGGATCAACAGGTTGGCACTGTGATTTTATATAAAAAACGACATCATCATTGGTGTCAAAACTTTCTTTGAAATTATGATTAACAAGAAATATAATAAGAACATTTAGGATGGAGGGAACTTACCATGAAATGTGAAATAAGAGCCAACAGGCCCAACATGAAAGTTAATTTTTTCATTCTTTAATGTTGCTCCTGAAAGCAAGCCATTGATTGTCCATGGTTAGTCAACAGTATTTTCTGAATTTAAAAATCAAAATTTTGAAAGAATTCTAATACTTGTTACGTAATATGATGAAGAAAAAGAACCAAATCCTTTTAAAGACGTACTGGACACTTTGGGGGAAAAATAGCATATATGCACAGCAATTTTGTCATGTTTGTGTTCTTTGATACCAGAATAATGGTACATACTTTATAAGAGATAAGTCTAGATAATTTTTGAAGGTCCATTTTAAAAGTAAAAGCATTTTTAGAAACTCCTCATTGCCTTTAGTGGTGACCACTTTGGAAGACGATAACTTTTTTGGGTATACTTTTGGTATGTTTGCTTAAAATTAGTCAAAACTTACAGATTTCTATAGATTTGTGACTTGGATATGGTAAATGTGATAGGGCTAATATAAAAAAATAACTTCTTAATATGATGATTATATTGTTATTAGATTTATCTGAAAGGAAAGGAATTGTGTAATGTGTGTTTTTCCTTTAACATCATCCTACTGAAATATTATTGCCTTGATATGTTTTTTTCCAAGTGATTCCCTAAAGCCAATTATTGTCTATCTGTGTGATTAGGAAAAAGAGGTTTTACCCTTAATTTGTTTATAATTTTAAACTGTGTATTGTAAGTACATGGCATCCTGTGTTTTGAGAAGGCAAAGTTCAAGCACTGTCAGGCTGCCAGGTTGTCTGGGGTCGGTGTGTTGTCTGGGGTCGGTGTGCTGTCTGTCATCTGCACTAGCCTTGAAGATGGTGTAGGAAGAAAGGTCCACAAATTCCACAATGGTGTGTGCTTGCAGCTACCCCCTTAAACTCGCTTTTCCTAACATGCTCTCTTAAAAGCAGCTTAACAATACGTTAAATACCTGACTCAAACACGAACAACAGAAATGCAAATCTATCTTTACATACATTTTTAAGACTCTTCTACTCATGATTGACTTTAGAGATTATTAAAATATAACAGTAGAAAAATCAATAGATTGTGAAATTGGATGTAAATTGTGCAACTAATTAACATGAATGATCTTTCTGACACACTTTTTCAGAAATTTTAAAGATTTGGCAAGGTTTACTACTGACAATTTTTTCTTTCTTAAAATATATCTGAAAGTTTTAGGTAGCATGACTATTTCTATTAAAAATTGTAAGAATGATATTTTTTGAGACTATGAGCAAAAGTTAGAATTCCAAAGTAAAAAATCCTTACATTTGTATTTCTAAATACCTACCTTGGTAGAAGATTCTTCTTTGGAACAATCAAACTGTTGCTTAATCTTACTCTTGCCAAATACAAAGTTTAGGTGGCCACAATTTAAACATTCATGAAGAAAAATAACTTACACAGAAAAATCTCCCTTCTTAAATACCTCTCTCTGGATTTCCACTGGAGGTAAGAGAAAGGTTAAGAGAAGGTAAACATCTGTATTGATATTATTTATTGAAACAAAGAAGTAATAGTTGTGGTTGCCAGTTTGGCAGCTTCCTGTATAGAACTGTGATCCAATCACTGTCTAGCAGGCATTGGGGAAGCACACGGGAGGCTGGAGTTCAGTGGCTTTCAAACTTGGCTGCACATTACAATCACCTGGGAAGCTTAAAAAATTCCCAATTCTTAGTCCTTACTGAAGACCAATTCATCAGAAGTTATGGGGAACGAAAAGGCAAAAGAATTTAAAGACTCCTCAAGTTATTACAGTGGGAAAACTTGTTTGAGAACCACTGCTAGAATTTAAAGACTTCCCAAGTTATTACAATGGGAAAACCTGTTTGAGAACCACTGTTGTAAAATGGTGTGGATTCTGGGGTTTCCGTGTTTCTATATAAAATTACAAGAACTGACATGTGTACAGTAAGAATTGGTTTATTTGGGAAGAAGGAATTTGAAGAATGGAAAAAGGAAGTAGTTGAAATAAATGCTTTGTCTCAATTTTGGAAATTACAGGAAAAGATCTAGTGGTGAGAGACAAAGAATTAGGAAATAGAGTTCCTATAATTTCTCTTTTTTTTTTAAAGTACATGTCAGAATTATGACACAAAAATATAAATCATGCGCTTCTGTTATAAAGAGTGGGCCACACTTTAATTCTGTAAAAGAAAAATGCCTTTTCCTAAAAGAGGTATTTTCATTAATTGTGAAAGTGTTAATATGAAGTTTGATACAATTAGCATCTTGACTCTCAAATAGGAATCTTGGGTTCTAGTCCTACTTCTGTCATATGTGTTCTTCCTTTGATGATCTCTGGGCCTCTCCTTCTTTATGTGATTCCTCTCTTATTCTTCTATATCTTTAGTATCTTATGATGGGCTGTATCAATTGAATGAAAAAGAAACCCATGTATAAATTTAGATTATGTCCACATTTGAATAATATACCAAAATTGCATTAAACCTATGATTTCTTAATCTTAATTTGATATTTTGTTCCTAGATATGTAATTTTATTTAAGTTACTATCTGTACACATGCATTTGAGCTACTTAAAATATTAAATGTGTGGAAATTACTTAATAAATTTTCATCAAGCTAATGAATATCTGAACTACATAAAGGATAATTCAATACTCCAAAATATATTGGGTTCTGTAAGTATGTGGTATTATCACCGTTACTGAGCAAGATGAATGGATACAATGTACACTAGCCTAGCAAAGATGGGAGGTATGGACAAATTATAGAATCTATTTCTAATTTACACAAAAGGATATAGTAAATGAGACAATTTTATGTTTAAGATAAATTCAGGTACTGAGAGATTTGCCTATATGAGTTAAAAATCTATTCAGTTGAGAGAAAATTACCTTATACTAGAAGATGTTATACTTTATTTCCTAATAGCTATAATTTGTTGAGTCCTTACTATGTCCTAGATTATGTGCTAATCACTGCATGTAGATTAGCTCACCTAATCCTTATAATAACTCTTTGTAATTTATATTATTGCCAGATTACTGACTAAACAATAAATCATAGAGGAGTCAAGTAACTTGCTGAAGTTAACACAAATAGCTAAGACAGAAATTGACCCTAAAGTTGTCCTATTTAAGAGCTTGAATTCTTTTCCCATTATGCTATTTTGTCTCCCAAATCCAATTGATTTCCAACCACTTAACTGATTAATATACTTTTAAAAATATTAATATCACTTACAGAAACGTGGATGTAGCCCTTTAGTAATATGTGATATCAATTTAGGGAGTAGCAAACAATTAAAAGGATGGATAGAACAGAATAGAAAATATCAGATTGTATTACACGTATTTTTTATGGTTGTACATGTTGGGTGCACTGGGTTATTATATAAAATATATGTTTTCTGTGAGTTTCTGTCAATAAAGTGTAAGAGTCTTCTGTTATAGGGTAGTTTAGTGATGGTGTGTAGGATGTAAGTCTGGTAGCCTGAGTTACATCTCACCTCCCTTCCATACAGGCTGTGTTTTGTGTGGTCACCTACTTAATCGAATTATGCCTCAACATTGTCATTCACAAAATAATACAGTATTAACAGTAATTCTACTTCATAAAATTGTTCTGAGGATTAAATAAAATAGGACGTAGAAAGTCTGACCCACATTATTACTAAATGTTAGTCTTTCAATGGAAATTCCTTTCTTCCTTAACTCAATTTTTAAAATATTCTGGTATGATGAATCTCTGGTAAAGGGGTAAAACATATTTAAATTTAAAAGGTGATTTAAAATCTTTTGGTGGTGATGGGGGAATTAAGTTAAAATTGATCTTAAACTACCAAGTTTTCTTTGCCTTGTTGGATCTTTGCTAATGACAAGTTTCCAATTAGAACTTATGTACAATTTGTTAGTTTGCTGATTCTGTTTTACACAATTCTGTTGCTATACCTTATATGACTCAGGAAATCTTTAAGTTAATACTGGATATTTCCTGAATTGTTACCTTCTCTAGTAACATGCTCATTTTGTGGACATACAAACAACTTTCCTATTTGGTGCTATGAATTGTTCTGATGCCCAGTATATTTTCAGTCAAGTGTTGTAAACACAAAGTGTGATTTATAGTTGTAATGAATCATTGGCTGTGGAGGACTTAGGGAGGAACATTGTCAAAAGTGAAATAATTTCTGCATGGGGTACAGCCAACAAAGGATGAGTGTCTAAAGCAGGTAGAAGCATACTTCTTTGAAAAACAAAAACTGCTACTCAAGAGAAATTTTAATTAAAACCTGATATTGGCCGGGCGCGGTGGCTCACGCCTGTAATCCTAGCACTCTGGGAGGCCGAGGCGGGTGGATCGCTAAAGGTCAGGAGTTCGAGACCAGCCTGAGCAAGAGTGAGACCCCGTCTCTACTAAAAATAGAAAAAAATTATATGGACAACTAAAAATATATATATATAGAAAAATTAGCCGGGCATAGTGGCGCATGCCTGTAGTCCCAGCTACTCGGGAGGCTGAGGCAGGAGGATCGCTTGAGCCCAGGAGTTTGAGGTTGCTGTGAGCTAGGCTGACGCCACGGCACTCACTCTAGCCTGGGCAACAAAGTGAGACTCTGTCTCAAAAAAAAAAAATAAAAAAAAAAATAAAACCTGATATTAAAAGACATTGATGCAATACTTCCTAGAGCAATACTTAAAGCAACAATAGCCTTTTGTTACAGGAGATTGAAGTGCTGGTATAGTCTCACCATTGGTAGTGAATAAAATTACTTAGCAGATACATTTTTTTTCTAGTAAATATGTATCTAGCAGTATTAAAGGCTGTGATTTATGTTTTCTCTCTGCTTTAGTGCCCTTTTCTCCCTTTCATCTGAAAATTGTTAGCTTATTATTGAATTGATCCTTTTGAATTATGAAATGTGCCTTATCTCTAGTAATACTTGTCTTTAAATCTGTTTTGTCTACTTAATAGTATAGCTACATTTGCTTCCTTTTGGATAGTGCTTGCATGGTATGCTTCTTTCCATTCTCTTCTTTCAATCATTCTATGTCTTTATGTTTAAGGAGACTCTCTTACAGACAATATATAATTTAAAAAGTGTCTGCCAATCTTTGTCTTATATTAGAGAATCTAATCTGCTTACATTAAATATAAAGTACTGAGGTCTTTGTGTTTAGATTTATCATCTATTTGTTTTCTGTGTGTCCCATGTGTTACATTACCTTTTTTCTTATTTTCTTTCTTTCTTTTTTTTTTTTTGAGACAGAGTCTCACTCTGTTGCCCAGGCTAGAGTGCCATGGCATCAGCCTAGCTCACAGCAACCTCAAACTCCTAGGCTCAAGCAATCCTCCTGCCTCAGCCTCCCAAGTAGCTGGGACTACAGGCATGCACCACCATGCCCAGCTAATTTTTTCTATATACTTTAGTTTTTCAGCTAATTTCTTTCTATTTTTAGTAGAGACGGGGTCTCGCTCTTGCTCAGGCTGGTCTCGAACTCCTGAGCTCAAACGATCTGCCTGCCTTGGCTAGATACAGATTGGTATTCCTTGCATTTTCCTTCTCTGGTGATATTATATTTTGAATTAAATGCATTTTTCATGAATTTCAAGACACCTTTGAGAAGTGGGTTTGTTTAAAGATGTTGTAATTGTAAGCACATATTTCCTTCTCTGTAATCGTTAAAACTGTTAAAGCAAGTATGCAGATAATTTAAGCATTTACCAAACAAGTAATATGAAAGTGAAATTGAGTGGATAAGTGGTGTTCATAGTGTTGACAAAAAAAAAAAAAAAGAAACTCTTCTTTTTGACATTCTCTAACCCCCGGAGGGCAAAGAGCTTATTTATCCAGGTAATTATCCTAGTTCTTGGCACAGGACGGTTAGTAAGTAATATGAACAAATTTAAGAAAACACTGAAGTGGAGGCTTCTTAGCTCTGGGTACTTTTGTTAAGACTCTTTCATCCGGAGAGAACAATCCTGAGCAAAAAGATATAACTAGAACAGATTATCCACTTTTCCCTGAGAGACCTTCAATATTAACCTTGGCATGTCTTATATTTGTTTATCTTACTCTTCCAAAATTCCCCGTCTCTCAGATCATCCACCTTTACCCAGACTCTCATCCCCAGATGGTTGTGTCATCATCTAGTTGGCCCCAATCCCTTCTTCTTCCCCTATTTCACAAACATCAACTGTGCTCTCTTAAACTCATGAAGATACATCAGCATGACTCTGTATATCTCAGTTTCTTCTGAGTGTTTGTGGTAATATATTGCAAAACTCAAAACTTGACTGTATCCCCAGAGCATGGCTTCTACTATAGTACTCAGCAGAGGTGGTTGTATTTTCTCCATACTCTGTTCCATAGGTCTTGAGATTCAGGAAGACGACTTTGCCTTCATTGCTGTTTCATCAGTGATTCATAGATACTAACATATAAGAAAAAGTAATATCATTAATGTAAGAAGAAATCTGAAGTAATAGTTAATGAGAAAAATATGACGATGTGTGATAATAATTAATGATACTTACTGAGAAACATGGTACAAAAGTGCAAAGGCCCAAGATCAAAGACAGTGGTTTCATCCTATGGTTGCCCCTGAAAGTAAGCACAATGGCTGATCAGCATTGCTTTTTTTTTTTTTTTTGACTAAAAGGTATTATTTGGGACATGTTACAACAATGGGATATAATGTGATATTATGTAATGCAGGTATACTATTGTATCATTTTTAAGGGATTTGCCTAATATGCTTTTGGACTCAGTATTAATGTGGGACAATATTGGTAGGGATATAAAATTTGACTATAAAATAATGGAACTATTTTTTATTTTTGACTTATAAACTGACACTGGAGATACTACCAAAGAGTTGTTCATAAAATGTTCTGAGCAATAAAAACTTTTATAAGCAAGGTTTTTCCCTTTATAAGTAACTACTTTGAAATGAACACTTACTTACATTTAAGCATTTGATATCTTTTATAGCAGTTACATTACTGATTTCTGTAAACTTGTGTTGAGGTATTACTGTTTTTAACTAGATCATATGTTATACATTTAAATTCTTGGAACACCTCAAAAACTAAGGAAGGGATAGGAATCACTGTTGGATATAATCTAAGGGAAAAGAGTCACATAATATATATCCTGGTTTTAACAACATTTTACTAAGTTATCTTAGTCCATAATGAGTGGTCTCCAGTGCTTCCAAAAATCCAAATATGGGAGATCAAAGAGCAGGGCAAAGAAAACAGAAGTGTCCGGGTATTTTACTCTAAATTGGCTCAAAATGTACAATGTATTTCAAATACATGATAGTCTGAGTTCTGGGACAGCAACTCCATGCACCATTGTGTAGATTGGTTTCCTGACAGTCAACTTTGCCCATAGGTTGAATGTGTTGGCTGAACAATGCAAGTCTTGAAAGAATCCTAGGGACAAGATTTCACTGGATATTCAACTATATGTGGATATGGCCATTCCTTTAAACTTTACTTTTCCTATAATCTATTCTTATAAGAAGTTTGAATAACAAAAGAAAAACTAATAATAAAAATATAAGATTATTCCCTCTTTTAGAGTACATCTGAGAGTATTCTCTCATTATGAAGTTTAAAGAACTTTAGGGTACATCAGGGGGAAAGTTAATTGTGTACTTTGATGGACTGATTGTCCCAAATGCCTAACATGAATACTTTATTCTAACATGTAGAAGTTTTCAAAATTTAATACAATTAATGTCTTATAATTTCATGTAAGGTATTTGCTTTTTGGTAAAAATGAGTGTTCTGTAAAAAGTTCGTGAAAATATGATCTTCAAAGTCTGAGAAAAATTTAATATCCAAAGTAAAAATTCTTCAGTTCATATTTCTAAGTACCTACCTTTGTATGAGGATCCTTCTTAGGGCTGATTAATCTGCTGGTCACAATGACTCTTGCCAGTTGAAAGATGGCAAATAAAGGTGAGAAAGGACAAGAAATCTCTTATATATATATATTTCAATGGATTTCTATTGGCAGTAAGATAAAGGCTAGTTGGAGGTAAAATAACTTCTGGGTTGGTGTACTTCAAACAAAGATAGGAAATCTGTCATTGCCAATTTGGCAATCTTTTTCTGCATTTTTTTTTTTGTTTCTGAGGAGCTTTGACTCATTCAATATTATTTCTTAAGGAATCACATACCTCATAATATGCTATGAAATATAATCTGGGGTCTGTGGTATACCATTTCCTCTTTATTTTTTTAAAAAAGCAAAAGCTGTTCTATTCCAAGTAATTTTAATGGGTCATTTTTTATTATGTATTACTCTCACCATATTTTCTATTTTATATCAAAAACTACATTGTATAGGAAATAAAACATTTTAAAGTTGAATTCTAATATGATGTGGAGAGAATTTAGGAACAAACATGAGAATTAAAAACAGAATTGACTCTTAAACAGATGTTGCTTGGATTAAGATTTTGATCTAAATTCTGGAAATAGCAGGAAGGAAAAACTGGTGGTGGGAGAGGTCAAATAGTCAGAAGGTTCATGTGGTTTCTCAAATCTTAACTATATTTTATTTCTTTGAGTCTGTGATTATCTAAAGGTATTTGGATTATTTAAAAGACCCGTATATGAATATTTTTGAGGAAGTTCTCTTTTGCCAATGAAGGACTAAATGAGATCAGCTGTGTTTTAAAACGTCATCTACATTATTAACTTGCCATTATTAATTTGAGAGACATAATTAAACAAAAATAGGAAGAAGTGCAAAATTCTTGATTATGGGAAAATTACATAGAGATACTTTTACTTTGAAGTGGATGCCTATTGGAAAGTCACAGCTTTTATTTTTGAGAATTTCTCCTATGCTAGATGATCCTATAATCTCTAGTTTTATAAGTTATGATATAATAATAATAGGTATTGTTTATTAAACCTTTTAGCATATTCCATGTGGCAGGATGAAATGAGTTCTATTATCACCCTTTTTTGTACATAGATACTAATTAGCTGAGTGGGACTTGACCCTAAGTTTGTCTATTTCAAGCCTGAGTCCTTAACCAGTATTCTCTGCTGCCTCTCAAATCTATTAATATATAAATGCCATCAATTTAGAACAAATATGTTACAGTACATTGTGGAGATGAATCAAGTGAATTTATGGTCACATCATTCTATTTCAAATCCAACACCAACACTTGTTATCTGGATGGTATGGGTCAACTTTATTATGCTTCAATTTTTTCATTTGAAAAATGTGGATATTTATAATTTATGTCATGGAGTTTAGTTTCTACCTCCCAACTGCCTTCTCTTTCTTCCTCCTTTATTTCTTTTGCTCATCTGACATTTTTGAATATGTGCTGGGTGTTAACACATAGTGCAAATTGCTGAAGTTACAGCATATCTAAATGCTTAGTGTTTTAAAAATCTTTTGGAAGTCGTAGGTGGTATAGGAATAGAGAAGACACACTTGTAGAGTTTATCTTAGTTTTAAAATTACAGTACTTAATTTCATTTCCGCCGTTAGAATTTCACAGACCTTTAAAAATTTCTGATGACATAATCAAGTATACTAAATTCTATTACTGGTTGCTAATCTTAGCCCTTAATCTATTGCTGAACCATTTACATGTCCAGACATCAGTGAAGATGATTCTATTTCTAATAGTTTCTAAGTTAACATATTAATAGAAAGTTCCACTTCCTTCTCTGCCAATAATTGCAATAGAGTTTCAAAAGATGAATGTCTCTTCTTTCTTGTTTTGGTGCCAACATATTCACCAGCCAGGTGTTTTAAATCAAAGTGTGATCTACATTGTAATGGATCATTGGCTCTGAAGGACTTAAGATTAACATTGGCCAAACTGAAAGACAATCTCTGAGTGGGTTGTGACTAACAAGCGAGTAGAGGAATACAAACAAACGGAAGCACCTGTCTGTTCAGAAAAGGAAACAGTCACTCAAGTTAATCTTTAATTAACTCATGACTTTAAAATAACCTCACTAAATACTTACTAGAATAATACCGAAAGGAGCTAATATCTCTGGTCACAGGAAATTCAAGGTGACAGTAGAATCACATCATTGTTAGTGCAGAGATTTATGTGAGAAATGCAAACCATTTTCTTGATATGATTAGATTAGCAGAATTAAACAGTCATGCAGCCACATATTTGAAAATTACTGCCAAATTTCATTATACTTATTTCTGCTAAAATATGGCAGTAATAATTGTTTCTTTGGATCTGTGGAACATGTGTGCTTCCTGTATGTTATTCAGAAATTGGTCATTTTGTTTCTGGGCTAATGACAAAGTAATGTTTTTCACACTTTATAATTTACAGATTGTTTTTAAAAATTCCTATAGAAAATTTGTTGTGTGGGATTAATCAATGATGCCATGATGAAATGTAATTAATAATAAGGTTTGTAGACTGAAAAAGAGCTAGAGCTCTGATTTGGACAACGTGGATGCTGCAGGAGACCCACACTACAAAGGTCTATAAACTTTTTGGAAGTTGGCTACAAATGTTCCCTGGACTTCCAAGTTACCAAAGTTAAAAGAAAAATGAAATCAGATAAAAAAATTCACAATGTCCACAAAATATAATCATGGTAATTTTTTAAGAAAAGTAGCTCTCCTTTCCACTGAGAGCCATGAGAAAATTTGCCATTTATTTTCAAACAGGAAGTGTATCATTCTATAGCAAAAGTGAAAGTTGTCTTGGTAGTATAACCTGAATGTCCCCAGTCTGTGCATGTAAACAAGTATACACAATAGCCCTTTAATCAGAGTGTTGCTGGATTGATAACCCCAACCTTGTAACCCAACAAATTCAGTTCCTCATTAAAGATCTCTCTTGAGGAGTATTCCTGGATTCATCTTAATTTCCAAGATATATTTCATTTGTCACAGTTTCATTTTCTTAAAAATAACCTTCTATGTACAAGGTGTCTATGTTAACTACATCAACACTTAAAAAATTTTAAACCATTACTATAACAATTTATTATTTATAAATTATTTATAAAATATATCATTATTTAATAAATTATTATAGTAATTTTCTCAGTTAATATAAAAATAACTCTAAGATATGGGAAAATATTAACATCTTAGTTTTCTAAATGAAAAAAGAACCTCAGAGAAGAGCAGAATTAGTACTAATATCATGTCAGGTGTGTTTAATAAGTTTATTCCTAAAAAATTATTTATCATCTACTCATAGGATTTTTTTTTACTTAAAAATGGACTTCAAAAATACTAGAAGATACACATATCATAACCTAAAGGTTAGCATAAATGCTTTAAATAACGGCTTCATATTTGGGGGAAAACAATGTATTGTTCCCTGAAATGGAAATGAAAAGACTTCGGTTCCAAAATTGACTTTGTCAGCTTTAAATAGTGTGGGCTTGGAAATGTTCATTAAGCCCTTGGAGCTTTATTTTCTTTCTTTGTAAAATGATAAAGTTAAACTGAATAGCTCCCTGTGGTCCCCATGACAAGCAGATCCAATCTGAGGGACCAGAATCTTATATAATTTTGGGGGCTGACTCTAAGAAAAGGAATATAAATTTATGATTACAAAATGCCTGCAGCCACTCCAAGGCCACTTTATAGTGGAAGTTATGAATATAAAATGGTCAGATCCATCCAAAGTCCACTGATGTGATGGGAGGTGTGTCCAAGGTGAGGTGGGATAGTAAGAGGAAGCAGTGTTAACCAATGGTAGTTCCAATACCCTACCTTTTTAAATTTTATAAGAACATATGATCTTTTGAATTTGTTGCTGTAGGCTTTGAAGGGGGCCTTAGAAGAATCTCAGCAAAGAAGTTTTGATGCTTCAGTTCCTGTGTCATTAATCTCCCACTGAGCCTCTTCAAACTGTGTCCTGTTTGTTATAAGCCTTGATGTGTGTAATAACCACCTGGAGGTTGGTGGTAACTAAAAATTCAGGGCTCCACTGGCTGAGGTTCTGATTTATTAGGTTTAGGGTAGAGCCCAGGAAACTGCATTGTTAGTAGACACCATAGATAATTTTGATGCAGATGTTTCATGAAGTATTCTTGAAAATCACTGCTCCAATAGAATCCACACTAAAGGATGGAGGTAGACAAGAAAAGTACCTGTCTCATTTTAACTGAAAGCTGTTATTAGGAACAACTGTTGCTTTGTTAAAAAGATAACGAAAGGCTATTAAAGGCTAAGTGTGAAGGCCAGAGGTTTTCCTCACAGCGTGTATATAACTATGATCTCCTGAGGGTGGAGGGCAGAAACATCTGAGGACCAGATCCGGAACTCAATCAAGGGTAAATTCCTAAATGGCACAGATTCCATTTAAGCACGAATTGTTTTTTCGGAGGTGATTTGAAGATTAATGGCTTCTGTATTAGTTGGCTTTGAGTCGTAGCAACAAGAACAAAAACCTTTGTGGCTAATACAAAAGAAACATATATTTCTCTCATGTCACAAGTTGACAGCTGTAGGCGTTATGTTTTTGCAGCTCCATTGTGTCCTCTCCTTCAAGAAGAACTCAGGTTGACAAAACAGTCTCTAGTTAGGGTATGCAGTTCTTCGAGCATAAAAGAAAACAGAAAGAGGGCAAACTGATGGAATTCCTGCTTTCACTTTGCTTGCTGTGATTGGAGCTCACATTTCAGTGGCCATAGCAAGTCACATTCCCATGCCTGAGAGGAAGGTGGGGAAGTATGCTCTGCCTAGAAGGAGGCCCTGCAAACTGTATGGCAAGGGGTGAAAATGTAAAATCCTCTTTCTGTAAGGGAGGTGGAAGTAAATGATTAGAAGCACTAGTACCCTCTTCTGCAGTTGGGAAGCAGCAGGCAAGAGGATGATAATTTACCTCCCCTCATCTGAGACTGAGAGTTGTTGAAGAATCAGAAGCCTCCACTTGAGAGGGTCCATTTATTTCTTGTAAAGAAGCAATCTCCCTCTTGAACATCTAATTCCTTCTGCTTCCTCCGGGATGCACTTTTATTAATTATTACCTTTTTAAAACTAATAATTCCGGGGAGGGGGGCAAGATGGTGGACTAGAAGCAGCCTGCACTTGCCACTGTAAAGGAAGGGATCATAGGTTGCAGGTAAAAAGGTCACCCATGGATAGACCATTTCAGAGAGAGCATTGTGAATCATCAGAGAAGTTACTGGAGACAGACAAAGCTAGGGAAAGAGAGGCAAGGTGACCCACTTGGCAAGACTGGAAGGTACCTTGGGTAAACATCCCCACATGGGGAAGGGTCAGAGAAAGATCTCCAGATCTGCAGATGCTGCAACCAGAGCTGCAAAGGGCCAACCTCCCTGCTACAGCAGGCCTTTGAACTGATCAGGGAGCTGCTTAGAGATTGTGCAGAAGCATTGCACCACAGAGTAAGCTCAGTGGGGTCCTGTCAGCTTCTGGTCCCAGGTCATTGCAACAGATGCCATTTTCCACTCTCTGCCCCAGAATGCCTGGTTTGCAGAAGGGTCAGCTCCACTTCAGCCACTTCCCCATTACTCAGGCCAGGTCAGGGAGAGATTAGAGGGGGCAGGTGCTATCATGTGCACTAAGACTGGTTACCATGCACCATCCCTAATCCCCCCACTGGCTACATCCCAGGGATTCAAGACGAGCAGATGCCCACCAGCCCTCAGCATCTGTCACTGCTATCTTGATAATGCCACTGCTGCCACCTGAGTAGCACTGGAACAGCTGACACAGTGAGACCTATGCAGAGGGAGAGCCCCAGTCACTGCAACTCCGTCATGGGGGTGCCGTGCATGTCCCTGGACTCACCGGCCACAGGTGGCCCAGCCACTGCAGCTTGACAAGCTGCCCCACCACTGGCTGTGGTCCTGAAACCTGCCTAGGTGCCAGCCAAGGCCCTCTAACTTGTCTAAGCACCCACCAATGTCACATGACCTGAAGTGCCCAGCTATGTCTTGTGACACATCCTGATGTTGGCCAAGGCCCCCCTGACACATGTGGGTGCCCAGAAAAGTTCTGCAACCTGCCTGGGCACCTGCCAAGGTCCTGCAACATGCGCAGGCACTGGGGAAGGTCTTGTGACATGCTCAGGTACCCAGCAAGGTTCTGTGAACCATCCCAATGCCAGCTTCAGTCCTGTGACATGCCTAGGTGCTCACCAATGTCCCAGCAGGTATCCAGGTGCTGCCAAGGTCCTGTGACCCACCCCACCACTGGATGCAGTCCCATGACATGTCCAGGTGACTTCGGTCCTACAACTTACTGAGGCATCCGCCAAGGCCTGCCACACACTTCCATGGAGAGGAACTCATTTAGCCACCTGCCTGAGCTTCTAATAGTGGCCTAGGGACAAACCACCAATCTGAATATGACCGAGCACTGGCTTAGACTATGACAACCGCAAAGGAACAGGGAGACATAGGGAACAGCTGCATTACAGGCTTTCAGTGCTTTTCCCCCTTGTTGGGCCAGTCCTTTGGAGTAGGACACCAAAGTGCTACTACCTAAGGACCTCTCCTCTTTCTCGCTAAGTAGGAGAGTTCCCAGAAAAGGAGAACAGGTATGCCACAAGCCTGTCAGCCCTGAGCTGAGAGAAGAGGTTTCAGATGAGAAGACACCAGCAAAATAATTCTGGCAACATGAAGAAACAAGCCAGCTCAACATTCCAAAGGATCACAAAAGATCCACAATGAACCCTAACCAAAAAGAAATTGTCGAAATGTCAGAAATGGAATTCAGAATATGGATGGCAAATAATATGAATAGGATTGAAGAGAAAGTTGAGAACTAACAAACAGAAGGCAAAAAAATATTTTAGGACATGAATGAAAAATGTGAAAAATTCACTGAAGATTTATACGATCTGTAGAGAAACCAGAGTATGTAGAGTTAGGCAACTTGAACAGGTGCCTAGGGAATCTCTTCAGGAGAATGTGCTTTCTTTGTGGGCAGGAGTCTTTTCCTCTTAAAATTGGCTTCTCTTTCTCTGTTTCTAATTGTGGTCATGAATTCCTTATGGCATGGAGGAGAGTATTATGTTGCAGGGCAGAGATAACTGCTGGCAAGGGGTGCAGTGGGGTTTATGTTACACTGGGACAAAGGGAGCTTTGCTATAAATAGGATTATTTTGTGACAAAGAAGTATATTTTACCAAGTAAATACAATACAGTATCACAGGTGGTGTGATTGAAGAATGTATGTAATGGGATATACAATAGGTCATCGTACTTAGGGCTGGTTAGAAAAGATACCACTTGAGGTGGATATGAAAGATGTTTAAGTATTTACCGCATGAGACCACAGGGATTCTAGGGAGAGGAGCATGCAGAAGAAAGATACAAGGTCTTGAAATAGCTTGGGTTCTTAGTTATCAAGATGCTTTGGTTTTAAACAACAGAAAACTCAACTCAAACTTATTTAGCCAGAATAGAAAATGCATTGTTTCAGAACCATTTTAAAAGATGCATACTATTGTTTCATATATATATATATATATATATATATATAAATATATAGAGTAACCAATTCCATGTTTCTAAAATTTTAGATTATTTTCAGTGTTTCTTCTTTATGGATGTCTAAAATCATATTCTTGAGTGTTAGTCTTTGCTAACATCCTTGTATTTAAATCTGAAAGCCAATACAATATAGTGATTAAGAGAACATGGGTTCTGGAGGAAGACTTCCTGGATTTGAAGCATTCTTTGCTACTTATTAACTGTGAGACTTGGGGCATGTCAAATAGCTTTTCTGCCTCAGGTTTTTTAGTAAAATGGGTGTGATAATGTTCTTTCTTCTAGGAGTATCATGAAGACCACATGTTACTCTAAATGTTAGCACAACAGTGCCTGACCTGTAGTAATAGCTCAATGACTGTTAGTTCTTTCATGTTCTCTGATTCTTAAGAAAATTCTTAGAGCTAAAATATTTAAAATAGCTAGGCCAAAAACTTTAAATATTTTTAATGCTTGTTGCATATATTTCCAAATTGCCTTTCAGCCTTTGAGAGAGGTTGGGGAAATTTGGAGAAAGACTGCAAAATTAGTTAACAATTAGTTAACTTATGACAATCATTATCAATTGTCAAATGGCTAAAGATGGTATATGATAGCTTTAATTTTTTTGACTATTGAATATTTTTCATATGTTTATTGGCAATTTGTGTTTCGTGAATTATCTGTTTATTTCTACTGCTTATTTAAAAATGCTTTCTTTGTAGGAACTCTTTATAGAGTAAGGATAGTAATCTTTTCACTGCTATGTATAGCGCAATTATTAATAGTTATTTACTTTTTAATTTTATGCTAATTTTCTTTGGTACAGAATTTATAACTATTCATGGTGTCAAATCTATCAATATTTTATGCGCCTTATATGCTTAGATAGATTTCCCAGCTCCATTTGGATTGATATACAGATATGTTTCGTTTTAAGTTTTTGTATGGTTTAATTTTTTACATTAAAGCCTTTAATCCATATAGAATTTATTTTAGACTATGGTCTTAAAAATAATTTTAAAAATTGGTTTATTACTCCAACTTTATTTTTCCCAAATACTTGATTGTTCAAGCAAGATTAACTACCACATCCCATGGTTTTGAAGTCCAGTTTGCCATATACTAAATTTTTGTGTTATAATGTGTTTCTGAGTTTTCACACACTACTATATTATTCTAGTCCATAGTCTATCTAATGACGTAAATCCCTATACCAACCCCCCACACAAAATTACTATTAACTCGGTGTTTTGACTTTGTTTTATTCCTTTTTTAAATATAATAAAATTATGAATCTCTATAGAATAATTCTATTTCTGGTGACTAGAACTGCATTGTTCTATAAACAAACAATGGGTTTTCATTTTACCTATATTTCTCCTAATTTGAGAATTATGTACTAGAATATCAAACACATGTACACACGGTAAATCAGTTGCTGTCAAACAGATTTATTGAAGAAAATCAGCAAAGGTAAAACAGACCCATCTAAAACGTCTGTGTCAGAAAAGAATGAAGATAA
Source organism: Eulemur rufifrons (assembly GCF_041146395.1). NCBI lineage: Eukaryota > Metazoa > Chordata > Mammalia > Primates > Lemuridae > Eulemur > Eulemur rufifrons. Next base: position 23,419,698 of record NC_091006.1, read on the forward strand.
TAGTCCTTCAGTTGCTAACCAAGAGCACAACAAGAGTGCGATATTCGATATCTAAGATCTGGAAAAAATTGACAAAAATTCAGGAAATAAATTTTAACAGAAAGAAAATGAAATTGATTTATGTTTACACAATATTTTTCTGAAAAAGGCACATATTTGTAACATATCATTTTGCCCTAGTTTGCATCCAACATAATTCTTGTATTTCTTACATGTGGGTACAAAAAATTACCAGATCGTCTTAATTCTTATATAAGTGAGAGTTGAAACTGTTTTTAATAGAAGAGAATCACTGGTGAAATACTAATGAAAAATTATTTACAAGAAGCATTTCAGAAGATCTTTTAATACTGAAGTAATTTTTTGAGATATGTTAATTTGATTCTCTTCATATCCCCAATTGTCACTAAAATATGTTGAGAATTAACTAAAGTGATGTACATCATTAAATGTAGCAGGAAGTGAGCTGCTTCCTTGCTCTCTCTTTTTTTTTTTTTTTTTTTTTGAGACAGAGTCTCACTCTGTTGCCCAGGCTAGAGTGAGTGCCGTGGCGTCAGCCTAGCTCACAGCAACCTCAAACTCCTGGGCTCAAGCGATCCTCCTGCCTCAGCCTCCCGAGTAGCTGGGACTACAGGCATGCACCACCATGCCCGGCTAATTTTTTCTATATATTTTTAGCTGTCCATATAATTTCTTTCTATTTTTAGTAGAGATGGGGTCTTGCTCTTGCTCAGGCTGGTCTTGAACTCCTGAGCTCAAACGATCCGCCCACCTCGGCCTCCCAGAGTGCTAGGACTACAGGCGTGAGCCACCGCGCCCGGCCTCTTGCTCTCTCTTTATACCCCTAAAGGCTGGGACAGAAAATTTTACATTAAGATAGGCAATTGTTGGATAACTCAAACTTTACGATGCTAGAGGAACTCTTACTGCTAGTTTTTTAAAGTTTTTGTAAATATATTCTGCTGCATAACTTTTAGTTCTAAGCATCTGCATTTTGTAAGTCTAATACTCGCCTTAAATGCTCATATTCTTTCATTTTTTTAAGATTTTTACTTGCTGGAAAAGCTTCTTAGATGTTAAGACTAGCTGTCTAGGCTATCACACAATTCTACATGGCATCCCTTTTGCTGCTTTCAAATCATGAACTCATCTGGATCTTCTTTCAGTAGTTTAAAGATACCCGTTTCATCTGTGGAGGTGTCTTCCTTGTAGTTTGTGGTATCTAATGTAGAGGTAGTTCCAGAAAATGAGTCAATGACCTTAGTTACAGAGTCTGTTCTATTATTTTCAAGCAAATCTTCTGTTATGGTAGATGATTCTTCCTCAAGGTTTGTAGCTACTGATGCAGGGACAATGAAGTCATATCTGGATTCAACAGCAGTAAGCAAAACAGAATGGGTCTCTGCTTCATTTGCATTCTCTCTCTCCATCCAAACATTGGTCTCATCGGTCGATTCTTCATCAGTTAGTGGAGTATCTTCTGGGTTATCTTTGTCTTTTCCAGGAGAGGTAGTGAGTTCAAACACAGTGATGAACTTTTCCTCATCAGAATCAGTTAATTTAGCCACAGCATCAGGGTCATCCTCTGAAACAATTAGGTCAATTTCAGTTATTTTCTCTTCTGTAAGATCAGTTATGTCTGGAATAGTGGTGAAGTTTTTATCAGTAGAGGGAGACATTTCAGCCACAGGGACAAAGGAGTCAGTGACCTGGGCAGCCTCATCAGCAGGAACATTGGGTTTGATGGACGAATTATAATTGTTAACATCAGCTTTACCTTTTTTGCTGTCCTTTAGTGTGCCAGTGACATCAGAAGTTACAGAGAGCTCTTCATCCTCTGTGTCAATGGTAGCCAAGAGGATTTCTTCTTCATCTATGTTAGTGGAAAAGTCTATTAAAGAAACAGTAGCAACTGGTGTTGAAATATTGCCAATTTTCCCTGGAATGAGATTTTCAGTAATAGAGTCATTCACTATAGAGTTTGTAGTGCCAGTCAGAGTGGTGATTTCTTTCTCCAGATGAGTTGTTGGCTTAATAAAATGAGTTCCAGTATCATCTTCTGATTTGAATTTTTCCTTTGTAGGTATAAGTTTGTTGCCTGTAGTTGTTGAAAAATCACTTTCTAGCATATACTCATTTACTGAAGTAACATGGTCTCCTTCTGAAGTAATAGTTGTTTCTGATTTAGGAATAGTGTTGTCAGCCCCAAAGAAAATGGTTGCTTCAGTTGGTGTCTTACTGATTTCTGGTGGTGGATGGGAATAAATTTTAGGCAAACCATCTTCAGCCATGGGGTGAAATGGCACTATGCACTCTCACAGGTCTTCCTCCTGGGCTCAGTGGTTTCCCTAGGCAGGAGAGTGGGTTTCATCATAGTGACTACAGCATGGGTCATCATGGTGATTGTTGCATCAACCACAGGGCTAACAGCACTGGCTCTCCTTGGAGTTTGTTTCTCTGCTGTGATTGGTCATTCAGTTGCAAGAATATTGGTAATAGATGAAAAGGCAATGGAGTCCATTCTGATTATGAAATCAAAATTCACAGCCAAACATTTCAGTTGCAGGAAACTTAAGATTTACCATATTGCTGTTTGCAAGAGACATGCCCTCTGATATGGAGCTCGTGTCACTTGAAACATATAGCAGAGTCTACTAGGTACTTTGCCAGTTTAGTATCAAGAAGGGGAACTCTGGAAACCACGAGACTCTCAGTATCAGCTTGAAGTCAACTGTCATCCGAGTAAGTAACAGTATCTTTTTAAAGGTGAAGCCATCTTCCTTTGAGATTCATGTATTTAAATGTCTAAATAAGTTAATGGCATTTTTGGCAGTAAGTGTAATTGCAAAAGGTAATTAGGTAGCAGGGACATCAGTTAGTTCTCTTCTTTGGAAAGGGAAATCTCACTTTTTTAGTAGAAACAGTTACTGGCCTGTTAGAGTCTTTGCTGTTTTTTCCTTCATTGTAATTCTTACTTTTTCTTGAATGAATTTGAGTAACAGTGAGAGTGTCAAGTTTTGTAGGTTCAATTTTCTTTAGGAATGCTTTCTGGCAGAGAGTGTTGCTATTTTAACTCCAAAAGACATTTCTGGCAGAGAGTTAGCGTTATGTATCAAAATTCACCCAGAAACAATAATCCAGGTGTGGAATAAGTGTGTTAGCTTTAAGAATTATATTCTCAATTTCAGAGGGAGTATTTGTTATGGTGATATTAACTATATCAGACATCATCATTGAATTATCAACCTTGAGGTTTAACTAATTACATGAGAGGAGGTTTTTAATCCAGTGCTAATGTTTTAGAACCAGTCTTTTCCCAGTGTTTTAGAAGAAATGGAATTTTCAGACTCAGAAACAACCAAATCTGGGAAAGGACAGCAGCATCACCTAGAGTACTGGTTTCCATCTCAAGGGAAAATGCTTATTCTTCACTAATATGAACTCAACTCCAAAGTTTTCAGCTTCCTTTGTTAGTTGATTGGCCTGGTGTAGCTATGTCACTATTCTCCATAGAAATATCAGAATAGATTTTAAGATGGCCATTTTTCATTTAAAAGATATGGGCAGCTTCTCCAGAAATGTTTTTGCTTCAGGGGAATGTCACAGTTGAAGGCTCCAGTGTCTTTATTGATATAGGGAATGCTATCAGCATCAGAGACAGGGAAGGAAGTTTCAAGATAGTAAAAGGGACAGGTTCTTTGTTTTTAGTAGAAATACTGTCAGGTCCTGGGGCAGTAAAGAAAGTCATAGGGTAAAGTCATTCTTTGAGTTGGCTAATTTAGTGGGAAGATTTTTTAACTTCTATTTTTTCCCCATCATGTAGTGCTTGTGAAGCTTAGTTCAGGATAAGGCATGCTGTAACCAGAAGACTTGCTGTCCTTTTGGGGAAAATTTCTTTGAGTACAAAAGGGAAATAAAAGATGGGGAGGTTAGCTGTATAATTGCTGGAAGGTATCTGGTAAAACCTTATATTTGTTATGTTGAATAGAGTTGGAATAAGGAGCAAAATATGCACTTTTATGAGCATTTAATCTTTAGTTAGATACATCAGATGAAATAATTACATCATCTTCATTAATACTAATTTGTCAGAGAGTCTTTAATTTCAGAGATTACTTCTGTGGTCACACCAACTCTGCTTCTGCTAGTATAGCTGTGAGGTGGAATCTTATTGATTGTAGCATAATTATCTCTCTTCCAAGGGGAATGTTATTACCATTATCTCTGTTTTCTAAACCATTGACCTTAAAAAGAACATTTCAGATTGAATGTGTGTCATTAATCAAAGAGCAGAAAACATATGGTTAAAATCCTGGTTGTACTGTAGAAAATTTAGTGGTCTTGAGGAAACTGGAGTCACCTGCCACGGAATATAGCATAGTCTTCTTTGACCAATAGATCGTTGTCATCAAAGATATTATTTAACTTAAGAACAGAGAGTTGAATTCTACAGATAAATTTTAGTTTATCTAAATAGTATTTTCTTCCATTGTTGCACTGTATATTATACTAACACGAACATTTCTTTTTTTCCCTCGGGCCAGTATTAATATTAAATTTATATCTATTGACATGTGTTTTAGATTGTATTACCTATTTTTAAGTGAAAAGGTAGAAATTACTAATAAGTAGGAGATTTTTCAATAAAATCCCAGGATGGTCATTTGGCATATTTATGATTTTCAGTGATACTTAACTAGGAAAAGAGTCCTCAGAAACAGACTTTGAAAATGCTGGTATCACAGTGATATCCACCATTGAGACTTTCTTTGTATGGAGTATATCTTGAGATTCATCAGAAGAAATGCCACGTGCAATTTTAAAAGACTCAACTATTAGTAAAATGGTGACTCCTCTGGACACTACAATTCCTGTTTTAGAAAGAGTCTATGTATATCTTCAGATTTTATAATTTTTTTTGGAGACAATAGAGTTATTAACCTAATTGAGGTGAGTATAATCATTATGGAGTCACTGAGGAAGTCTCAGTTTCAATATCTTCATTCACAAAATAACTCTGTCTTCAGAAATAGTGAGGTAAGTAAGAGGCACAATCACATTTTGAGATTTGAGTATGTCAACATCCACATTTTTGTCCTCTTCCCCTCCAGTGATTGGAGAATTGAGTGCATGACTAAGGAAATTGTAATTGAAGGGTGTGTTGGCCTGTGTGGTTGCTCTTTCTTTGTTTCCAAGGAAGATGGCATTTATAGCAGGGTTAGTCGTGGCCCTCATATCTGCTTTAGGCTCCTTGGGGATATCGTTTGGAATCATTGTTTTTATCTGAGAAATATCCCTAAAGAAAATGTTTTCTTCAACCTCCTTTTTAGTTTGTGGTACAATAAACATTTCATGAAATGTAGGTAATCATTTTTTTATCTCAACAGTGGATTCACTAGTAACATTAGCTCTTTCTGAAGCTTGAAATTCATTATTTGCTGCTCTAAGATTGGCTATATTAGATTCCAGGGGAGAATTTCCTTCTACTAGAGACATGGTCTCTGTGTAAGATGAAGATTTTTCATCAGTGGGGATAATGACAATAACTTCTGTGAGCAAATCTGAGTCTCCAGCCATAGGGTTTGTTTCGTGAGAAACAGATCTAGCTGGGAGGGAATCCTTGGGTATGGGAAAGCTTGAATAAGCTGCTACCGGGCTTTATGACACTGTCATAAACCCTATTTACATCAGCATCGTGTATAGAGTTCGTTTCCATCTGGATAACTGGATCATTTCCTATTATTACATTTGGACATCTGTAAAGTGATTCATTTCAAGTTCAATAGCTGTGTTTTTCACTGAAGAAGCTCTTGATATTTCTTTTATAATAGAAATTTGGATCACTATATTCATTAGGAAAAAAAGTAGACTTGGTGATTGTTTTCTTAGGTTCTGAATTTTAATTGCCAGATGCATCAATATAAAAAATTTTGTCCTGCATAGCAAAAGTAATAGATGTATTATGTTTGACATCTGCAGTATCGTCTGAAGAGCTAGTGGAATCAGCTTGGAGAACAAAATAGACCAGGGGTAGAGCCTTTGAGACAGTTTGACTTTTTGGTATTTTGCCTTCCTGAGATAACACCTTCATTAAAGTAAGCTGAATTTGTTGGCACAAGTTTGGATGCTACTGATATTAACATTGTTGGATGATACAGGTTTTCATCTTTTGTAAGTCTAGGGGCTGTGATTTCTTTAGCAGGAGCATTATTAAAGATGGTAGTTTGAGTAGTTTCAGATAGTCCCAGAGATGTAAGTCTTAGAGACATGACACTCTCTGATGAAAGGCCAGTGTTATTTTTATCTTCAGCAGAGGTAGCAGGAGCATTTGGCATAATGTCAGATATCTTTCTCAAAGGAGAAAAGGAAGTTAAGAGCTATCTTGATTGCAGCTTCTGTGTTTTCATCCATGTTGGAAATGTCATCACTGGAAAGCTGAGCTAAAGGAAAATTACTAAATATTGAACCAGACACCACAGCTATACCTGTTTCATCTTCAGCAAAATCATGTGGGTAGTGTCTGTTCCTTTGGGTGTAAATGTTTTATAAATGATGGATGGTTTGTTTTTCCTGAGCAAGTTATAACTATTTTTGATAGCATGATTAGCAGTATCAGTTGTGGATGTCTTGCTGTCAACTATGGGTTTTATGTCTGAAAAAATGGGATATTCAACTATTTTATTTCCAAAGTGAGAGTTTCCAGAGAGAATTATGATGTCATCATTACCATTTATGGTGCCTTTTCTCACACGTGTTTTGTCAGAAAAACGAGAAGGAAAATGCTCACTTGCATCAATTAGGAAGTAAGCTGTGAGTCTGCGAGCTTTGGTTTTGACATTGGCAGTGGGGTCTTTGAAAGGAATAGCACCAATGTCAAAATTTTTGTTTTCCTGTATAGGAATTATAGCTTGTTTATTTTTTTTAGTGTTGAAGTCTGAGGGTATTGCTTTAGATAGACTGTCTGAAGCAGCAACGGTGGTATATAGTGCATGAGACCCACGTGTCTTGGGAGCATATCTGAGTGTACTCATTTTTATAAAAGGATTATTTGCTTTATCCTCTAATTCAAAGACATGTTTATCTGAGCTGTATTCAGAACCACCATCATCAGACACAATTATTTGGCCCACATATACTGGAGTGATTTTGCCTGCAGAAGAAATGTCATCCATCTTTTCTGAAATACCATCTGTAAAATAAATTTTTTTATACTCAGCAGCTGTCTCTCTCTCTCTCAAATCTTTGTGCCCAAATATATTCCCTTTTTTGGAGGTAATAAAAATAGGCCAAATGATAACTTGGTCAGATGGAATAATTGTTTCCTCAGGTGGAATGTCAATCTTTTTTGTGGTATTTTTTTCCATAGTGGCAACAGAAATTAGTTCAGAAGATTTGGGAGTGCCCGTGGATGTTGTGGTGTCAGAAGAGGGAAGAGTTGATCTCCGTGATAGGCCATATGATCTAGCTGGAGTGTTTGTGATGGACCTGCCTATGTTAGCGACCTTATCATGAGAGGCAGAGCTTTGGTCATTAGGCGTAGATGCTTCTGAAAGAGTTAATGTGGAGTCAACTGAAGAGATTCCTTTTAAAGTATGAGGTGCTTGAAATTTGAAAGAATTATCAAGCTTACCAGTGAAAGAATCATCCTTTAGTGTACTTGTATCTCCTGAAAATAAGCTTTCTGCTTCAGAAATATGGAATTCTTCATCCATGTTGTGGTTACTGTTGGAGAGAGGATTGGGCTCAGTTGCTGAAGGATGGATTTTCCCCATAGCTGGAATGATAACTGGTGTTTTTGTAAAGTGATTTAATTCAAATTTAGCAGCTAGATCTTCTTGATCAAAAAGATTAGCTGTTTTCCTTAGTTTGTAGACATGTTTTCGAGACTCTTCTGTTGGAGAAAAGGCTTTCATTATTGCTCTTTGAGATCTGGAATATGTTTTGTCAGTCTCACTTTTATACTTTTCAGGGATATTTTTATTCAGAGAGAAAAATGAACCAATTTCATCATCTGGGGGAGTATCTGAAAAAGTGGATCCAATTGGAGAAATATTCCAGGCCAAGGGATAGGAACGAATGTCAGTTTGAGTTATTATAACCTGCCCCTCTGGAACATTACCTCTGTTAATGGCACCACCATATTCAGCTGCTCTTTCTAATGCTTCTGGTCTAGTTATTGAAGACTCAGAAAATGAATTATCTCTCCTTAGACCAGAGGTATCAGGATTATCAAGTAAGAGATTAGGAATGAGCTTGCCAGTTTTTAAAAGAGATGAGAATCCTCTAGACTTAACATTATCTTCTCCAGGTAACAAAGAATCACCTCCTGCATAACTGCCTTTGGTGGAAGGAACAATGAAATCTGCCACAGTGCTGGATGCCTTATTCATAGATGAAGAAAAATCTGAAGCTCTGTTGTTTGCCTCTTCAGTATCTTTACTGATGAAGGGAAGATCATCATCAGGAATGACATTGAAAGCAGCCAAAGAAATAATATTGTTCTGGGAACGGAGCACATCTGCCAAGTGTGTTTTAAATTTATTTGAATCAAATCTGGCTGATACTGTGGCTTCTCCTACATCTGGGGCAACATTGTTATAAAAAACAGATGAGACACCTCTCCTGGTGAATTTGTCTTGATAGTCTATAGGGATGGTGATCACAGCAGGATCAATGGAGTCAGCTGTGAACATCCTGTTCTCTCCCATTGGTGACATTAGTTCTGGGTCTGGAACAAGAGGGTACTCCACTCTTTTGTCTTTGGGGAGAATGATGACGGTGTTACCTCCTATTAGAAGACCATTTTCCAGAATTGTTTCATCTAGAAGCTTAGGTAAAAAATTCCAACTTGGATCAGTTAGAGAATAAATCATGGGCCTGGGAGCCTTAGTATTAGAGGTGGCAGTATAACTTTTGAGAACAGTAGCATCATTGTCAGAATTAAGATTTTCCTCCTGGGTGGCCAAATTTTGATGTTTTCTGTGAGTATTGGTATCAACTGGAGCTCCGTGAGAAAGATGGTCAGAGACTACAGCACTGGAATAGGATTCATGGGACTCAAATACATTGGAGTCATTAGTGACTGTGACCTTTTCTATAAGAGGACCATTTCTCTCTTCCACTAATACAAAGACATAGTTATCTGCATCATATTCAAGGGCACTGTCAACAGGCACAGTAGTTACTACATTGTAATTATTTGGAATATTTTCACCTGCCAAAGGGGTGTCATGTGCCCCTTCTGAAATGTTTTCTGTAAAAGGAACCACTTCAGTGGATATGTCTTTCTCTATAAAAACCTTGTCCTCAAATCTCTTAGTGTTTTTCATGTCTTTTGTTGAAGTAATGGTAGTAGGCGAAACAATGAATTTGTCAGGTGGAGTATTTTGTCCTACAGGTATGATATTATTATTAGTTGTGGTGTCTTTTTCCATTTTGAAGACTGGATAAAGTTCCGAATACTTAGATGAGCTTATGGATGTTGTGAAATGAGAAGGAAGAGGAGTTGATTTCCATGGTAGGCCATGTGTTCCAGGGGAAGTGTTTGTGATGGTCTCTTCTCTGGTCGTGTCTTCAGGAGAAAAGCTTTGCTCATTAGGCCTAGATGCTTCTAGAAAAGTTAATGTGGAATCAGCTGAAGAGATTCCTTTTAAATTGGAGGGTGACAGAGGTTTAGCAAAAGTAGCATCAAATTTAACCGTGAAAGAATTATCTTCCAATATACTTGGATCTTTTGGAAAAAAATTGCCTGCTTCAGAAATATAAACTTCCTCTTCTACATTTTTGCCACTCTTGGAGGGAATATTAATCTGAGTTACTGAGGGAAGGATTTTCTTCATAGCTGGTCTGAAAACTATTGCATTTGTGATATGACTTAAATCAAATTTAGCAGTTGGATCAGAACAATTAGCTATTTTTCTTTTGTCATAGACCCTATGTTGGGAGATTTTTGTAGGAGAAAAGGCTTTCATGATTATTCTCTGAGGTTCAGAATATATTTCATCTGTTTCCGTTTTGGGAATGTCAGTAGTTTCTCTGTTTATAGAGGGCAGTGAATCAAATTCATTATTTGTAGAACTGTCTGAAAAATTAGTGAAACCAGTTGGAAGTTTAGTTGATGCCAAAGAGTGAGACTTCAGGTGAGTCTTATTTTTAATGGGAACATCACCACCATTACTAACATTGGTATAGTTATTCATTGTCTCAAACATCTCTGACCATGCAATTGAAGAATTAGTCAAGGAGGTATTTGTTACTGTTACTAGGCTAGAGATTTGAGGATTGTCAGCTAATGCATTGGGAATGAGCATGGGTTTTTCAGGAACTGGTAGGAATCCTGTAGACCTAATACTGTCTTCTCCAGTTAGCACAGAATCACCTCCTTCATAACTACCCTCAGTGGAGAGAACAGTGGTATCATCCACAGCATGGACTGTGTTCATAGGTGAGAAAGAGATTGAAGCCCTATTGTTTAAAACTTCAGTATCTTCATTGATGAGGGAAAGTTCACTATCAGGAAGGACATTGAATTTAGCCAAAGGAATAATAATGTCCTGTGAATGTGGCATCTCTGCCATATTAGTTTTACCTTTAATATTGTTTACTCTAAGTGATAAGGTATTATCTGCTTTATCTTGGATATCAGTGTTATAAATAGTAGATGAAGTGACTTTCCTGTAGGACTGGTTTTTATTTTTTAATGGAGAGAGGATCACAATGGGATCAGTGGTTTCATCCAGGGCCATCTTCCTCTCTACTATTATTTCTGGGTCTGGAATAAGGGTATGCTCCATCCTTTTGTCTTCAGGGACAGTGATAATGATGTCATATTCTCTTAGAGTTTCCCTTTCCAGAATTGTTTTATCTAGAAATTTGTGAAAATTCTCACTTGTGTGAATTAGGGGGTGAATCATGGACCTGGGAGCCTTAGAACTTAAATTATTAGTAGAGCTTTTGAAAACAATAGCATCAGTGTCAGAACTGCTGTGTTCCTCTGTAGATTTCAAATTTTGCTGTATTTCTTTAGTTGTGATCTCAGTTGGAGCTCCTTGAGATAGATGTTCAGAGGCATCAGCACTGGAGAAGAATGGATGAGATCCAAATATTTGGGGGTCATCGGTGAGAGTAGTTTTTTCAATAATTGGGTTGTATTTTTCCTCCTGTGGTTCAAAGACATTTTCACTTGTGACATATGCAAGAGCACCATCATCAAGCACGGTGCTTATTACATCATCATTATTTGTAATATTTTCACCTTTTAAAGTAATATCTAAAATGTTTTCTGTAATAGGAACTACTTCATGTTCAGGGATTATATCTCTCTCTGCAAAGTTTCTGTGCACAATTTTTTTACTAAAAATAGTATTCAACATGCCTTTTGTTGAAGTATTGATACCAGGTGAAATGGTGATTTTGTGAGTTGGAGTATTTCTTTCCTCAAATGGAATGTTATTAGTCTTGGTTGTAGCATCTTTATTCATTTTGACAAGTGGATCAAGTTCAGAATATTTAGGTGAACTCAACAATGTTGTGAAATCAGAAGGCGAAAGAGTTGATTTCCACGTTAGGCCATGTGACCCAGCTGGAGCATTATGAAGCAAATCTTCTGTGACTGTGTCTGCAACTGGAGGAGCAGAGTTGTTATCCTTAAGCTTTAAAGTCTTTTCCAGGGACACTGTGGAATCGGCTGAAAGAATTCCTTTTAAACTGGGAAGGGCTTGAGGTCCAACAGATATATTAAATTTACCAATGAATGAATTATCTTTCAAAGTATTTGAATTTCCTAAAACAAAATAGCCTTCTTTGGAAATATTGACTTCCCCCTTCTCACTGTTACTGCTCTTGGGGAGAGTGCTGGGCTCAGAGGTTGAGGGAAGTGCTTTCTCCAAAGTTGGAAAGTGAACCGTTGCATTCCTAATGTGACTTATACTGAATATAGCAGTTGTGTCTCCCTCAACAGAGGGTTTACGCCTTTCCCCTATTTCAGAAGGGAAAGGGTGTATTTGTTTGGGTGAAAGGATTTTCATGATTGTTCCCTGAGGGTGAGCTGCTGTCTTAACTTTAGAAATGTCAATTTCTCTCTCCACGGTAGATGAGGAATCAGCATCATCATTTGTGGAATTTCTAATCAAAGTTGTTGCATTTGTGGAAGGAATAATTGAGTACAAGGAGTGGGGCTGAAGGTCCGTTTGAATTTTAATGACCTGATTTTTTGAAATATCAGTTCCATTAATGAAATCAAGGTATTCAGTCACTGCCTCTGATACTACTGATACTGACTTCGAAGAGTTAGTCAAGGGGTTCTCTCTCATTAGGATGGAATTCTTTGTTAAAGCTTTAGGGTTAAGGATGATACTTTCAGTTGCTAGTTGAAATGGGAATTCTCCAGACCTTACATACTTTTTGTCAGGTTGCATGTAATCACTCCCTTCATAACTGTTCTCAGGGGAAAGAGCAGTGGCATCAGCCACAGTATGAGTTGTCCTCATAGGTGAATGAGAGTTTGAATCCTTGTGTTTTTTATCCCCAGAATCTTCATCAACAAAGGGGAGTTCATTGTCAAGGTTGACATTGAATGCAACAGAAGGAACAGTGACATCCTGTGGATGATAACTCCCTGCCTTGAAAGATTTGTCTTTGTTATGCTCTGACTTGGGTGACATGGTGGCTTTGGCTTCCCTCAGAACATTAAAAGCAGTAGATGAGATACCTTTCCTATAGAGCTGGTCTCTGTTTGTCATCGGAGCTGATTGCGTGGTAAGATGAGTGATTTCACCTGGCAGTGTCCTGCTGTCTCCCTCAGTTACTATTGATTCTGGGTCTGGAGCATGGATATGCTCCATCCATTTGCCTTCAGGAAGAATGATGATGCTGTCACTTCCACTTAGGCTCCCACTTTCTGAAGTTAAATCATATGAAAACTTGGGAGAAAAATTCTCATTTCTATCTGTTAGGGAGTGAGTCATGGTTCTGGGTGACTTACTATAAAACTTGGCAAGATAATCTTTGAGAAATTGATAATCCATGTCAGAATCAGGGTTTCCTTCTCTGGAGATCAGCGTTTGGTATTTTAGTTTAGTTTTGAGCTCTGTAGGATTTCCTTTCAATAGATTCTCAGTGACATGTGCACTGGATAGTGGAGCATGAGATCCCAATCCTCTGTAGATTTTGCCTTGGGCAAAGGCAGGTATTTTTGTTGCGGGGCTCTTTCCTTCTTCTCCAGCGTATAATGTATTTTTCTCTGACACATATTCAAGAGTATGGTCATCAAGCCCAATGGTTATTAGATCCATATTAATTAGATTGTTTTCCCCTGCCAGAAAAGTCACATCTGACTCTGCTGAAAAGTCCTTTGTGAAAGGAATTACTTCATATTGAATTAGATTGTCTTTTTCCACAGAAGCTGCATATCTTTTTCCATTCATAGTGTTCCTCATGTCTTCAATAAAGATGATATTTTCTGGTGAGATGATTTCTTTGTCAGGTAGAACAATTATATCATGAGGTATAATAGAGTCACCAGTCATTTTTTTGTTGCTCTCTCCTATAATGAGTGCTGGATCAAGTTCAGAATTAGGAGAAAGAGGTGATTTCAGGGTTAGATTATATAATTTACCATAAGAGTTTGTGATAGACCTTTCTAAGTTATCATTATCAGGAGAAAATGAGCCCTGAGCACTGAACGTTTTCACTTTTGTTGTGCTCACTGTGGAATCAGGGTAAAACGTTTCTTTGGAATTTCCAGGTACTTTATGTTCAGCAGAAGCAGCATCAGGCTTAAGAATGAAAGTATCAACTCTTACTGTATTTATCTCTCTTACGTTCACTGGAAAATTGTCTTCAGAAACATAGGGTTTGTCTTCTACCACAGCCTTATCTCTACTGAGGAATACATTAGGCTCAGTTACAGAGGTAGCAATTTCTTTTGCAGATGGGTTGTTAACCTCTTGATTTACATGGTGACTTACATCATAGTTAGAAGTTGTATTTATCTCTCCATTTTTGTGGATTACAGGTTGAAGGGCTATATTAGGTGAAAAGGCCATGGAATCAGTTTTAGCATTAATGTCCTCATTTTCAGTGGCAGGCGTGTCAGTGGCTACATTTATGGGTTTCTTTAAAAAGGTAGTAGGATCTTCCAGAGGAATAGGGGAGAGCATGAAGAGAGGCTGAGGAGCACTTTGTACCTTGATGATTTCCCAGTTTGGGTCGATGATAGTAGAGTGTTCACCCAATGGCTCTGATACTTCTAACATTGTCACTGATGTATTATTAAATAAAGAATCATCATTTTTACTAAGAGGAAGTTCTATTCTATGTATTTTTTGATTGGGAATTAGCAGAGATTTTAATTTTATGGACAGGACACCATCTACCTTAGGTATGGTAGTGTCACTATTTTCATTGCTGTCCTTAGACCCAAAGGCAGGGGCATTAAATGAAATGATTCTGGCATTTGGTGGCATTTTGGTGGCATTAATCATATTAAGAGAAGCCATTGAATTTGCTTTGATTACATCCTTGGTAACTTTACTGACATAGGAGATATTCTTAGCTTGGGAAGCAATGTCCTGAGCTGAAGGGTTAATGTCAATCTCTGAAGGGGTCAGTTCAGCTAAGTCCATTTTATCTTCATTGATGCCCGATTTTTCTGATGCGATGCTATCTGCCAACTCTGGAGAAGCTGTGTTAGGAACATTGGATGAAATGCCTTTCCTGTAGAAATGATCTCGACTTTTTATAGGGGTAGTGATCATAATATGATCAGTAGGGAAAGCACCCAATGTCCTGTCCTCTCCCATGGTAAAAATTGTTTCTGTGTGTGGTACAAAGAAATGCTTGGTTTTTTTATCTCCCAAATCAGAGACTTCAGGGAGAATGATGACAGCATCATCTGTGCTTAGAGTGCCCTTTCCTGCAGATACACTTTGTAGAAACCCAGGAAAAGAATTCTCATCTGCATCAATTAGGGAAGGAGCCATGGTTTTGAGATGCTGAGTGTTGAAGTTTTTGGTATAACCTTCGAAAGAAGAGACAATATCAGAGTCAGAATTTTCTTCTTTGAGAATAATAGTTTGGTATTTTTCTTCAGTTTCTAACTCAGGGTGAATTATTTGATACAGAAGACTCCTTGAGGCCTCATCTTTAAAGGAGGGTATATGAGATACAAATCCATTGGGTCCTTGTGCAGATGGAATAGGTTTTTTAATAGGGATATTTTCTTCATTCCCTACTTCAAAGACATGCTTATTTGAAATATATTCAGAACGACTTTTATCAGGTTCAATGATGGTCAAATCCATGTCATCTAGGTGATTTTTCTTTGCCAGAGTATTTCCAGGCCTAAGAATAAAGGAATCATCTCTCAATGTATTTTCATATCCCAGTGACAGAGGAGTGCTTATTCCAGATGTATGGTAATAATTTTCCTTATTTATGTCTTTAGAGGAAATAGTAGCAAAGGAGGTCATAGGTATAAAGTCTATATGAGAATTTGTTATGTTACCTGGGGCAATTTTGTGTTTTTCTGTTGCTGGATCACTTTGCTCATCAGTATAGGATGAATAATTATTGCTGAAAGTTCCTTTAGTTAGTAACACAGTGCCTTCCAGAGCAGGGTTTATATTATCTTTCATTGAAATACGAAAATCTGATATTGTAAAGGTAGATTCTCTTTCAGGGGAAGAGATATGTCCTTTGGGGACATTTTCTTCCATCGTTGGATAAAAAATATCACCACCAGAGAATGCATCATTGTCAGAACCGATATCACTGTTTCTTAAAATCACTTTTCTTTGAACCTTGGGAGTAAATTTTCCAAGTAGAGGTTTTGAAACTTCAGCCATATAGGATCGTACAGGATTCTCAAATTCAGGTTGGTCACCTCTGTCTTTGGTTGCTCCTCTGAATCTGATGGAGTCATATGCATCAGAGTTAATAGAATATTGTTTAGCTGCCAAGTTATTGCCTTTAGGGACATTGTCATCTGCTATAGGTCTAAGATAAATATAATCTCTGACATTTTCTTCTTGAAGTTTATCTTCTTCCTCTGCCATAATGCTTACCTCTTTTGGGGTATCTGCTTCATAGTTCAATGTTACATTTTCCTTGAAAGAGTTTTCCAGTTCATTTCTTGGGATATAAAACATGGTGTCAACTTCTCCTTGAGAGGCAGTGGTGACAGCTACTGTCAAAGCTATTGGGGTAGCCTTATTATGAAAATAAGTTTTGGGTATTATTATATCAGCCAAAGATGTCTTTTTCGCAGGATTTGTTGATTGAGGCTGATTGAAATGGGCAACAGAGTTCATAAAGGTAGAGGGATCAGCAATTAATAGAATACCATCATCTCTAGACACATCAGGATATTCTCTGGAAATAGTAAGGCCATGTCCTAGTTTATTTGGTTTATTGTTAAGAGTATTATCTTCAATCATGGTCAGAGCACTTTTCTTTATTGGTGAAGTAGCAGCTATTGAAGCCAAGTCTGTTACAACTTTGGTGTTTTTATCCATGTACAAAATATCATCAGCCACAACAGAAATGCCAAGAGGGATATTTATTACTTCAGTCCCAGCCATTTTGCCTTTGTTGGCCTGTCTGTTAGCGTTGCTTGAAGTGATGGCAATAGGGGTTTGATAGCCATCTCTGTAATCAATAAGTTCTGCATTATCCATTGTAGAAAGTGATAGTTCGTGTTTGATGATGTTCCAGGCAACATTTGGGTTCTCTTTGGTGACAGGAAGTGAATTATCAGTGATGACTTTATAGTACACATTAGGAAGTGTAGGGTAATCCATTCTTCCAGTTTGGGGGAAAGAATTGCTAGGTGGGAGGAGTGTAGTGCCATCTGCTGCTCCCACATTCTGCCTCACAGCTGCACTTTCACCCAAACTGTGAGCTATTGCTTTGGTGGCCTGCGGCTTGAAGTGCATTTTGTCCTTTGTAGCGTTAGTGACATCATATAGAACATCAACATTTTCTTCCCCAGGGATACTAAGTTCTCTTTCACTTATTGTTACTTCAGTAGTAGGTGTAACACTAAATTGGGAAAGAGACTTTGTGATATCAACAGCCCTAAAGTCATTCCTTTCAAAGCTGCTGTCTTCTGATTCAACATCCTTGAAATAATATGCAGGTGGAAGGTTGTCTTTTATTTTAAAAACAGCATGTTCCCCTACTACAGACTCTATTTTCATATGGGGAGTTGATCCTTCATTAGCCATTTCTTTGTCTATCAAACTGCTAAATTGTTTTCTTGGAGTAAGAATACCAGCTATCTTTGCAGGTGGGGATACAAGGGACCTGTCTTCTGCCATGGTGGCCTTATTAATCGTTAGTTCAGAGCTTTCAGTTATATCTGTGTTCCCCTCGCCTGCACTGGAAATGGCATTGTGTTTATCACTGGGAGAAGCGAAATCAGCTGTAAAAAAATTAGACTCCAGTGGAATGTGCAGAGAATCTCCTGCTACTTTATTATATATAATGGCATCATTAGTGAGATGAGAATTTTGAGCTGCAGGATCTGCTATTTTCATCCAAGCACCAGTCAAGGAGTCATCATTAATTAGCATAGAAATTTGAGCTTCATTATTTCGGGCATTTGGCATTAGTTTAGATGATTTAGCTACTGATGGAAAAGTGTACCTTTTATTCACAGGAAAGTCTATTTCAGGATTAGGACCTGCAACACCATCAGCATTGTTGTCATTAGTAGAGAGACCCGTGGTTTCATCCACAGATTCAGTGGATTTATTTGAAGGGGAAATACTGACCTTTGAAGCTGAGGTCATGCCAGCTTCACTGTCTTTACTAAAATAAACAAGCTCAACAGTTGCCAGCTGAGTGATGGGAACCATAGGGGTGATATTGCTCTGGAAGTTGGCTGATTTAAGCATAGCATTAGTAGTTCTTTCAAAGTCCATTTTGGCTCTGACATCATTTGCAATAATAGTGGTGGGGGTTCTTTGGTCACCTTTACTGTTAATGAGGTTTTTGCTGTCTGTGGTAAAGGGCTTTATTTTATATTTGAATAGGAGATTGAACGTATCAGAGTTGTCAGGAGGGATGGTAATTTTGCTTCCTGCTGTTTTGGCATAAGCTGTATCAGGATTAAGAGGGTAAAATTTTCTTTTACTTTCTGCTGTGGAAGTGTCTGGATAAATGAAGATGACTTCTACAACTCTGTTATCTTGGTTCATATCTGCAGTTTCTTTAACCACAGAAATGACATTCTCAATTTCATTGGTGCTCACAGACTTAAAATTGTCCCTGCCAATTTTAAGATGTACATTGTTGGGAATATTAGAATGATATTTAATTGTTGAGTTGTTTACTTTAGATCCAGTTGCTTCAGCGATATTGATATTGTTAGGTGTCCTAATGTTTTCCATCTGAACAGTGTGTCTGCCTTCTATTATTGTACCTTCCTTTGAAGGCCAAGTTATTTTAAAATTATTAGTGTTAGCAATTAGCTCTGTAGGATTAGAGTTACTATAATGCTTCGTAGAAGTGTCGTTATTTCTTTTGGAAATAATTAAGTTCCCCACATGCATCATATTTTTAGCTACATCTATCATTGTTTTGCTCTCAGTAGAATTACTAACAATGCTATTGCTTTTCTCATACATCCTATCATTAAGAAGATAATTTGTAGTATGCATGGGATTGATATTGGAAATAGTGTCATCAATATCAATGCCAATCATGGTAGATTTGTTATCAGCCTTGTCATAAGTATTCAGAATAGGAGTAGATTTAAAGTCATTACTGTTTTTTGCAGAGAGAATGCTAGGTGTTTGAGCACTAACTGTAGTTTTGCCGTCATTATTTATGTCTGCAGCCTCAATTACAATAGAGATGTCTTTCTTTGGAAGATCAGGCTCATTGCTCACAGTTTTGCTATATCTTCCCAGGTAAGTTGTATCAATGATAATTATGTTGTTGTTCTTCAGATCAGATTCATCAAGCATAGTTGTATAATCTTTTTCTAAAATGTCTGTGGTATCAAATTTTGCTATATTGCCTTCTGCTGCAAGGGCTGTGGTATAAATAGAGAACATACTGTCTGGTCCTGTCTCTTCCTCATGAGTAGTGGTACCAGTTCCAAGGAATTTGTTTGCATTTGATATGGCAATGGTATTTTTAATTGCTGTGGCAGGAAATTCATTCTTAGCATTCTGGATGTATGCAGTAGGATTAGGGGCAAAGAATGGTTTAGATCTGCCAGTGGATGGGAAGAAGGGCTTAAGACGCTGAGTTGCTTTGGAGACTATCTGAAAGTGAGGAATAGCAGTGGAGTCAGACTTGTGTTGGTAGGTGGTCATGGATACAGGTGCTGAAATGCTATTTTTCCCAGAAACAGTTATCCTGCTTTGTGTTATTTGGGATTTTGGTACAAAGCTGGAAATTGTAGTAGCAGATGCAGAAGTATTATGTGTAGCATCAGATGAGAATGAAGCATTGCTCTTTGAAACCTCTGCCTGTGCAGAGTTGCCTACTGTACGCTTGATGTTAGCAAAACTAACTGAAGCCTGGTTAGCTGTAGTGCTATTTAGTGCATCATGCCCAAATGGGAGAAAATTATATAAGCTAGCTTGAAGGGTCTCTGAGTGGTTTCTCTCTGAAAGAGATCCAGAGACCCTGCTTAGTCCATCAGTAGACCCAGAGTAGCTATCTGAATCTTCTGTAGATGCAGAATTTTCTTCTGTTCTTAAGATGGGTGAAAGTAGATTTGCTGTGTGGCTGTCTGATGAGGATAGAGATGGACTGGCAGACAAATGTTGATTTGTTTGACTGTGTATTTTCTGACTCGCATTATACTAAAGAGAAAGAAGTATAACATTTTTGTAAGGTTACCCTTGCATATATTTTACTAAAAATCTGAAGTCAGTACACAGCATTAAATTGATCAAATAAAACGACATTCTAAAGGTCTCTGCTTTCTTCTTTACCCAATGATTGTTAAATTAATTAAGTTAGAAATACACAGTATCCATATAAAAAAGAATAGCTGATGTTAGGGTTAGGTACCCTCTGTGAGTATAAATTCAGGTTTCCCAAGGCAAACTTTCAGTAAGAAATTTCTTAAAGTATAAAAAAGTATAGAGAAGTCTCTTTAAGTCCTACATTTCAAATCTTATATTCTTTTATACATTATAACTTGTTATCTTTACTTCATTATATATATCATTAATTTTAAAAGAAGGAAGTTTATGAATAGAATATAGATTATTAAAAGCACAATGATGTTTTATTTAGCAAAATGTTCTTTCTTGTATTAAATGTAAGCTGATGATCTAAACCCGTTTTCCCTTCTATCTAATTTTTAGTTCTGTGAAGATACTGTTATCCAAAATACTAAAACTTACCGGGAAGTAAACCACAAAATTTAAGATGGTCACAGTCAGGACTCGGATCTTCATCTTGTCTTGATATTTATTCTCTGCAAGTAAAGTACATGATTATTCTCTTACATTAACCCATTGAATTACTATAAATGACAATTCTTTAAATACTGGAAATAATTTGTATTATGTTCTTTTTTTTTTTTTTTTGTTGAGACAGAGTCTCACTTTGTTGCCCAGGCTAAAGTGAGTGCCGTGGCGTCAGCTTAGCTCACAGCAACCTCAAACTCCTGGGCTTAAGCGATCCTACTGCCTCAGCCTCCCGAGTAGCTGGGACTACAGGCATGTGCCACCATGCCCGGCTAATTTTTTCTGTATAGATTTTTAGTTGTCCATATAATGTCTTTCTATTTTTAGTAGAGACGGGGTCTCGCTCTTGCTCAGGCTGGTCTCGAACTCCTGACCTCGAGCGATCCACCCGCCTCGGCCTCCCAGAGTGCTAGGATTACAGGCGTGAGCCACCACGCCCGGCCAGTATTATGTTCTTTATTGACATCAACTAAAATATCAGCTTAATTAATAAGATAAAAACAATACCCAGGTATTTCTACCTGAGTGCATTGTTAGAAATTATAATACATTGTGGATTGTTAGAAATTATAATACATGGGTGGAGTACTCTATTTGCTAAGGCCAATACCAGTTTAATCAATCAGTGAGAATAAGAAGAATTTTGGCTATTTTCTACAGCTTATAGAGTATCAAGGTGTAAACAATATAACTAGCAAATACATTTTAGACTGAGTACTTCTGTGAGGACTGCACCGAACAAATTCACCCTTATTTTCATGTTAATTATTATCTACTTGTTGCATTTTTTAGAGACCATGTTGACACAAGTTAATTAATTAACACAAGTTAATTTAATGAATCGATATTTAGTCAGAATATAAAGTCTACCCGAGTAGCTCTATTATACAAAAGAGTTACAAGAAAGAGTAGTTATTTAAAAAAAGAAAGGCTCCAAACATTCTGGTTTATTCAAGTATTTACCTTGCAAAGGGGTTTTTCCTTTCAGTCGCCTTCTAGCATTAACTCTTGACCAAATCGGTCTTGTTCAAACAATACATGAAAATGAAATCCAGGCTGAGAAAGCCTAAATCTAAGAAAGACTCCTCGTTCTTCCTTCTTGATTGCAAATGGGGGAGAGAAAAAGCTTCACTTATAAGAGACTGCTTCAGAATTAATCCCAAAACAAAAGAAAGAAGAGGAGGAGTCTGTTGGCTTTTGTGCACACAGCTCTCAGGCGCAGAGTGAACATATTAGCTTATCTTCAAATTCAAAGGGACAAGGCTCAGACTTTAAATATTATGAAGCCTTCTAAAAATTAACTTTTTAGCATCTAGTGCCATTTGCTTCCTATTTTCCTTTTTCAAAAAATTGTTTCTTCTTCTGCTTCTACAGCACAATTTTGACTCATTCTAACAGCATTTTGCATGTGTTGCCATTTGTTAGTTTGCATGGGAATTCACCATACTAGTCTGTGGTTTTCTTAAGGGCAGAACTATGTTTGGTTGTGTCTGAAAAATATGTTTATAATATAGGAGAAGAAAAGTTTAAAAAAATAAGATGGCCCATTACAAGCTTTATTTTTCCCTTTTCTACACGATTTATATAGATACCATGCTGATCTCTCAGGTATCCACTTCCTTGACAGTAAATTTAACACTGACTATATAGCTGTTATCTTCAGTTTCTGAAGCTAATTGTCTACATGGACTCAACCAAAATACATCACACCTATTGTGCTTGAGGTGATTCATTGCTACATCCTCTGAAACCTCCATAAAAATATGAACTTAAATTATTATAGACTTTCAGTTTTTTCTGGAAGGCGTGGTAGAACAGTACTTTTATTAGATAATATAGAGATTCAGTGTGAACTTAATTGGTTTGCTACCTCTTCAAGATGCCTAAAAATTTACTTAGTGGTAATTATAACTCTTTTTTTTAATAAACCCATATACTTCTTCAACAAAGTGTAAGCCTAAAATGGAATAATAATTGTAATATGTGAGTCTTACTAGATAAAAAGACAAATGAGGTCAAACTTTCTGTTATTTATTTTTTCAGGCTTCCTCAATTTTCCCTATCCTTTGGTTTATCTTAATACTTTTCTATAGCTGGCATTCTTTTATTACACAATGGAACAAATATTAAATCTCCAAAGTTATGTCCACCACTGGATTATTCTTTTGGTCTGGCAATGTATTGATGGACAAAGCATCTATGTACATAGTAATTACCTTCAGATCAAAAGCAATGTGTCATGAGTTGAACAATTATAATGTTATCACATCAGTAGTTTGGAAACACCGTTCCCATGGCAATAAATACTGCTCTTCAAGGGAATTGAAGTAATTGTTGAAAAGCCAGCGCAATAATACATGCGTAAGGATAGAATGCCCATTTGATTAGAGATAATATTTATAGGTCGTTTCGTTTCAAGTAAGCCGCCAGCTTCAGACGCAGAATCTCCGGCTGGCACTAGTTCATCTTTATACGATATAAGATAGCTAAGATTTCCGCCTCATGGTTTCAAAGTTGAATCTGGCACAGAAAAATCAATGCTTTGTATGTGAAGAAACTTCATCTTGAAATTATCCTGTTTTTATAGTTCAAAAAGTCCTAATTCATTGTCCCCCTTCATTGAGGTGAATAGCTCATTTATTTTTCCACATGCTTCCCAGTTTGTGACCTACTCGATATTCCTGGAAATTGTCCTCTATGATGTTCATGTAGCCTAACACCAGTGCATTTTCTGTACTAAAATAATCATGTTGAAGAAGGAGCTACAGATTAGGAAACAGGTTATGATGTCCCCATCTAGCTGTGATTCTTATAAGTCCACAGGCATAGCCTCAATTGATTTTCAAAGAATGCTTGTTTTGTTTTATTGATTCTCTAAACTTAAAAATGCCATATGTTTAATGGACAAGAATATGTATCAATTCAACAATTACTTATTGGGTATCTCTGAAAGGCACTGGTGGAAATCGAGAAGTAGAAGACATAACAGCTATCCTCGAAGAATTTATAATCTCTTCTAGGAGGGAAGGGATGCACATGATAACCATGTCCATTGCTGTTTGTTTATTCATCCAAATATTCATTGAGTGCCTATTAACTTTAAAGTGCAGCTTCAGGCCCTGAATGACATAATTAGGAGCAAGATAGGCAAAATCTGACCAATGAGTTACCATACAAAAGGCTATAATTCAGGGGTTTCAACAGAGGGAGAAATTACTTTTTGGAAATGTTTTGGCTGTTTGAAGTTTGGGTAAATTTTGAGAGCTGGAGCTGGGTTAGGGAGGCCTCGTTACATGTAGTAAAAGGCATGAAGAACAGCACAGAAATGAGAATTCTCGCAGCTCAGGTGTTAGGAAGAGGGAATGTCTGATTTCATGCATCTCCCCAACACCCATGGCCTGGGCCAAGAGTAAGATCAGCAGAGCTCTAGAGGAAACCTTGAGAACTGCCATTCAAAGCAAATCCTCTTCCTCTCATGTCATGGTACTCACTGGGGTCAACGTAGAATTTCATATGCTTGTGGTAAGATACATCCTTACTGCACCTTCAAATCTCAATACACGGGAGTGAATTCAAGGACCCCAAACATTTACCCCTTCCTAATCCCAAACTGAAAACACTGCCTTGAGACCATCAAGACTAATCTTATTATGCACTTTATTCCTGTTTATTTCAGTCACCATAGAAAAGGTCAGTCTCCTGGTCACTGTGCATCTCTCACAGTTTATTTTCCAAAGTGATCTGCAAATCCTCTGTTCTGTACTAATTTCTCACCTCCCACCAATGTCTGAAGACTTTCCTCTGTGTCCACAGAGACTTACAATGCCTAAAACCTAGGTCTTGAAACACCCGATGACATTTGTTGGCAGCTGCTGTGAGCTGAATTGTGTCCCCACTAATACTCATTTGTTGAAGACGTAACCCACAATGTAGCTGTATTCGAGATAAGGCCTTTAGAAGGTAATTAAGGTTAAAGAAGGTCACAAGGGTGGCCTATAATCTGATAGGGCTGTTGGCCTTATAAGAAGAGGAAGAGGGAGAGATTCTTTCTCTATGTGTGTTTAGGGGATATTCCATATGAGAACACAATGAGAAAATGGCTGTCTACAAGCTAGAAAGAGAGCCCTCATCAGGAACTGAATCAGCCAGCACCTTGATCTTGCACTTCTAGTTTCTAGAATTATGATAAAATAAATTTCTGTTGTTTAAGCCACCCAGTCTATGGTATTTTGTTCTGGGAAACTAATAATTACTTGATCCTTGCTATTGCTCAGGTAAAAAATTTGGAGTCATTCTTGCCTACTCTATTGCATACCTAACATCCAGTCATTGAGCAAACATTGATGGTTCTGCCTTCAGTATAGATCCAGAACCTATTTCTCACCAGCTCCACCACCACTGCCATCGTGGTCTAGAAGCTATCAATTCTCACCTTGATTACTGCTGTAGTATTTTAACTAGTTTCCTGTTTCCACTCTACTATCATCAGAGATGGCTACAGTGTTCCTTTTAAATACTAGTCAGATTATATCACAAAGCCTTCAGCAGCCATTCATCTCATTAAAAATAATGCTAAAGTCTTAAAAGTTCTGCAAAATATTGTCTCCTAGTAGCTCCTGTATCTTGTTTTCTCTATGGCTCACTCTGCTCAAATTGTATAACCTTATTGTGGCACCTTTAATATTCCGGCCATTCTTAGCCTTAGCAATGAGGAAGAGGAATGAGATTAATCAGAAGCAGGAAGATTGCTTTGGGGACTATTACCCGGACCGTCTAGATCAAAGGTTATAAAGCTCTGAAAAGGATAAGGTTGGATAAAAGCAAACATCATTTATAAAAAAAGTAAAATGATCAGGACAGAATCAGTAGAATACAGTGAGGATAAAGAAAAAGAGTTGAGAATAGTGCTGATATTTATAGCTTGGACACCTGAGTGGATGGTGATTGAGGGGGCAGAGGCTGTGGGAGGCAAAGATAACATTTTCCTTTTCAAACATGGAGCATTTGAGATGTTTCCGTGGTATCTACACAAGTACCTTCAGTTACAAAGCAATTGAAAATGGAGATCTGGAGCTCAGCAATGAAGTGATAAATGTCAGAATGGTGCTTCCCTTTTGTGCAGGGCAGTGTCTGGAAGGGGCATATAGGAGACCTCTGGTGTGCTCGTCATGTTCTACTTCTTCATCTGGGTAGTGGCTTGTTACATGGAGTGCCGACTTTGAAAAATTAATCAGTCTGTTCACTTATGATTGTGCCCCCTTTTCTTAACATTCATGCCAACAAGGGCTAGATGTGAATTTCTGTAATTCAAAAGCAGATGTTAAAATATACTTTTTTTCATTTGGGCTTTTAGTAGGAATTTAATACAAAAATTCCTGTGTGTTTAAGTTCTAGAAAAGGAGTGTTATCTGCCTTCTATTATATTGAATGGGTGCTTGGATCAGATGATCTCTCTTCTCCCATCAGCCCCCTGGCTATTGATACTGAAATTCTCAAAGCCAGTCATATAAGCTTTACAGATTTTCAGGAAGTAAAAATTCTAAGTAAAAATTCCCTAATGATATATTTTTTTAGGCCTTTGGTGGAATGAAAATATCCAATATCCAGTATAATACTCTGAACCATCTTGCCAAGAATTATGTATTAAAAATATCTTATTTTACATGCTCCTTTATGTCAGGGGATTCTAACTTCTTTACATGTTTGAGCCTAAAATGTTACTGCAATTAAATTAGTTGGGTGTTAATTTTTTCAGGTATTTCACATTAATTCTAGATGTAATTTTATAAATGCTAGATATACCACTTCCTAGCTCTTTGACCTTGAGCAAAATATGTAATGCCTCCAAGCCTCAGTTTTCTCATCTATAAAAAGGGTCTAATATTAGAACCAACCTCATAGGCTTGTTGCCAAGATCTAATGTGATTCCATGACCACGTATATAAGTGCTCAGTAATTTTCAACTACGATTATTATTACTGCTTTGAAATATAAATGGTAATCTTAACAGTAATTTAGATACATAATCAAGCTGGAAAACACTTCAGCCTCCTGCATTATTCCTCTGATGCTGACTCGTTTGTGAAGAGAGTAGCCCTGGGACAGGCCTGGTCCACTAGAACCACTAGTGTGGTTATAACTTAGATCCTGCTCCAGGATCTTTGTCCCAGCTCTTTGTTGTACAAAAAAGGTTTATGTGTGTATTACTTTAATAAAAATGTGAAGGATTCTCAGCCCTTGTATCTTTGAATATTACCTCTGTGACCTTTATTTATTGTTTTATTGGGAAAAATTAGGCATTATCAACCTGTGCCCTATGTCTCTTAAACTCTCTTTAATCTGCCAAGGCTCAAGTGAGTTTAGAGCATTGCTTCTTGTTTCCCTTTACCAGTGACCAAAAGTTTTTTAGTTTGTTTGGAGGATGAGGCTTTTTGAGAGTCCCAGAATTATGTGGAGCATCTTAGTTCCAGCTTTATGTCTGGAGTAGGCCCAGTGCACCATCGTC
Source organism: Eulemur rufifrons (assembly GCF_041146395.1). Classification (NCBI taxonomy): domain Eukaryota; kingdom Metazoa; phylum Chordata; class Mammalia; order Primates; family Lemuridae; genus Eulemur; species Eulemur rufifrons. The sequence goes on from NC_091006.1 coordinate 23,446,638, forward strand.
CATCCTCATCTGGGTTTTAAAGTCAAGCCCCTGTGTTACCTTGTCTGTCTGGGGAGCCTCAGAGTCCCTGCACATGTTCTCCTCCCTAGATTTCATTTCCTTTTTGTTTTTGTGCTGTGGAGTTTCCATTATTTTTTTCCCCAAAGTCAGTTACACATTTCAGAATATATTTATTATAATCAATTCAGAATTTTTCAGTTTCAAAAATTTTATGTATATTTCTCATGGCCTGAAAAGTGGGCAAAATGGGAAAGACATTTCAGATTATTTTAGTGGTCATGATGCTTCATTTTTATTCCTTTGATATCTTCTTGTGGAGGTTGGCTGATGAGAGTTTTAACTGAAACTTATTCGCTTATAATTTCTGCATTCCACCCAGTTATCTCATCAAAGCAAAAATTGCCATGGGACAAACTTAAACAGTCAAGGAAGACTTTATTCAAGACTTTTGCAATAGTCACCTGTGCTGAAACAAAGAGGGAGAGATTTTTCAACACTCCTGTGAATTAGTAGCAAAGTATTGGAGGGTGTTGTGTGTGTGTAGAGAGGGGAGGCATAGATCAATGGTGTGGGCCAGTGTGCACATTGCTTTATTTCTGAGTTTGCAAATGCTTTTCTCTGTGATTAGGACATCAGTGTCTGTTACTTAGTGTTTATGGAAGTTAGGCTCCTACCCTCCCATAGAAACTGTCAAATAGAGATGCTATCATCTTTGATGGTTATATTTCAAAGGGATGGCACCTGGGATCCTTAAAAAAGACATTCTTGGGATATAAAGCTGACAAGAAGCTTTTTAAAAGACTTACGTCTCAAAAGAACACAGAAATAATTTTTAATTGTAAGTTTTCTGAAAAAATGCTATAAGAAAAGGGAGGTCAGGGGCAAAGAATCAGGAGGAAACCTGTCTGAAGTTTAGCCAAGCTGAGGGTTATATGAAGGCCTTGATCAACCTTAGATATAAGTATTGCTCATTATTGGGAGTTTTTAGAGGGAGAAGCATATGAATCTTTTAATTCATTTCCAAACCTGTGCGACTGAGAAAATGCATACAGGGAACAAATGAGTTTCAAAAGGATTTATTGAACTAAAGCTGAAGACGTAAAAGTGAACACATTTAAAAAGTGAGAGAGTGAAAGAGGCTGAATTTCTGTGTGATAGAATGGTCTCATTTCTGAAGAGTGATGACAGTAAATTCTCAAGGCAATACTGGCGAAAGTTGGGGTGAGAAGTTTAATATTGAGGCATATGAGGACCTAGGAAAAAATGTTAAAAAATATAAAATTAATTCATAAGTCCTGTAAACATTACCCACTTGTTTTAATATTGCTATTTTCTATTTTTATATGAAATTAATCCCATTCTATATAGACCTCCCCAGAACCCCTGTCTTATTTTCCTGACAGCCTGTAATTCTATTTTAGAGTTAAAGATATCAGTTGTATGTTTTATGTTTAGTGTACAATATATCTTGTTAGCTACATTGAAGGCCTCAGCCATCATTATTATTACCTAGGATGATTTCATCCACTTTTAACAATGACAACAAAGAAAAACTGATAGATAATATATTCCAGCAATCCTTTCCCTGAAATAGTCCTAGATATGTTACTTTTATCTTAAGAGTTCTAGATTCTGGTTCTACAATCTAGACTAGTTCTCCATTATATTGTGTCTAATGTATAAAAAGTTTTCTATATTTTATTTTCTTCACAAATTTTCTTTATTAATAGCAACATTATGTCCTCATTTCCATCTGATCCTAACTGAGGTTGACTCTTGCTATATTCCAGTCAAGAACAATTGCGTACAATTTCTGGACTGTGGCTCACTGATGCTTGTGTCTGAAATTGTATACGTGCCAACTTCCCATTCTGAAGTACCTTCCAGTGAATGTCTTCACACTGGTAACCTCATCAGACTCCTCTTCACCCTCTGAAGATCTTGTTACAAAATATAGTTTCTAGAGTGGTAGAGCTCGGTAATCTTTACTTTGAAAAAGAAGCCAGGTAATTATGATTCAACTATCTACTAAACTATCTTCTGAGATGACTATTTTAGACTTCTAAGCTTTGTGATAGTTGGTTTAAGTACTAAAACATTTGGATTCTAGGCCTGGTTTTGCCACCATCTGTTCTGAATTCGAGCACATGCCATACCTCTGTATTTTAATATATTAATTGAGAGAGTACCTGGTCCCTTTCACAAAACTACAAAAATTAAAATTTAGTCAGACCAGTAGTAAGTAGCTATTATGCGAGGTATTTGTGGGTATACAGAGCACTTTTGAATTTCCTCATCTAAGTCTTTGCTTGTATTAAATTACCTGTTTGCTGAGATGCTTGGGATGAGCCTTTGTGTTGCTTTCACGGTAAGGAAGTAGCATTAATAACAGTTGTGGGAGTACTGGCTGTGGCTGTAGTAGCAGGCGGTGTGCTGCTAATAGTAGCGGAGGTGGTCCCAGCTGAGGCTGTGTTTCCAGTGACTGCACTTGTGGGACTGGTGGCTGCCACTGGGGTGGTGGTGATGGAGTTGGCTGCAGGTGTGGTTGTTGCTGCTATTGTTGTGATGGCTACAACAGTGGGGGTTCCTTCAGGAGGTAGAGTGGTAGCATTTACTGCAGGTGTGGAAAACCTAGGGGCTTCTGTGGATCCTGTAGATGTAGTTGTAGCAGCTGTAGCACTTGCGGCCTCTGTTGCAGGGAGAGTAGTGTCATTTTCTGAGTCAGTAGTGACCTCATTGGTGGAGACAGTTGGTTCAGGTTCTGAGGGGGTAGAGTCCAATTCAGTGGTTAAAGCATCAGATAGAGTAGTAGAGATTGAACCTGTTGGAGTTGTGGCAACTTCAGGAGTGGTATTACCTACTGATTCAGTAGTGGTCTCATCCACTGCAGTTGTAGTTTCAGCAGGTGAAGAACCAGGTTCAGTAGTGGAGGAAAGAGTAACTGGGACTGTGGTGGTAGTGCCTGGTACACTCATACTACCAATAGTAGTGGCACCCAAAGCTGACAGTGTGGTCACAATACTTGTAGAGGCTGCAGTTGTTGCAGTCGTGGCTGCTGTAGAAATTGTGGCTGTAGATGAAGCCATTGTTGCAGTAGTAGCCATAGATGTGGTGCCTGCTTCTAAGGTTGTGGAGTCAGCTGAAGGGGTTGTGGCATTAGTAGGTGGAGTTGTGGCATCTTCAGCTGGAGTGGTGACAATCTCAGTTGTGTTATCTGCTGGTTCTGAGATCGCTTCCTCCTCTATGGTTGTAGCTCCAGAAGGCTGGGTGGTGGTTTTGCTTGGGGTGGTCAACACAGCAGGCTCAGCAGTGGAGGCAGAAGCCCTGGGGGTTGAAGTGGTAGCACCTTGTTCAGTTGTTGTGGCAGCATCTGCTACAGTTGTGCTGGCAGCAGCAGTTGTGTCACCGGTGGCTGAAGTTGTGGCCATACCATTGGTGGGAGTATCTATCCCTGAGTTTGAAGATGTTGCTTCTATTGTGGCAGTTGTTCCCACAGGTGCTGTGGTTGAGGATCCAGCAGTTGTGGTAGTAAGAGTGGATGTAAAGTTTGTTTCTAAGATTGTAGAGTCAGTTGCACCAGTTATGACTCTATCAAGTGGTGTTGTGGTGGCAGCTACAATGGTTGTATCATCTGCTGACTCAGTGGTTTCCTCGCTGGCAGAGGTAGTAGCATCACTGATTGTATCATCTGCTATTTGAGTGGTAGCTTCATCCACTGGTGTGATGGCAGCACTTGATGCAGCTGTGGTGGCAGTGCCAGGTGCAGTGGTGGTTATAGAACTTGGTGCAACTGTGGTTGTGGTACCAGGTGCATTTGTGGTTGCGACACCTGATGCAGTTGTTACAGAACCAACAGAAGCAGTGATAGAAGTTCCAGGTGTTTCTGTAGCAGCAGAACCAAAAGTTGTGGCAGCACTGGCTGACAATGAGGTAGCACCATTGGTGGTGGCACCAATCCCTAGAGTTGTGGAAACTATTGCAGTTGTGGCTTCAACAAATGTGGAGGTTGTGGCTGTAGCACTGGTGGCAGCAATGGCAGGCGATGTGGTATCTTTGTTTGCTGAAGTTGTAGAGGCGGCTTGAGTGGTGGAATCATCTGTGGCTGGGAAAGTGGCATCATCTGTTGTGTTTTCTTCAGTTTCCAAGTTCTCTGTGGTGAAGTCAGATGCAATGGTGGAGGCAGACACTAGGAAGGCTGTGGAGCCAGCCCCGGGGTTTGTGGAGGCTGTGGCACTGGAAGCCGTAGGCTCTTGGGGTGTGTATTCCACTGAAGGTGACCCTGAGACTGGCACAGATGCTGGGACAGTTGCAATGGACATAGGCTCTGTAGATATATCATCTGTTGCTGAGTTGGTGGTTGATGTCACTGGGATTGCGATGGCAGTGGTTAGGGATTGAGTTCCAGGCATTCTAGTGGTTGCATCTGATCCCTCAGTGGTAGTAGTAGTTGCACTAGTTGGGGCAACTGACACAGACATTTTGCTGCTGGATATAGTACTAGTGATGGTGGCTAAAGTAGTGGTAGCTCCAGGTACTGTGGTGATTGTACCAGTCAAGCTATTGGTTAAGTCCGGGGGCTGAGTTGTAATGACTGTTGGATTTGTCTGAGGTTTTGGTTTACAGGAGTGTGGTTTATGAGATGAATGAGGTCGGTGATGTTGCTGCTGGTGTGCATGGGAATGTGGGGCGTTTGGCCATGGTCTTGGTCGAAATGGGCGTAATTGATGAGTGTTGAATGAGCACCTATGTGCTGGATTTGGTCGTGCATAAGGAAGTTTAGTTTGAGGAAATGAATGCTTAGCATGTGGACATGAAGGGTGTTTTGATATAGCAGAGGCAGGTGGGCGTAATGGAAGTGGTTTCTGCAAAGGTTTCCTTTTCCTTTGTGGACGCTTTTTCCGTGCAACTTGACCGGATTTAGATCCTTTTGGTTTAGATGATTTTAACCTTTTTTTGGCAAGTGTAGATTTCCTTTTTTTAAGTGGTTTTACAATTTTGCCTGCTAAAGGAGGTTGTCTTTTTACCCCTTGAAGGGATTTAAGCTGATTCACACCTTTCTTAGAAGATTTAGACTGTCTCTTTTTGGATTGACTTGCCCTTTTATTTGCAGTTAGAGAGGTGGTCTGTCTTTTTTTAGATGATTTTACAGATGTAGTCTTTTTAGGATGTGTTTTTGTAGTCTTAATACCTGCTGTGGGCCCTTTCTGAGGAAGTTTAGAATTTTTTAGGTTTTTCTTTTTGATCAGAGTGTTTTTGGGAACCGGTGGCATGCTTTCTTTTGCCTGACTTGACCGCCTCCCGGCACTTTTAAATAAGGAGACTTTAGATTTATTTGATCTTTTCTTAGAGGCTGGTTGTGTGTTTTGTGTTGATTGAAGTGCTTTAGGCTGATTCACTTGTTTCGTGGCAGGTACAGTAAAGGTTTTTTTAGGTTTCTTTAACACTTTAGTTTTGGCTGTAGACACCTTCCTTTTTGTTGCAACTGCTGCTGGCTGAGTGAACTTTTTCTTGGCAGGTGTAGGTGCTACATTTTTGGATTTAGTTAGATTTTTCTTTTGGGCTTTGGAGGATGCCCTTGTTGCTGCTGCCTTAGTTGACCCCTTTGTAACTGGTGTTAACTGTTTATTTTTTTGTTGGTTTTGAGATTTATTTTTGACTAAAGTTTTTTTGGGCCCTGCTTTATTTCCTATTGCCTGATTCAATTTTTTCTTTGCAGATGAAGACAGGGTATTTTTAGATATAGTTGGTCCCTTTCTGGGGGTTGAAGAAATTTTAGGGGAAGCTTTTATTGCTGTGGACTTAGATGATTGTTTTTTGGATGATGTGTAAAAGGCTGTTTTAGAAGTCTTCAGTGATTTCTTCTTAGGTAGAGATGTTTTTGGAGCTGCTCTAATTATAGGTTGTTTTACTTGTTTCTTAGCAGGTATTGACTGGATTTTTGTGGATTTGTTTTGACTTTTCTTTGTAGCTGAAGATGCTTTTGGTATTGCTGCAGTCTGTTTTGACGATTTCTTGGCAGCTGTGTGTTGAATTTTTTTAAGCTGTTTCAGAGTTTTGCTTGCTTTAAGTGGGGTGTTTTGTCTTGTTTGACTAGGTGAAGGAGGATTCAACCCTATCTTGGTAGAGACCAATGAACTTTTATTAGGTTTGACTTGTAGAGCTTGTCTCTGGGATGGCTGGCCAGAGTTTTTCTTTGTACTTGATGTCCTAGAGTTTGAGGATAATTGGATGGCTGCTCTGTTAGTCAGTACAGGAAAGGATGCAGCCCTAGAAGATTGAGACTTTGATTTTTGAGTATTGAAAGGTGGTGATAGAGCTCTTTGGAAGGATCTAGGGACAGGTGGGGCAGAAGCATGAGAACGGGCTTGAGGTTTCCCAATGAGCTGGGTGGATGGAGGTCTGCTCCGTGATGTCCTGGCAGGGGAGCCATGGATTGCTGGACTGTTGACTCTCTTCCCTGTGGCCTGGTGTCGTGATTGCTGACTCTCACTGAACTGCAGGGAGACAGAATAGAAGATGTTGCCAAGTGAGGCATTGAATTAATTATTGTCTGGTATTTTCATTTTAGTTATAGAAGCTGGTCTGTTCTTTAGGTTGGAAGTTGTTTTGGTTTTGAGTATATTTTAATTTAGAATACATTATAATATAAATTTAAAATAGAGGACGATGGTGGAATAGAAAGTCTCAGGCTTTATTCCTCCTCACAGAAAGTTAAACTAGCAACTACCCAAAGAAAATAACATCTTTATGAAAAACCCTAATACTTGGAAACAAGCATGAGACACCTACATGGTCCACAGAACTGATCAAAACTAAATTGGAAAGGTAAGAGGAACGGTCTTACTTCACATGTGCTACCCATTCCCTTCTCCCAAGTTGGTACAGCATACAAAGAGGATTTCCCTGGGGCCAAGGTTTCTACCTGGGAAAAAGAGAACAGGAAGCGGTCATCTAGCTTCTCTAGCATTATAAATGCTTCCCAGGAAGCCTACTGTGGGATCACCTTAGAGGGGATACTGGGATAACAGCATGGCTAGACCTCCCAGGGTCATGTAGAAACAAAGATAGGAGGCAGAGGTCATAGTGACCAAATGCACAGATCTTTGTGGTACCTCTGTTTCCTGTTTTGCCCCCAGGATTCGGGCAAGTTGCTAGGGGACATGGGAGAGATTTGGGAGCTGAACTTGGGAGACAAGGGGACCCACATTGGCAGAACTGATAGGAGACTACTGTGGGAGTCCAAGATGGGGTGATCTGGGGGAGCCCCCATTCCCCTACAGGAAAGCCATGCTGTTGGACTAGGGTGGGTCCACTGGTAGGGAAGACCCCAGCCCGCAGCACCATAGCAAATGAGTGTGACACATTCAGGCACCCATTTGAAACCAGACACTGGAGGGCAGTGGTAACAAGGGGGCAGATGTCACTCTCATCAGCCAGTTGGGATATTACGACCTCTTCCTCATGAGCAGCCTTGCAGGTCTGGAGAGCCTGCCTTAACGCTCCTCCCAGTGGCTTTCCCTAGTGGCTGGAAAAGTGACCTTGGAGTCTTGTTGAGACTCAAAGCTGTGCTGTCAGACTAGGCAGGGTCCCTTGGCAGGGAGAGCCCCCAGTGCCATAGCAACTGAGTGCAGCATATACAGGCACCCATTTGCAACCAGACACTGGAGGGCAGGGGTAACGCAAGAGGAGTGGAACTCACTTTTGACAGCTAGTCAAAGAATTATGACCCCTTCCTCACAAGCAGTCATCCTGGATTAGAGAGCTTGCCTCAACCATCCTCCCAGTGGCTCCCCCTAGTGAGCAGGGAAACAACCTATGAGCCCTGCTGAGGCTTTGCAAAGACTTCCAGGCTTGCTCAAGCTAACCATGCCCAGACTTGCTCCTCCACCCACCTCTGTTGTGGTGGTGAACAAACAATCCTCTGGGAACTACAGGGCCCCTTCCAGAGTCTGGGGCATTCAAGTGCTCCCCTGAAGGGCTAGAGCTTATTATAGGCACAAAAGAACATCTCTTCCATTGGCTCTTTCCTTTAAGCATCAACCACTGAAAGGGAGAACAAATCTATATCTCATTACAGCATCTACCAACTCAAATAGGGCATGGCTAATTCTTACAAGCATCACCCACTATCTTGGAGATTAAGCTGGGGGTCCCAAAACAATTCACACTGCATGGAAGAGGTGAAGAAAGCAGGGTAGAAGCAACCCAAGGGGACACTGCTTTTAAGGAGAGAAACAAAAATTTTAGGCAGCCCAAACCGTGAGTGGTCTCCCTCTTCCCTGCAGACCTCTGGGATGATTGGGGAGCTGCTCAGAGTCTGCGCAGAGACATTCTACCAGAGAGCAGGTGCAGCAGAGATATGGTGCCTGCCAATCCCAGCTTTCTGCACCCAACACCATCCTGATTGCTCTGGCACATGGAGTGAGGTCTGCTTGAGAACCAGCTTTCAAGCAGTAGCCTTTGCATCACCCCCCCTCCCCCAGGCCAAGGGTGATGCAAAGGCTCAGATGCTCCCCCATGTCATGCCCTGTGATTGGGGACCAAGCAGGTCTCCTGTGTGGCATGGGAGCCAAGCAGCGGAGGAGCCCCAGATGAGACAGGGACCACTCAGTGGGTCTTAGGTGAGGGCGGGAACCTTGGCTGACTAGCAGGTCTGGCTCACCTACGTGGACCCTAGGGCACTGAAACAATCCCTGCACTGCGTGACTGGGCATCGGCAGTCCCCACACTGGTGCAACAGCCCCCCATATAGGCAGCTCTGTCCCCAGTATCCCCAGAGCCAGCACCGAAGTTTTCACTCTGCCTGAGTCTGAGACTCTGCCCCTGTAGCTCCAGGGCCCCCTCCAGGCCTGAGACTCTACCTACCCCTGAGACTCCAGAGTTGTTCCTGGTCCCCAGGACTCCACCACTGAGTCTCCACCACTACTGCTGGGCAGGCAGAACATCCCTGAGGTCCAACACTTCACTCAACACCCCCAGCTCTAATGTTCTTTATGAATTAACAAAAGACCTACATAGTAAGGCAACATGTTACATGACTCTTAATGAAGGAATGGCAGCTATTCTAAACTCGTTTAGAAATTACATAAAAGAGAAGTATTTGATGTTGAATTTGGAAAATTAGATATATAACAAAATTTAACAAAAAATTGAATTTCTCTTGCCTGTAAAAGCTTTTTCTGGGACATTGATTGTTGTGGGCAGAATTGTATAAAGAAATTACAGTGATGGAAGAAGGAAGAATGTATCCTTGGAATGAAACATGGTTAGTTAAATAAAATTGACAGACATGTAAATATCAACTACAATTCTAAATATAGTGGATACTATGCCCTCTGAACAAAAAGAAATACAAGAAACTGGTCAATAGTTCATAATGAAGTCAGAGGAACACAAGAAAAGATCTTTTTTTAAACTCTGTAAGAGATACAAAAGAGAAAAGCTAAGGGGCATAAAATCCAAGAGACCCAAATCACTCAGAAGAAAACATCAAAATGTAGTTGCACAAGTCATGTTTCAGATAAGTCAAATATGTGAAATATGACAGGACATATTACAGGTTTTGAGCATGAGAATGCAATAATAGGCCAGGGGTTGAATGAAAAACTTGGGACATGGGTAAACTCACCCCTACTTTTCACCTCCAGAGAGGAACTTCCTTCAAATGAAGGTGGTGGGTGGACATGGGCATTAAGGAGAAGTGGCAGTCTTGGTATTTTCTTTGCAAATATCGTTCTACTTCTATAGTTCTATTCCTCCAGATTTATTTGGAGATTTTCTCATACCTTACCCTCCTCAACAAATACTCATTCCTCCTTCTGCTTTTCTCCCTTTTTCCCCCGCTTTAATTGCCTTTACTTTTCCCTTTCTCCTCAAATTCCAGGTAATTTTACATAGACATATTTCCATCAATATTGGAAGCAAAAGACAATTGTCCCTGTTTATTTTCATCTCATGGGATTCTATCCTGTCTTAAAAAATGCAGTGCCATGATGTCACTTTCAACTCCATCTCAGTGTTATGTAGCTCTCAATTTTAGGTAGTTCTGGTTTTCAAGTATATGGAATCCTACCTGGAAACAAATGGCAAAGGCCAGGATGAGCACACTCAGGATTAAAGCTTTCATCCTGTTCTTTTAGCCCCTGTAAGTAAAGAAACAAGAGAAAAAATTTGTTAGGTGATTGACAATGAGAGAATGACTTTAACCAAACTTCCCAATGATACAAAATAAAATACTGAGTGGCACTTTTAAAACAAAGAAAAAATTATTTTCCTAAAGTTCAAATGTAGATTTGAAATTAAAATATACAGATACATTTTTTGAAGATAACGTCAGTCTTGGTAAATACAAGAAAATTAGGTTTCCCATTTAGTTTGCTAATGAGATTAATTTTTTAATTTAAATTCCTACATGAGAGTTTCATCTTTTATCAAGAATTATACAAAACTAAGAAGTTCCTCACCTCCCGTCACCCACTCACTGCACACACACACACACACACACACACACACGCCCTACTTGTATCCCCTCCCATCTCCCATCATTTGGAAAAATTGCAGTGGTTGTGGCATAGAATTCTAGGATGGTACATGGCGTGCTATTAGGTTCAGGGGTCAGTTTTATGGAACTCAGCTCCTATATGTATGGTGTGTGACATGGTGTACTATGTATTATTATGTTTCAAGGGCAGGTTCCAAAAAATCCTGAAGATTGTATGATGTTGTTTGACTTTTCCTTTCTTCTTGCCTCTTATATTTTTTAGTCTATAGGATCTTATACATATTATGAAAATATTTTATAAAATTATTATGTAATTGTTAACTTATTAGATGACTTACAAGTCACAATTAAAGATAGTGAATAATCAAATCTATTTCTGACCTGTACTAGTATAATTTTGAAGAGTATGATGTTGATCTTCCTAATATAAGGTAGTTGTATCAGTGGAAAGTGTTTCCATGGTGCCAGATTATTGGGATGAGTATACATAATAAAGGGCTTCTGGTTACCAGAATTTTGTGAAAGGAAAAAAAGAAAATAAAGGCAGCCTATACCTGTCTTAGGAATGACCTAGAGAAGCTCAGTACAAATGAGTTTCACAGTCTCTAGTGCCACGTGGGAATGATGATGGGACCCTAAGTATCACTGGCCTTGGTGTCAACAGATCAACTTTTAGAGTCATTATCAGAAAACCTCTGAAACCATTTGGTGTTTCCATCTGAGTCTGAACTGAATGAGTTTACATCATGCTCTTTCCCTACAAAAAAGAGAGCCATCTTCCAGTGTTCCTCATTTCAGTGATGATGCATTATTCACCCAGTGGTGTATCTGGAATCCTGAGTCAGTCTTGACTCCTCCCTTCATCCTCCAATGTCCATGGACCACTAACTCCTCTCTGTATTTTACTTCCCATTCTGTATTTTCAATCAGTCCACTTCTGTTCATCTTTACTAGCAGCACCTTATTCAAGTACTGTCCTATCTCATCTGGGCCATTCCTTAATTCGGCAAATACTTATTGATTATCTAATATATGTTTGTGCACTGTTCTAGGGAATGGGGCTATAAGGAAGAACAGTATGATGTCCCTGACGTGTTGTAGTTTTTATTCTCATGTTTACCAAAATAATCTGACTCATAGCCCTGCTTTCAATCAACGCCATAGTCATCATGATTTTTATAATATGCAGATCGGATTATTCTAGTTCCCTTTCACTGGTTTCCCATTGCTCTTTATCCTAAAGCCCCCCCCCCCAAAAAAGCTTCAACTGGCTTATAAGGCCCCACCTCTCAATATTCTTCACCCACATCTCTCTTAGTCTCAGCCATATTGCATGAGTGTGTGTGTGTGTGTGTGTGAGTGAGAGAGAGAGAGAGAGAGAGATACTCTTTTCTTCCTCAAAGGCCTTTACATATCCTTATTTCACACAACCATTGCAATAAGGCTTTTTATTTTGCCTACATGTAGGAACAATTTCAATGAAGTTAGTTAATGATGTGTTTGTTGCCAAAGAAAATTCTTATTTTACAGAATGGAATTCTCTCTAGTGTTTGACAAGGAGTCCTTCCTCCTTCTCTTGGCTTCTGTGAAACCACTTTATCCTGGCTTTCAACATACCACTCTGAAATTCTTTCTTCAGTTCCTTCATGGATTTTTTTCCTTTTCCACTTACATCCACTTACATCAGAACAGATCTAACATCAGTCCTATTTTCCCTCACTCTATAACAATGTCCCTGTGTGAGCTCCTCCAACCACCTGGAGACTGCCCCTAAGATTATTAATCAAGCTGGTATATCCAACTGTTTTGGTGTCAGCTCTTTTTGGTTATACCATTGTACCTTTAGCCACGCCCATCCAATATTGAACTTATTAGTGTTCCCTACCTCTTTTTGATTAAGAAACCAGGCATTAATAGAGAAAAAAAGATCCCAGAGTAAGGATGACCTAGAAGAGTTGGCGCTATCGGAACAGTTACCTTGAAAGGGGTGCCTCCTTTGGATCTTGGTCAGTGCTTGCTGCTTCTTCACCCAGCCAGTCCCTATGATACTTGATAGCTGCAAATGTGAGGAGAACTAATTGGATGATTCTCCCATCTAATAAGGCAACCGTGCCTTTTCTATACCCCTCCTACTTTTCCTTATTGGTTGTATTATGTATGTGAATTATTTTAGTTTAACCCTGAAACATTTGCCCTTTGAATTTTCTCTTCTAGGAACATTGGGAACTCTAGCTTATCTTTTACATGAAAGGGGTAAAAATAAAATCTGATAATTAACAAAATTCATAAATTAACACTATGGCCTCTATGTTTATCATTCATTTTAAGAAACCTATGGCTCAGTTTCTTATTTGTAGTTATAGAATAACATTGTCAAATGTTTCAAAATTTTTGGAATTTGATCAACTATATCTTTATAGTTTGCTTCAATATTCTAAAGTTTAATAGAATCGATGAAGAGATCAATTTCTGAAATAATAAAAGGATATAAATAATCTCTTCTCCATTGGGTTAAATGCATTTAAGCACTTAAATCCAATGTTCCCATGTTAGGAGGATTTGTGAAATACATCTACTCTACTGTACTTATATTCAACCCCCTCAAAACCCATTGGACAACCCAAATTTTGAAGAACACACATTAAATCATCTACTAATCTACTTTCTGAATACTTCACTTGCTGTGATCATGCACATGAGAAATGCAGATAGTTTTCATTTGGCATGATAATTTTTATGAATCTTATACTGATTTATTTACCATTTTCACATATTCATCTACGTTAAACTACACACAAGAGCAAATGAAAAATGCACTGGTTCTCAACAAATATACCTGTGAGAAATTACCAGTGTATTTGAGAACAAAAAATGCAAAAACTTTTGTGAGGCAATCCCAGAATAGTAATAAGAGTGCTGAAATTGGGATCAGAAGATCTAGGTTTAACTCTTAGCTCCGTCATTTTATTACTATTTGACCTTGGTAAACTTATCTATAAATGCCATTTTTATCATCTATAAAATGAGAATCATCCCTTTCCTATTTACCTGAATAAGTTGATGTCAAATTAAATTAGAATAGTCATCAGAAAACTTTGTAAGCTCCATAACATTATGTAAAAATATTGTTTATAATTTAACTTATTTGTGCATTGAGTTTTCCCAATAACTCATTATTTGCAGACATATTTAATATAACTCTTAATCTCATCATTACTGGATTTGAAATGATAAGTTTGATTCATTTATTCATTCAACAGATATTCATTGAATATTCACTCTCTAATAGGCACTGTGAATTCAGTAGGAAACAAGACAGGCCCAGTTCTTGCCTTGAGGGGCTAGTGATTTATTTGAAAGAGATATAACACATATACAAAATAATGTCTGTGATTCACTGATCTCGGATTAACTCAGCAAATGTGCTTCCACTCGGCCATTTCTCTTGTGCAACCTTTCTGCATTCATCTTTTCTTCCGAAAACTTTGTGAAGATCAAAAGTCGGGATTTGGCTATGCTTGAATCACTGGGTGCCTGCATGATAATCAATATCATAATAAGGGCTGTGTAATAACAATATGCAGTGTTTTCTTTTCTGAGAATTGAGGTAATCACTTTAAAGTTAACAAAATTATATATACTCATGATTGTTCATTGATTTGACTCATAATTAGGCTTGTCTGCTTTCTCTTTTATATGATTAATCATATACTCTCCTTTACAAAGTCAATATTATTTTAGGAGCTCTGACATATGGTTTTTATTTTGATTGGATATTGGAATACAATAGAAAGGATGCCAGAAGTTAAGGACTTTGTCCTGCATATTCCCCAAATTTGAGTCTATGCTTAACTGTATTTAATTTTGTACAGCAGGTTCTCATATGGACTCTATCGCATGACATTCTAAGTTTAATGTTTATATAAAATTTACTTATGCCTTCTGCAATGTGGACTCAGGGATATCCAGGAAGTTTTAAGAAAGTAGACCATGTTTCTTGTGATCATCAATAAAATGCATTATACAGTGATTAACATGTTATTTATATGGAGGAAAGAGATTATTAATCATTTTACATTTAAGCACCAATCAAGATTAAATAAAACATTAAATACCTAGAAGTATTCCCATCAAATTCTTGAGTATTTTTTTTTTTTTTTTTTTTTGAGACAGAGTCTTGCTTTGTTGCCCAGGTTAGAGTGCTGTGGTGTCAGCCTAGCTCACAGCAACCTCAAACTCCTGGGCTCAAGCGATCCTACTGCCTCAGCCTCCCGAGTAGCTGGGACTACAGGCATGCACCACCATGCCCGGCTAATTTTTTCTATATATATTTTTAGTTGGCCAGATAATTTCTTTCTAGTTTTAGTAGAGACGGGGTCTCACTCTTGCTCAGGCTGGTCTCGAACTTCTGAGCTGAAACGATCCATCTGCCTCGGTCTCCCAGAGTGCTGGGATTACAGGCGTGAGCCCCTGCATCCGGCCAAATTCTTGAGTATTTTAACATGACCTTAACATACTTCTGCTAGATTGTTTTGAAAAAAGTAGGGGAAGAATTTCTGACGTGTGATTTATATCCAATAATTAGAGAAGGGAGTTTCAAACCAACTTGCTCATCTGTCCTAAGATGTAATGTTTTGAAAAATAGGACCATGTCAAATGAATAGTTGAAAATTTAGTAGGAAAACAACTATATGATATCTATTTTTGAAGGGAGGATATGAGTGGTTGAATAAATAGAATCTATAATCTGAGATTAATTTCAAATAGCAGGTGTCAATTCAGAAATAGGTGAGAATTTGTAGGTATAGAATCATTTGAGGAATAATAAAATGTATTAAGTAGATATATCTTTATTCTGATATATATGTGCATATGAAAATTCTAAAACAATGTATTTCAGTTAATTCCAATGGGTAGTATTTGTTTCCTTTTACATTTGCAATTATCTGAGAATGCTTATGTTTCTTTGCTTACAGCTGTACTCATTCAACTCAGCATTATTGCCCCAATCCACCATAAAATATGACCTTTTAAAGAATTGACCAAACACAATTTCCACCAATAGTTTATAATTTATGCTACTAAATGTTAGCTGAATGAATAAGTCAGAATTGAAATATGTTTTTTAACTCTCAATGTACTGCTTTCTGAAGTACTAAAACACCATATTTCAGTTACAGATTTTTGGGATTATTTGGACTCCTAATTCAACAATGTTGCATTTTACTTATAAGCAACCAGAATTTACTTATAGCAAAATAAATATAGCCCATTATTTTGCCATGATCCTTATGACTTTGTAATATGGCCAGTGATGAGAGTAGTATACAGATCGCTATAAAATCTTTAAGAGAAATTCATGACGTCATATGCATTCTTATTTCATTCTGAAACTGGTGAGTTAATGAGAGAGTAAGTTCATTCCATGCTAGTGCTTGCTAATTAGCTGAATCTAACAGGAAGTTACAAGGCCATGGAGCATATTGAGTCAGTTCTTACAGGGGAGCCTCCTGGGACAGAAAGCAGAGTGGACAAGGTGGAGAGGGGATCTGGAAGCAATGAGAGGAGATTCAGCACAATGATAAAACCAGGTGTGGACCCTGCAATTTCCAGGCCATTCTAGCGTACGTGCTGTTGGATATAGTACTAGCGATAGTGGCTAAATTAGTAGTAGCTCCAGGTACAGTGGTGATCGCAGTAGTTGGGGCATCAGCTGTAATGTCTTCAGTGCCTGTTGGCCTTGTTGGAGATGTTGTTCTATGAAAGTGTGGTTTGTAGGGTTCTGCATGTTTATTAGGCAGAAACTTGCCAAGTTGGAGTGGATGAGTTTGGTGCAAACATTGCTAATGTTTTTCTAAGGCCTGACTTGTAGACATCAGCTGTGTGATGGTTGGATGGATTTTGTTTCTTTTATTATAATTTGAGGATAATTAGTTGTCCTTTTTGTTGTTGTTGTTGTTGCAGCAAAGGAGGAGGCAGATGTGGCAGACACAGACTTTGGTTTGGCCTGTTGACAGGTGAAGATGGAGCCCTTTATGAATATTTACAGCTATGAGGCAAAGGCATATGAACCCAGGTAAGACTTCCTGTTGAGCTGGGTGGATGGATAGGCCTTGTGATGCCCAGGTGAGGGAGAGCTGGACTGGTTGACTACTGATGGTCTTTTCTGTTGTCTGGTGTTATGATTGCTGACTCTCTGAACTGTTAAAAAGAAAAAAAAAAAGATATTACTGAATAAAACTCTTGGTCAATTATCATGTGCTATTTCATTAGCATTTACATAAAGTGGCCTCAATTTTTATTATTATAAATATCTCCATCTTGAGACTAATGAAATACCAGGAATTAATTGGAATTAAAACAAATATTTTTTTAAGAAATGGTGCTTTTAGAATTAAGTAGTAAATGGGGCTGGCTGATGGGTTGTAAAAGGAATCTGGACCAATCCATTAATACTCACAGAATTTTCTAAGTAATTCAGGGAAATATTGGAATATAATTTAGAGAAGTCAGTGTGAATTGGTTGGCAAAGCTTCAAAGTTTTTGAATTGGTGAAATTTTACTGCTGTGACTATGGATCTTGCAATTAATTTTTGCTCTTTGCATTGTGAATTGAGTATAAGGTATATACATTATGTATGAGAGAGTAAACAGAGTGTTAAAGAGATTATTACAATAAGGCACCCACGTCTATGAACCTAAACTCTAATGTAATCAGAAGTAACTTGTTTAGAAGTCAATTCAAGAAACTCGATTTTAACAAACTATGGAAAATATTTATTGTGTTTCTATTGTGAATGAAAGCTTTGTGTGAGGCCTAGAATGTTGTGGAAATAATTGCCTATAAAATGAAGAAGAAAACAAACTTGGAAAAATAGAGTATCTAAATGAATTTACACATATTGTTGAAGAGTAACTGAATCTATGGAAATTACAAAAACTATGCCATCTTACAAAAAATTATATGATGCTAGTAAATATATAATTGAGCTGGAAAAGCATGAGAAAATTATTTTATGAGTCTTTCAAGAGTTATTAAAAAAAAAAACAAACAAAGCTGAGTGCTTAAAACTGAGAGACCCAAACTCAGAAAAGTAAATAACCATCTGGTTATACAATCTGTATTTCTGCATATTCCAGTTTGTGAAACAACTGCATGCTTGATGTTTGAGTGGAAAAATGGTTTATTGTGTTTCATTTCTAAGACAGAATCATAGGCTCAGTTAGCCGAAAGAAAACAAGTTTAAGATGAAAACCTCTCCTAATTAGACTTCAGAGGACACTGCCCATCTGTGCATTCATGGATGTTGGAATGGAAGGGCTGCCAAGCCTTTGTTAACAGCTTTCACAAGGTTAACTGTAGTCCTCCCAACCTGCTTACAAAATTTCTCAAATTTTCTCATTGTTTTCTGTCCTGCTTTTCCTTTCACCTCTCTATCTGTTTATCATTGATTCTTGCTCTCTCTCTCCTTTTCTCTTCTGTTCTGAGGAGACATTAAGCAGACATGTTCTTATGATTGCTAAAGGAAGGAAAAGTTTACTACTTTTTATTCATTTCCACCCGACTCTGTCCGGTTTGTAAAAACCCAGTGCCTTCTTCCTACTCTAAAATTTATCTTTCTGTTATATATTTATCAATATTAAGGCGTTCTAGGCTTCCAGTGTATGGAATCTTTACCAGAAAACAAGTGGCAACAGCCAGGATGAACTGAATAAATGTTACTAATAAAACCTTCATCTTGTCCTATTAACTCCTACAAGTTTCTAAACAACAAAATTAATTTTGCATTCATGTTTTGATACCAGCTCAGAATTACTTCTTCTGGGAACCCTTCACTGTCTCTTATTATTTGCACTTATAATGATTTTTTAATAATAATTATTAAATTCATACATGTGTTTATGTAATCATATACTCTATAGCTGATTTCCATGCTAGGCTTTAAATTCTGTGAGAGCAAAAATTGTGTTTTGTGTTTTGGTTACACATGTATCCCATTGTATGTTTCAGTGCCTAGCACATAGAAAGCCATGCAGAAATATTTAATATTTGTTAAATGATTCTAGCTGTGCATATCACTGCAGACATCATGAATATACTTTTCTTTTTACTCACATTTCATTCATCCATGATGTATGAATAAATTTCTTACAGATAATCTTTTCAGTTCCCTAATCTCTGCTTCTTCTGTGGCTTTATATTGTTAGCATTTAAACGTGTGGAAAACCTTCCCTGTTGACAACCTACATTCTACCTCCTTTTACTATCGTATAGCTCTCCTTCTCTTCATACTCAGTCTGCTTGGAAAATAATCTCAACTTCACACCTTTTCTTCCTCTTTAATCCACTGCAATCTGGTGTCTCCCCTCACTACTTTGCTGAAATTAGTATCAAGTTTTTTGGTGGCATCTTTGTTCCCAATACTAATGGATATTTTTTAGTTTATATTTTACTTAACTATTCTGCAGTGCTTAATATTTTCACCAGACCTTCTCTTAAAACTTGTTCTCTGTCAAGTCTCCCCTTCCTGTCTTTTCTCCTAGTTCTCAGCCACCTTCTTGGCTCTACTTCCTTATAGGTTGGGATTATATAGGATTCCATCTTATTTCTTCTACCATCTATGTCTGTATAATTCCTGCACATAGCCATACATTCCCTTGCTATAAGCAGCTTCTGTGACTGATGACTTCCAGGTCTATTGCTGAAACATTCAACTGTTAAATGAACTGTTTGTTTTTCTTTTCTTTTCTTTTTTTTAATTATAGCTGCTTAGGCTATGTCCCCATTGACCTCATAACTTTTTCTAGCTTCTTTTCCTCCATTGAGGAAGTGATAGAAAAATTAATAGAGATCTGATGCAGGAATGACCTAGAGAGAGGGTTATACAACTAGATACCTTGGTAGGAGTATGTTGAATCCTAGTCAAGAGCTGTTCTTTTTTGAAGCTGAACAGTGTCCCTAAGTGTCCTGATGCCTTTAGATGTATATAGACGACAAATGGAATAATTCTTCCATTTGATAAAGTAACTCAGTTTTTCTATGTCCTTCCTACATTTCAGAGGAGAGGAAGATAGTGGTGGTGAGGGTAGAGGAAAATATTTGTGTAGATAGGATTGCTCCAGGTTAATCTTGAAATGGCAGCAACAAAATAAATAATTCCTAAAAACAAATATTTTCCCTTTTCATGTTCTCTTTCAAGACCATTCTAAATCCTTACATTTTGTTTATTATAGAATATAACAATTAATGGTTATTCTAAAAAATTTCTCCTGTGATTTCTAGGCTACCATTCTTTTCCGATAAGTTTTATTAAAAAACATTATGTAGTAACTTAATATTAATTACAGAGTAATTACTATATTGTCACATACTCCTACAATTTTAGGAATTTAAATCAACTCTGTCTTTGCATTTACTTTCTTGTTCTTTTGGTAGAATTGAAATAATCAATGTATGAAAATATTCAAGGAGAAAAGAAATCAAAATTCTTCTAACTGCTTACAATGTATTAAAACATTTTTAAAAATAGCTATATTTGAAAAAATAGGAACATCCTTCTTGTCCACTATTTGAAAGTTAAAATAATAATTATTTTTATTTGTACCACTTTAAAGATTTCTGAATATATTCACAATTATATAAAGCCTACTCTGCCTGGTTGTTACCTTATTCAAATAATTTACCATTTTTGAAATGTAAATATATAATAAATCACAAGCCAGGACAGATGGTAAACATCCTGTGCTTGAGAAAATGCAAGTGTGAGCATTCATCCATATATTTGAAAATTCATTTCAGTGATTGCATAGTAAGGTAGCTCTTACATAGCAAATGTAGTTTTCCTTGAAATTAGATCTGTATTTAAGTCTTAGCTGTCACTTAATATCTATTTGACCTTAGAGAGATTATTTAACTTCATTTGTAAAAAAATAAAAAAGGACAATAGCTTCCCAATTCATATACTATAGAATGTTGTTAGAGTTAAATGAAAATGTTTAATTATGTATGAACTACATTGTAAAGTAGTTTTTAAGTCTGGTTAATAAATTAAAACCTAACAAATTTATACATCAAATTGAATTAACAACTGCTTACCTTAACCGACTTGTATGTAAATAGCATATTTAAAACATTTGTTATAATAAATTCCATTTATTCATTCACTAAAGATTATTAAACCGTTACTGTTAGACTTTGTACTCAGTACTGAGGATACGTCAATTAAAAACAGTGCAAATGAAAGATCAAATGAAAAAGAATGGCCTTCTGTTTCCATGGACTCCTTTTAGTAGATCCAATGTATTTCAAATGGGGAATTCTTCCACTACAATATTTCTTCAAATTCACCTTTGATCTAAAGGGGCTCCTTGAGCTGGGATGCCTGCTAAATAATCAACAATGCAGTAAATGTGCCAGTAACAGAACAATACATAATGCTGTCTTTTCATGAGATTTGAAGTCATCAACTTCCAACTAAAAAGTCCACATACACTTTAGACTGTTCCACTGATTTGACTTATAATGCGATTTGCTTTCTCTCACATTTAATTTTTCCATTTGCTTCAGAACAATAATCACTATGTATTCCTTCATGAAGTTCACAATTATAGTTTTGTTAGTTAGATATCGGGACATAGCCAACGGGGATTTTGGATAAAGAAATTCTGGTCCTTAGACATCAGAAACTATAAGTTGTTTCATTTAAAAACTTTCCGAGGAAAAGATCTTGATCTTTGCTTTAGCTATTCTCTCTATGTAGAATGTTTCCCCCACCTGATATCCACTTGACTGACAATGTTTGCAAGAAGAAATATGGTCTCATGCTAACATTTTACGTTTGTTAAAATATTTTTATATATTCCCTAATGGTAACATAAGGAGATTGTCTTTTAGTCAAAGAGAATAAATTCAATTTTATTAATAAAAATAATTAAAGTAATAATTTATGGTTTTATTTAGGAGTTTCCTAATGTTTCAGTGCCCCAGGGATGGGTGTTTGACCCTCTTCTCCATCAACAGTCACTCTGTTGGTGACTGCATTTGGGTCTCATGGTTTTAAATGCCATCTTCATGCCATCAACTTGTAAATATGTAACCATATAATCTCCGTGGTTCTGACCTCTCTCCTATACTCCAGACTTGCACATCCAGCTGTTTACTTAATATTGCCAATTAAATTACTAAATAGACATCTCAAATTCAATGTTTTCGAATGGAACTCTTGATCTTCCTTAGCCTACAATGAGTACCTGCTATTCTTGTATAGCCTTATCCATCTTTTCAATTTTTCAGACCAAAATGTTTAATCAGTGTGACCTCTTTCTTCTTTCTCTTACCCCTGCCATCTAGGCCATCAGGAAATCCTTCAGAAACTACCCAGGATATCCTACCATTTTGTTTTCTTCATCGAAGCCACCATCATCCCTCACGTGATTTATTTTAGTGGACCTTTATCTGGTCTCTGCCATACCAAAGCCTCATAGCAAGTGTGTGATGGTTTTAGATCCAACCATTTCACCACTTATATTTGCCACTGGCCCTTTATGACTTTCCCAACTTAGCAGTGGAATAATGATGTTTTGTAAAATCTCTATAGATAAATGCATGTGCATGTAATGCCTTCAGTCATTCCACATCCAGAGATTTATCCCATGGAAAGAATTGTGGGTTCCAGCAATGTGTATCACAGACCTGCTTATAAAAGAAAAAAATGGAGAAAATATACCTGCTCCAAATGGAGAATTGCTTACATAAATTACGATGAAATGATAATATGAAGCCTTTTGTGTATGTTGCTATTTAATGATATAGAAAATATACCTACAGCAGAGAAAATATCCAATAACAGCATAGATGTATACACACTGGGTTAGAAGACCATTTTACCCCCTTTTAGGTGGAAAGAAAACATTTTGCTTTTTTTTCCTCCTATTTTCTAAAATTTCAAAATAAACTTGGATCACTCTAGTAATTAAAAAATAAAATATACTCATCCCCTCCCCTCACCCCCATCCCCCCCAGTCAGAACTTCAAGGGTGTCCATTCCCCAGGCAGTGCGCATCGCACTCATCAAGTAGGTATACACCCATCCCTTCCCCCCAGCCCCCACCTCTGTCTGATACCCAATTGGTGTTACTAAAAAATACAAGCACTGTGCCACTTTTTACTCATTTGACAGACTGGTTTCTAGTTATTTTTAATTAATAGATTTTACTAAATATTACATATTTAAAAGTTGGTTATTCTGATTCTGTAAGTAATTCATGATTATGATAAAAAATTAGAAAACTCAAAAAATTAAAATGAAAAATCACTTATAATCACATAACCTTGATAGTTTCCCTTAAAAATAGGTAGGTTAACTAATTATATTTAAATTTTAATAGTTGTAATTATGTAAAAATTATGCATTATATTTTTACACATAAGATATTATATAAGCATATAATTTTATTAAAACTCTTTAATTTTAAATTATTATGGGTACATAATTATATATTTTTATGGGGATATGTGATACTTTGGTACAGGCATACAGTGTGAATTAATCAAATCAGGATAATTGGGGTATCCATCACCTCAGGCATTTATCATTCCTCTGTGTTGGGAATTATCCAGTTCCATTCTTTCAGTTATTGTAAATTATACCCTAACGTATTGATTATAGTCACTTTGTTGCACTATCAAATGTTCATTCTATCAAACTAGCTAACTATATTTTTGCACCCATTAACCATCCCTGCTTTATCCTCCTCTCCCTGCTACCCTTTCCAGCCTCTCGTAACCATCATTCTAATCTCTGTCTCCGTGAGATCAATTGTTTTTACTATTTAGCTCCTACATATGAGTGAGAGCAAGCAAGATTTGTCTTTCTGTGCTTGACTTATTTCACTTAATATAATGTTCTTAAATTCCCTCCATATTGTTGCAAAAGGCAGGATTTCATTCTTTCGTGGCTATATAATATTCCATTATGTACATGTACCAAAATTTCTTTGCCCATTTTTCCACTGATAGATACTTAAATTGATTCTGTATCTTGGCTATTGTGAATAGCACTGCAATAGAAATGGGAGTACAGATATCTTTTCAATATACTGAATGCCCATCCTTTCAATATATACCCAGCAGTGGGATTGCTTATTCATATGGTAGTTCTATTTTCTATAAACTATTTTTTAAAATTATTTTTATTTATTTTTAGATTTTAATTTTTTTATTTCAGCATATTATGGGGGTACGAATGTTTAGGTTACGTATATTGCCTTTGCCCCACCCAAGGCAGAGCTTCGAGCTTGTCCATCCCCCAGACGGTGCACACCACACCCATTAGGTGTGAATATACCCATCCTCTCCACCCCCCCATCTTCTCAACACCTGATGAATGTTACTACTATATGTGCACTTAAGTGTTGATCAGTTAATACAAATTTGATGGTGAGAACATGTGGTGCTTGTTTTTCCATTCTTGTGATACTTCACTTAGTAGAATTGGGTTCCAGTTCTATCCGGGATAATACAAGAGGTGCTAGATCACCATTTTTTTTTTTTTTTTTTTTTGTGGCTGAGTAGAACTCCATGGTATACATATACAATATTTTATTAATCTACTCATGTATTGATGGGCACTTGGGTTGTTTCTACATCTTTGCAATTGTGAATTGTGCTGCTATAAATATTCAAGTGCAGGTGTCTTTTTTATAGAGTATATTTTTTTCCCTTGGGTGAATATGCAGTAGTGGGATTGCTTGATCAAATGGTAGTTCTACTTTTAGGTATTTGAGCTATCTCCATACTACTTTCCATAGAGGTTGTACTAGTTTGCACCCCTAGGCAAAGAATTTATGAAGAAGACTCCAAAAGCAATCACAGCAACAACAAAAATAAATAAATGGGACCTGATCAAGTTAAAAAGCTTCTGCACAGCCAAGGACACATTCAATAGAGCAAATAACCTACAGAATGGGAGAAAATATTTGCATGCTATATATCCAATAAAGGGCTAATAACTAGAATCTATAAAGAACTCCAGCAAATCACCAAGAAAAAAAAATCAAACACTGCCATTAAAAAGTGGACAAAAGACATGAACAGAAACTTTTCAATATAAGATAGACTAACGGCCAACAAACGTATGAAAAAATGCTCAACATCTCTTATCATAAGGGAAATGCAAATCAAAACCACAATGAGATACCACTTAACTCTAGTGAGAATGGCTTTTATCAAAAAGTCCCAAAACAACAAATGTTGCTGTGGATGCAGAGAGATAGGAACACTTGTACATTGTTGATAGGTAGTTCTATTTTTAATTTCCTTAGGAATCTCCATACTCTCTTCCACAGTGTCTGTATTCCCACCAGCAGTGTAGAAAGTTTTTCTCTTCTTCAAACCCTCACCAACACTTGTTATCACTTGTCTTTTTAATAGCCATCCTAACAAGTGTGAGTTAAAATCTCATTGTGGTTTTGATTTGCATTTCTCCAAGGGTTAGTGATGTTGAGCAATCTTTCATATACTTGTTGACCATTCTTTTGTCTTTGGAGAAATGTCTATTTATGTCCTATGTTCATTTTTTAATCAGATTATTTGTTTTTCTGCTATTGAGTTTTGTGTGTTCTTTATTTTGGATATTAACGTTTATCAGACACATGGTTTACAAATCTTTCTCCCAATCTGTGGGCTGTCTTTTCATTTTATTGGTCGTTTCCTTTGCTGTGCAGAAGCTTTTTAGTTTGATACAGTCCCATTTACTTCTCTTTGATTTTGTAGCTGAAAATTTTGTTGTGGTACCCAAAAAAATGATTGCCAAGGCCAATGTCAAGTGTAGTCTTTCAGGAATTTTATGGTTTCACACCTTATTTTTAAGTCTTTTATCCATTTTGAGTTGATTTTTGTAGATAAGGGAAGATATAGGTCCAATTTCCTTGTTTTGCATGTGGATATTCATGTTACCCAGCATTATTCGTTGAAGGGAGTGTCCTTTCTTTTTGGTGCCCTTCTTGAAAATTATTTAATCATATATGCCTGGCTTTATTTCTACGCTCTTTACTGTGTCCAATTGTACAATATATCACTTTTTAAAGAGCATGGACTTTAAAGCAAATCTCAGCTCCACTTGATCAAAATTACTTCATTTCTCTTTCTTTCATATTCATAATAACATGATAATATGTAGTTCATGAGTACATGTGAAATGAGTAAACATATATAAACAAATAGAAGCTTGGCATGTAGTTTTTGCTGTATTACTGTTGATTGTTATGAAATATTATTTGTATCATCATAATTTTATAGTATTTTGTATACAGTAGGTGATAATTTTTTAATTAATGAAATAAATTTTACTTTTTCCACATATTTACTTTGTTTTTTAAGAAATTAATATTAGAAATTAATATTATTAATGGTCATAGATAATGAGGCCTAGCCATGCCATGTTTCTGACCATGCCTTTCTCCCAGACTCTAGCATTTGAATGAGAGAGCAGGTAAGAGTCTAAATCACATCTAGTTATCACATCTGTTGAGGGTTACAGCAGAGAATTAGATGAGTGATCAGTAATGACTTTGTAAAGGCTGAGTGATTTATATTTCTTCTGACATGTTAAATATGAACAAAGCACATAACTGACCTTCTAATTTTCCTTACAATGTTTGTTTAAGGCAAACACTATATCACATCCTTGGATTTTGAATATTTGACAGTTTTTCTAGGTTTGAGAATCTCAATTCCAGAAGCTTTTTGGTGTATGGTGTATGTGTGTGTGCGCGTATGCATGTGTGTGTTTGGACAGATACAAGACTGTGGCTTCCAGTCTAGAGGAGACTGAACATGCATGTCTAGAGTCTCTATCAATTCATATAATTTTGCCACGTATCCATATTTGTGGTTGTGGACACCTGTAGCTTGCCTATGCCTAGAATATGCTATTGTGAATAATTTAGACTAAAGTTAGCAATACCTTTAGGCACTTAAATTTAATGCTAACTCTATAGTTTCTAAGTTCCCAGGGATCACTTTGTGGTCCTCTGTATTGGAACACTGTGGGTTAGCTATTCTCTGGTCCCAGTAACTTAGAGGTGAGGTTAGATGTCCCAGTGTCATCCTAGAGAAGAAGTTATTAATCAGTATTAGATCATGGGCCACTTTGAGAAACTAATGAAACTATGAACTCTGCCTCCTGGTAAACTTGTGTACTCCAACTCACACTAAATTTGCCTTTGAATCTCAAGATTTTTAAGATCCCTGAGTTATTTTCACAAATTCTTCTCAAGAGATCCAGTAGCATTCAATTGGCTTTATTGTGCAAGAATCAAAATATTAAATGTGGCTTGAACGTAAAACATAAGGAGAGAAGAGACAGGAGCTGGATCTGTGAAAATCACATTTTCTTTTGACTGAAGGCAGACAAATGGCTGAAGGAGAGTTTGAAGTAGTCATTTGGTTTCAGCAAAACCTATAAAAATAATGGTAGTTTAGGAATGTAGCACATAGTGTGTTAAAAGTTCTCATGATATGTAGACATTTATTTAGCTTATATAATTTTACTCTTATGTCTGTATCCAAGGGGTTTATCAAATTAAATTTAAATATTTAAGAATGGCATATAGTGAAATGAAAGTAATAGACCTCAGCTAATATTTACAGAAAGCAACTTCTTTACCTGCTTCTTTATAAGTGATATTATATATAGTGGTTTTAATTTAGAAATTTAGGTTCATGAGTTTTACAGAAATGTTAGCTATTGAAATAATTATTATTCCATTAAAAATATAATCATGTAATAATGTATTTTGGATCAACAAAATATATAATAATTACATGTTACATAAATTACTTGCTTTCATGTTGTCAACATATTTTTTTCATTTTGTTTTCTAAAATTTAATAAGCCAAATTTTTATCCAGCTTATTATCTTTTTCTTAACAGATGTCCTGTTAAATAGCAAGTAAATAACACAATTTACAAATTGACAGTCTAAGAAAATCACAGTGTTTTCTGTTTTTTCTACAGGTTAGCCTATTTGGAATTAGGTGATGTAGTAATTATACTCCACTATCTGAAATTAAACAGATTTGGTTTGGCTCTCATTTTGTACTTTCTAGCTGTGATAATTTACTTAACATCTTTAAGCCTATTCTTTTTTATTCCTAAATTTGAGATGGTAATAAAATCTGTTGCATATGGTTGTTATAGGAATCAAGTGACATAATTGCATATTGTTCTTATCATTTGGTAAAGACCTAAGGTATAAGTTAAAAATAAATGTTAATGTTCATTAATTTTACTTTACCTTTTCAATACATTACACTTTATGGATTGATCAGTTTTTAAAATTCTTTCACTTATGCATTCTCACTTGAGCCTCACAGCAACCAGAATTATGAGAAAATAAAATTTCAGTGAGAATAAAGGACCAGACCTTGGTCATTAGGCAAGAAGATGGAAGAAGTGGCCTTCTCTGGTCTAATGCTAGTTCCATCATATCACAGGCAATTGCGTGGTATTTTAGATCATAAAATGTATGGGCAGTCTGATGGACTGGAAGTATTTGTTGGAAAGAAATTCAAGATTTTGTTAACTTTCTCCACAAATTACCGTGCATTTTTTGGCCATTTTCTATATTATTAATCTTTCTCTTTATTTAATTTCTTCTCATAAGTTTCCAGTTATTTTAGACTCTGTCATTATCTGTTGATCCAAATAATAAACAGGAACATTTTGCATCACATTCAATATTCTGAAAGCACCCTTTTAATATTTATGTGTTTTTCAAGTTAAGCATTATAATTCTTTCATGGGTTTATCCTAGAATAGGAGAAATTTGAGATATCTAAATTCAAGGAATCTTTCAGAAATGATATCTGAAATAAAGGAATGCATGGGAAATACATCATTCCCTTTCACGCTGTTCATACCAAAGTGAGAGTATAGGAGCATTGTTAGGAAATTAAAATTTATTTAAACTCATATTCTATATAATTGATTCTAAGAAAATTTATTTTGAGATAAGAAAAATCATGAAAGAGTTAGTGTTTTGCTCTACTGTCATAGTTTGTGTGTGGTAGGGATAAATAAATCTAATAGGTTCTAGACATGTTCCAACTTTGAAAAAAAAATTTGATTAACAAAATCCCTAATTTTCTTCATTTTGTGAAATATTTTTTTTTCTTGGAACAGAGCCTAGTGTTGTAGCAATGCTGTGGTTCTGTCAAATCAAAAAATTTAAGTACCCTATTTTGCCTGCTCCCATAACACACTTAATTTATCCACTTGTACTATTTTAAAATTTATGATTATATTGATAAATCCATGTTTCTTGTCTGGATTGTTAATTTTATTTTTGCTCATTTACCTGTTGTTTTCTTCGATGTTTCCTTAGTGTTTTTATGCCACGGTTGAAGTAACTGAAACTGCAGTAGTCTCTGGGGTGCTTGTGGTGATGGAATCTGAGGAAGTGATGGACTCTGAGGAAGTGATGGACTGTGAGGGAAGGATGGACTGTGAGGGAGGGATGGACTGTGAGGAAGGGATGGGCTCTAAGGAAGGGATGGACTCTGAGAGAGGGATGGACTGTGAGGAAGGGATGGGCTGTGAGGGAGGGATGGGCTCTGAGGGAGGGTTGGACTCTGAGGGAGGGATGGACTGTGAGGAAGGGATGGACTGTGAGGGAGGGATGGGCTCTGAGGGAGGGATGGACTGTGAGGAAGGGATGGGCTGTGAGGAAGGGATGGACTGTGAGGAAGGGTTGGACTCTGAGGGAGGGATGGACTGTGAGGAAGGGATGGGCTTTGAGGAAGTGATGGGCTGTGAGGGAGGGTTGGCCTCTGAGGAAGTGATGGACTCTGAGGAAGTGATGGACTGTGAGGAAGGGTTGAGCTCTGAGGAAGTGATGGACTGTGAGGAAGGGATGGGCTCTGAGGAAGTGATGGGTTCTGAGGAGGCTTCTGGAGGGACTACATTGTTCACCACTGGTTCATTCACAGGAATTGGTGTAGACTCAACAGTAGCAGTGGTGATGATGGTGTGGATGGCAGTAGAGGTGATGGTGGGGGTGGTTGTTTTAGCCTCAATTTTCTTTGGAGGACTGGTAAAAAGTGATGGATGCTGTTGTGGGTGACGTGCCATGGTAGGTGGGCGAGGATTTGGCAGGACTTGCTGCTGAGGAATTTGGGCATGTGGCTTATGTACAGCTGGTTTTGCATAATACGTGTGAAACATATATGGACTGTTGATCAGTATAGCTGGTCTACGTTGGTAGAAATTAGGTTCATAATGAGGATAGCTATTCAGCATATAAAGAATTGGGACATATGAAACTGTTTTCTGATTGAACAATCTTTCATCATTCTCATGGCACTGCAAAAAAATAAATTATGCAGAATAATATTATAGACCTGAATATAGAGATATCTTCAATCAGCATTTTTTGAAATAATGTAGTATTTGACATGCAGAAAGTACAATATCAGACGTAGAGAACCTGGCAATTATATTATTTTACAAAGTATGGATTTGTACATTTCCCTTCCACTTCATGATTTTCAGTATTATAAAATATTTTCAATATAAAAATATAAAATATTTGCTATAAAAATATTTGCTTCAAACAAATTAGATGAAGTGATTCATAATGGCATATATATGTTAAGTGATCAAGATGTTGGGTGTTATAAGTACAGAGCCTAAAGAAATCTCAGGGAGAACTTTGACATGTAATACACATGCGAACATACAAGATCACACACATATACGTATGTATTCTCACCACATATCTGTAATTTCTCACAGATTTTATTAATCTGGAGATTAGCCCGAAGGCACATTTGTTTTTTTTCTAAACTAACTACAGCATAATAGTAAAATAATGTGATGTGGAGGAATTTCTGGATTTAGACTTTCGATTTTCTTTTAAGTTTAATTTTCTCCACAAGGATCAGGTAGGGAGTTTTCTGTTTTTATCTGTTTTATCTGCCTATCAATTACATGCAGCCATAAAAATTTTTCAGTAGATCTTTCATATGAATAGAAATAAATTAAGAAAATTATATACAAAGCAAGCATTTCTCATAAAAGGAGACATATTGAAATGTATTCAAACTTATTTGGGAAATGAGAAAGGGAAGTAAAAACAAGTGTATGAGAAGTATTCAAAGACGGGTCAGAGAGGGATCTTTTCCTGAGTCTTAAAAGGTGGACAGGAGAGATATCAAGCTTTACTTTTGTTTTCATTTTTTGCTCAATATTCAATGCTGAGAGAGTTTTCTCGTATTGTTAAATATACATGAAAACCAAAGATACATGACTTGGATTATGCAATGAAACCAAGACTTTCAGATGAACATCAAGGTTAATTCACATTATCTGTTGCTGAAGTGATTTTTTTTTTGCAAAGATTATTAGATGACTTTATGAAGAATAAATATTTATTTTTGAGACAGTGTCTCACTCTGTCACCCTGGTTAGAGTGCAGTGGTGTCGCTGTAGCTCGCTACAAACTCAAACTCCTGGGCCTAAGCAATCCTCTTGCATCAGCCTCCCAAGTAGCTGGGACTACAGGCATGTGCCATGTTGCCCAGCTAATTTTTCTATTTTTAGTAGAGACAGGGTCTCACTCTTGCTCGGGCAGGTCTTGAACTCCTGAGCTCAAGCAATCCTCTTGCCTCAGCCTCCCAGAATGCTAGGATTACAGGTGTGAGCCCCTGCGCCCATCCTTAAATATTTAGTTATTAGACAGAAGGCACTTTAATATGATTGATTTTTGTAGAATATTATATCTTGGAATTCATATCTCTAATAGAAATAATTAAAATAAACTTACTGCTGGTCGTTCCTGGTTTTGCACCACTGCAGCCTGGGGAGTTCCAGAAAAAGAAATAATGAGAAATTAGAAGTAAAAAAAAGCAGGGCAGACTTGTTTTGTTTTGGCTTAGAAAAATATCTTTTGTGTTAAAAACAAAACTTTTTGCATAATTAGAGCCCTTACATAAAAGTTTCTTAAAGTCTTAATACAAATTGGTTATATGAAATTAACTCACCAAAAAAGGCAGGGTTGATGCCAGGACATTCACAACTAGAAGAAAATTGTTCATTATTGCACCTAAAAATAAATTTTAAAAAATTAAAAGGATTGTTTCTAACAATTTAGGAGTGTTTTGGATGCAATGTTTGCTTTGGTTAAGGAAAAAAAAATAGATGTACAGGTAGATTTAGCCAATGTGAAAAATCTATTTTAACAAAAGTGTTAGAAAATCAAACTTAGAGTAAAAAATTTTTGAATTGAGTTTTTGACAATAATAATAGAATTATTGCAAGTTTAATTATCCAGTCATTTAATATATACCAAGAACCTACTAGGAACAAGGTACTATGCCAAATGTTGAGATTATCAAGGTGAATCTGATATAAGTATCATCAATTTAACAAGCCAAATTTTTATCCAGCTTCTTTTCTTTTTCTTAACAGATGTCCTATTAAATAGCAACTAAGTAACACAATTTATACATATGCCAGTCTAAGGAAATCACAGTTTTCTCTGTTTTCTTGCAAGTTAGGCAGCCCATTTCAAAATAGATGCAACATTGGAAATAAAGTGGCAACATATACAAGTCACTGTAAGAGGAAAGAAAGTGGAAAATGCCACAGAAGTGATTTTCTACCAATAGAAAGTTTCAGTCAAGAGACTCAACAGTCTTTGTGTAGAAGATACATATAAGTGGGACTTGCCTATGCAGAGTTTAATAGAAAGAAAAACATTTCAAGTAGAGGAGCAAACCTTAAGAATATCCATGGACATTTTGATTCAAGTGTTGTATGAGAAGGGAAAGATAATGTTGAAAAGAAAGAGCAGAAAACAGACATTTTAAATGCCAGGTTAAAGAGTTAGGCATGCTTTGTAAACAACAGCAAACAATTGAGTGTTTTTGGACTAAAAACTAGTGTGACTATGCATGTGTTAGGAGGACTGAGTTCTAGCTTTGGTCATGTCATTTTCCTTCCCTGGGTCTTACATTTCTTACCTGTTAAGTGAGGGTTTGAACTGAGAGATTTCTAAAATTCTGTGATTCTGTGATCAATTTAACAAAAGTACATAGGATAAATTGGGAAGTAGGAGTGATGAAACTGCATTCTTCATAATCTACTTCTCCAGTAATCATAAGTGATATGACTAACTTGATTGTTCTTGTAAGTATAGATATGACAATTCCGGTGTCTTTGACTGAAATTTAATTCAAGACACAAATTAGCCTTACTTTGTAAAGGAGTATACAGTATCATACCTTCTTATCTGATTTTTAATAAATTATACTTTTAAACAATGATATATGACACTTTAAACTCTTGATATTTAAGTACACATTGTATTTGTGAAGTGAATACAAACTACATCTTGTTGCAGCTATTGCTATCTCCATACTTGTATAAAATTGAATCACTACAAGCTGAGCTTTAAAAAAGAGAGTCACAGAATTAAAGCCTGGGTAGAGAAAGGGAAGCACATCAGACTCCATTCGCGTCTGGTTCTCAGGTAATAACGACTAGGGAGACTGGCTACTAACCTGCCTTCAGAATGACCTGTAGGATATCACTGAATGGAAAAGAACTTATGTGGAATCAAATCCGAACAATTTAAGCAAACTCATGTTTCCTCTGGTGAGATAGAGTTCCCTATTAATTCTTCACTTGCTAATTAAGATTATAGACTGAAAATCTTTGTATGGTGAATCACAGACTTCTTTTTAATTAACACGAAGTGATACAACACACACACACAAGAAAATATTCTGCAAAATGATATTAATTCTTCCCTTTTTAGCATAAACAGAAATCACAGGGATATGACCATACTTTGTGTATCAGCTTTAAACCAATAGTACTTACATTTGCCTTCACTTCTTGGTAAGAAGAAATAATTTATGAAATGGTAGAACTATTTAGCTCTCCTGAGTATTTGAAAGGTGTGTTTTAAAACAATAATTATACTATAACAAAGAAAATTATGACTTTTATGTAGAAATAAAATTTGAAAGTAAGGAATCAATTTGGATTATTATTATGGGTTCAACTTTCTGAGAAGTTGACTTTTCAAATTTGTCTGTAGGAATAGGTTCATTGTCTTAAGTACCTTCATATTTAGAATTCACAATGTCTTCTACAGTTTAGCCAGTATCAAACCTTGACTTTAATCTAAAGTAACGTTAATAATAAATTCGATCATAAATACCCTCCAGACTCTAAGATGTGGGTTAGACATTAATATTAAAACAATGCTAGGACATATTCAAGTTTAATAATAAAGGCTAAAAGAAAGAAAATAAGATTATAAAATAACTTTGATGATGTCTGAATTACTGTGACAAGGATCACTCTCTCTGGGCATTTCAGTAACATTACCTTTCCTTGTGCCTGTCAAGTCTTGCTTGGCAGTAGGTTGAGTCGGCCTGTCAGTTGTAGAGAAGACCCAAGATAAACAACTGGAGACTAATTAAAGGGTATCAGTACCTTGAGTCACGCTATTCTATTTCCCTCCTACTTTTTACCCAATAAAATGATGACTAAAAGGAAGGATTTGACAGCAGGAGGGTCATCTTTGGGTCAATCTTAGTTAAGGAAATGCAGAGGGGGAAATAGAGTTGTGATTCATAAAGCTTGAAAAAAGAAAAGCTATTCATATCTTTTTTTTCCCCACTGATGAATTCTATCATATATTTAAGAAAGAAATAATATAAAATTTGCACAAAGGTTTCCAGAAAATTGGAGAGGAAGCCATAGTTTCTAACTCATTTTATGAGTATAGTATTATTCTTTTTTTTTAAATGTATCGTTTTAAAAAATGAATCTTTTCATTTTTTATAAAGAAATATAGAATTTAAAAAAATTTATATTCATAATCAACTAATATCACCTATTTGAATTTAAAACTATTATTAAAATGAAAAATAGCTAGCCACAATACTTTCATACTTTAAATGTTTTTTTTTTCAGTTTAAGAACCTGGATTTCAAATGATCCTACATGTAATATAGGCTGTGTTGGTCTTCTTCGTTCCAGAATCACACCTATTGATTTTTAAAAATTAGAAAACTGATCACCTCTTACATATCTCAAAGCACTTCCTTAAAAATTAAATCCATACATGAAACATTTCAATCAATATAAAATGGGAGCCGGTTGCATTTAAGCTGAAGCATATATTCTTCAGTATGAATTTAATATTTACTTATTGATTGATTAACCTCTTATGAATAAACTTTTTTAGAGTTTTAAATTTCAATAAAATAGGTGAACAGTTTGGGATGTAGAATATTAAATTATTGAGTTGGGGATAATTGTTCTTTTTCAAGGAAGCTCGTTTTAACTTGGAACGAGTTACTACCAATATGGTGGATATTTGGGTAAAATATAGCAAAACAAAAAAATTGCTTAGTTAGTTTAGGAGAGAATACTTTCTTTTACATATGTTTCTCTAAAAGTAACATTAACTATGACTTCATTTTGGCTGTGAAGATCTGACCATATTGAGGTATTTACAGGAATCAATGTAGGACTGCCAGAATACAACAAGAAATAATATCAGCATTGTAGTTATGTCTCTATTCCTGTTTCTTAGAATTGTTTCATGTCTTAGAAAGTTAGAAACAATGTTCTGAACCCTAGAATACTTATTCAAATTGTACAGAGTAAGTTGAGATTTTCCATTTCTCGGAATAATTGGCTACTACTGTTCAAGGAGAGATGGCAGAGTTTCAAAACTGCTGAACAAGTTGCTAATGTAGTAATATTGGCCATTTTCTCTGAACTATTTAGCCACAGTGTTTTCCTTTGGTTGTCAGGGTCCATAGTTGGAATATTATGGTCTAGTCAATCCTCAAATTCTGAAGGTGTTCCCTTTCACATGGTAATTTCTCAGCCATTGCTTTAGAATCATAGGAATAATACTGATTTTCAGCTGAGCATTTAATTATTTAGTTCACAAATACCATAGACTCAGAATACTTTTAAAAACATTGTTTTAGCAGGAAAGTATATGCGGTCTCTCCGGAAAGTATTCGGTCATTGTTAATGTAATATACAATATTATGTGGCTGGATACTTTCCGGACAGACCTCACATTTCTGGAACACCTGGGAATGCTAGGAATCTTTCTCCCCCACTGAGAGAAAAACATTCTACAGTAGTATCACCCATTTACTTCAAACAGTAATCTGGCTCTTATGGGGGCTCTGCAAAATTAGTCTTCGAGAACATGCATTATTCTAGCTATTGTGTCATACATTAGGGATAAGTTAGTTACCAAAGCAGGCAAACATTCCTGCCTCTATGGAGCTCATAGTCTACCATATACTTGAATACTAGTGACTTTGGATGTTCCCCATATATATTTATTGATCTAAGGCAATTATTTGAGTGACTGTCATATGAACTAGGTGAACTCTATAATGGAGGTTCCAAAGAAAAGCAAAAGGAGGATCAGAAGTCCTATGCTCTGAACTCTTTCATGAAGCTGGGATGATGCTGAACAAGGCCCCCAAACTTAGAGTGTTTGTAATCTGGAACTAATTCACCAGCCTTGATCTAGTCACATATTAAAGAGCATGGCCTGCTCCTAGAATATCCTTGAATTATGGGAAGAGAACAAGCAGGGTCTCTCGGTCAAGCTACAGCTTCCTTTTATTTAAGTCCTGATAATCAGCATATATTCATACAACCTTTCACACAGTGGTACTGGGTAAGAGGGAACTGTGGGCATATAAGTGCACATTTCAAGCATTGTAGAAAAACATTTTTACAATAAGTGACGTGATGATTATTGACTTGGGCACTCTTTTGCTAACTTATTTTGTTAGCGTTTCTTACATCTGATATATATTTCATCTCTATTTTATCTTCCTTTGATGATATTTACGTGCATGTAGTTTTATTTTTTCTATCTCATTTTATTTCACAGCCACTTCATGAGTACAGGCTGACTTCATTATTGTGTTCTGAAATACAACCGTATTTGGGAGAGTAGTTGCACTGTAAATGACTGACACAGTTTTCTATAGGATTAATTATTAAGGCATCAGAAAATTGACATTTTAGTGTAGAAATTTATATACTTCAGAAATCTTTGCTATATGTGAAAACCAGGGAAAAATATCATAAAATGTTCTTAATATTGTCAATGTTACAGCAAAATGAAATATCAAAATTTTGCTCTTCTGTAGCCAATTCAATTAAATAACGAATAAACACACATACTGTTCTTATTATAAACAAAGCAATTTTTGGAATATAGTAGACAGCCACAATCTCTGCTTGTAGAAAACATCTAAAGAGATAGTTCTTCCTCCTGAACACTTATGGAGAGACTATTTTGAGACTGTGAGGAGACATTTGATGCCATCTGGAGCCCAGAGTGAGTGTCATTATGAATTTAGCATTAGTGCATTAATAAATTCACACCTTAATAAATTTTTAGGGTTCCAGGATTTCTGGGGCTATTGTAAAGACAGAGATTAGGAAATATAAGAAAATTTTCAATTTATATAAAGCATTATTTCCCCAGTATGATCCTAAGTCCCTCTGTAACCCTGTTCTATCTTTTTTTTTTTTTTATTTCAGCATACTATGGGGGTACAAAAGTTTAGGTTACGTATATTGCTGTTGTCCCCCCACCCCCGAATCAGAGCTTCAAGTGTGTCCATCCCCTAGATGGTGCACATCACACTCATTATATATGTATACACCCATACCCTGCATCCCCCACGTCTGCCCAAAACCTGATTAATGTTATTCCTAAATGTGCTTTTAGGTGATGATCAGTGAAACCAATTTGATGGTGAGTACATGTGGTGGTTATTTTTCCATTCTTGGGATACTTCACTTAGTAGAATGGATTACAGCTCTATCCAAGAAAATACAAGAGGTGCTAGATCACCATTGTTTCTTATAGCTGAGTAGTACTCCATGGTATACATATACCACATTTTATTAATCCACTCATAGATTTATGGACACTGGGGTTCTTTCCACATCTTTGCAATTGTGAATTGTGCTACTATAAACTTTCGAGTGCAGATGTCTTTTTTATAGAATGTCTTTTGTTCTTTTGGGTAGATGCCCAATAATGGGATTGCTGGATCAAATGGTAGGTCCACTTGTATCTGTTTAAAGTATCTCCATATAGCTTTCCACAGAGGTTGCACTAGTTTGCAGTTCCACCAGCAGTGCATGAGTGTTCCTGTCTCTCCACATCCACGCCAACATTTATTGTTTTAGGACTTTTTGATAAAGGCCATTCTCACTGGAGTTAAGTGATATCTCATTGTGGTTTTGATTTGTATTTCCCTGATGATTAGAGATGTTGAGCATTTTTTCATATGTTTCTTGGCCATTCTTCTGTCTTCTTTTGAAAAATTTCTATTCCTGTCTTTTGCTCACTTTTTGATAGGGTTGTTTGATTTTTTTCTTGCTGATTTTCCTGAGTTCTAAATAGATTCTAGTTATCAGTCCTGTATCAGATGGGTAGCCTGCAAAAATTTTTTCCCATTCTGTAGGTTGTCTGTTTGCTCTCGTGACAGTGTCTCTGGCTATGAAGAAGCTTTTTAATTTAATCAGGTCCCATTTATTTATTTTTGTTGTTGCTGTGATTGCCTTTGGGGTCTTCCTCATAAATTCTTTGCCTAGGCCAATGTCTGTAAGAGTTTTTCCCACATTTTCTTCTAGAATTCTAATAGTTTCACACCTTAAGTTTAAGTCTATTATCCACCGTGATTTGATTTTTGTGAGCGGTGAAAGGTGTGGGTCTTGTTTCAGTCTTCTACATGTGGTCTATCCAGTTTTCTCAGCACCATTTATTGAAAAGGATTCTTTTCCCCAGTGTATGTTTTTGTCTGCTTTATCAAAGATTAGATGGCTATAAGTGAGGATGGTTTTATATCTGGATTCTCAGTTCTGTTCCACTGGTCTGTGTCCCTGTTCTTGTGCCAATACCAAGCTGATTTAATAACCACAGCCTTGTAGTATAGTTTGAAGTCTGGTAAATAATTACTTCCCATTTTGTTCTTGCTACCTAAAATTGCTTTTGCTAAACGGGGTCTTCTCTGGTTCCATACAAAGCGTAAAATTATTTTTTCTATATCTGTGAAAAATGATGTTGGTAATTTAATAGGGATTTCATTGAATCTGCAGATCACTTTGGGTGGTATAGACATTTTAACAATGTTGATTCTTCCGATCCACGAGCATGGTATGGTTTTCCACCTGTTTACGTGCTCTGCAATTTCCTTTCTCAGTGTTTTGTAGTTCTCCCTGTAGAGGTCTTTTACCTCCTTAGTTAAATATATTCCTAGGTACTTTATTTTCTTTGTTGCTATTGTGAAGGATATTGAGTCTTTGATTTGATTCTCAGTTTGACTGTTATTGGCATATATGAATGCCTCTGATTTGCGTGTATCGATTTTGTATCTTGAGACTTTACTGAATTCATTTATCAGTTCCAGGAGTCTCTTGGTTGAATCCTTGGGGCTTTCTAGATATAATATCATACCATTAGCAAAGAGTGAGAGTTTGATCTCTTCTGTCCCCATTTGGACACCCTTGATTCTGCTCTCTTGCCCAATTGCTCTCACAAGGACTTCCAGCACTATGTTGAATAGCAGTGGGGGCAGTGGAATTACGTATACAGTATATAGTTGTGTACAGTAATATGCTAGGCCTTCCCATTCACTCACTGACTTACTTACCCAGAGCATCTTCCAATCCTACAAGCCCCATTCATAGTAAGTGCCCTATATACAGGTGTATGTCTTACCATATTTTTACTGTACTTTTTCTATGTGTATATATGTTTCTGTTATAATTGCCTACAGTATTGAGTACAGTAAGATGCTATACAGATGCTGTACTAGAAGTAATAGGCTATGCCATGTAACCTAGGTGTGTAGCAGACTATACCACCTAGGTTTGTGTGAGTGCATTCTATGATCCCACAATGACTAAATCATCTAACAACTCATTTCTCAAAACATATCCCTGTCATTAAGTAATGTATAATTATCCAGTTTGGTAATGAATGAATAAAATTTGAAAAATTATATAGGGGACATGTAGGTCCTTCGCTCAGGTAATTAACAGAATAATGGAGTTGAATTTAGCTCTCTGTTTTTCTTTTCTATGAAATCTTCCCACAATTGGTATGTAAACTCTACATGAGTGTGGTATCTACTGTGTCTATTATATTTTATATAGCATACCGTGATCAGGAATACATCAGTTTTATCAGCTGTTTTAGATGGAGTTGGGATTGTTCTACGGTCATTTAGTTTGGGAAACTAACATGATTTTTTAAACTGGCATTTCCAAGAATGTTACCATATGTATGTGTATTGAAAATTTCCAAGAGAGATATTTTTAAGATGAATATTCATTTTGGGGGACATCTGGTGAGATCAATGCTTCGAGAAAAACACTTTGGAAAACAGTGCTTTAGTGGACCCTATACCCATAAACCACTATTAGATTACAAAATAAAATGGAAATTTGATTGACAGGTTTAATTGAAACCATCCCATCAATACAATGATCAAAAGTGTCAGTAACAGGAATGTTGTTACCCAAATTTACTGGAGTAATAGCTAATTGATTTTAATGGAATATATTTGCTTCAGAAATCTAATAGTTAAAAGTAAATGACAAGTTTTTTTTGTTTTTTCTCAGAAAGTTACGATGACATAATGTGAAGTGGATAAAATAAACACTCTAATCTGAGAGTTAAGGACACATAGCAAAGACTTTAATTAAAAAAAACACAAAAAGAGGGATAACAGTAGGTTACTTGCAGAGCTGGTCCTTCCAAAGGACATTTGTCTTGGGCCCCCATCAGGGCTCTGATTGCCTTTGGTCGCTGTGCTGCTCTATTTTATTTCCCTATGAGTGCCTTTCCCTGGTCATATAGTGACCTCCAATCTGTCAGCTGTAAGGTTGGGAAACAATCCCTATAAAATTAATGTACTGAATTATATTGAGTACTGTTGGGTCATCTTGCTATCCCTCCCATAATTTTAACTGGGATCATTGACTTTAATACCAAGGAATGAATATGTAAATGTTTGAGAAACCTTTAATCCCTGGAAATGACCAAGGAAGAAGGCAATTTCCTTGCTCACGTGCCAAGTGGCTCATTAGGCTGGCCTTGATTTGTGGCCAGTTCATGGATGAATGATGGCAGAATTTCCATCATTGATGCTAAGGGTCTCATCTGTGAACAATTTAAGCTTGTGGTGGAGAAACCTAATCTTTGTTCAAAGAGAATTTTTCTAATTTCCTGATAATTAACTTGTAGAGACAATGGCAGCCATTGTGACCCAATGAAAGGCTTATTGTGTGACTAAAATCTTGTTGGATGACTTTTTTCATATACTGCAGGACAGTTTATTTTCATCACCACCTGCTACCTTTTCCATCTTCGTGGGTTTGTGTCTCTAGTGTACATCATGGAATTTGTAGAAATTAAAAAACCAAGGTCTCCCCTATTATGTTCACTAAAGAAGACCAATAAAGATATTGATTAGACAATACTGCTTGATACTTCAATTACATTTATTTTTCTTTTATTAACAAGAATATTGATTCTTCAGGGAAGTGGCTCACGTTTAATTTTACAGTGACCTGAAATAAATGACAAGTATATGGTTATTAATCTCAATGGATCATTTTCTTGATAATTTGTAAGTTTATTTGCATTTTATTTATAAATATTGGCTTAAAAGTATATTTAGTTCAAGGACTGGGAAACTTTCTGCTCAAGAACACTGAGTAGATATAGGAAAGAAGGCAGAGGCCATTAGTAGTAGGTATTAGCTGAAAGTTTCCTAAAACAATCCTCTGGGTCCTAATTTAATCTTTAGTATAGCTATACTCCCTCAATTCAACCAAATTGACAAACCATCCACTTTGTTTTTGATATAATGAGACAATAGAGGCTCCTGCTAGGTCAAACACATAGGATTTTACTATACTCAGACATTCAGAAGCTAGGTTTGGGGTTTAGTATTAGAAAAATCACATGATTTTCTAA
This sequence comes from Eulemur rufifrons, assembly GCF_041146395.1. Lineage (NCBI taxonomy): Eukaryota > Metazoa > Chordata > Mammalia > Primates > Lemuridae > Eulemur > Eulemur rufifrons. Next base: position 23,488,207 of record NC_091006.1, read on the forward strand.
GGACTAGGCTGAACTCTACCTTAAAATCTAGGTCCCCAAGTTCATCTCTTGTGATCTCCATTTTTGTTAAAGTTTCCCTTTATTTACCCCTCTGATTCAGTCCCAAATACACAGTTGTTGATAATGGTAGAAAATGTTAAAAATATTTTGTAAAAATGTTTTAATAAGAAAGGACTTGTTTCTATTATATCACAGCAAATGAGGGATTTAAATGCTATGCTGTTTGGATGATGGAAGGGAACAACATACATATCTTGGAGTGGAGATTCCACCAATTTCTACCAGAGGAAAACCATTGAAATAAATTGGAACTTAATGAGGCTAACTGGAAACATTGTAACACTTTTTCATGAAATGATGCATTCCAGTCAAACAACAACAAATAACAAACTTAAACCCATGGTTGTACTAAGCATACTTTACCACTTATTTCATCTTGAATGGCACTGTGACTTTCCTTCTTGTTTACTTTCCATTACGAGGGGTATTTGCAGAGGCAGATGCAGGTATTGGAAAAGGAAAACCAAAATATCTGTACCAATAACCTGGAGGATATAGGAATGGAGGGTATGGGCCAAATGGATTTCGTGGGGGCACAAAAATCTGTAAAGATGATTCATCGCTGTCACTGATCTGTTGAAAGAAAGAAATTAAAAAGACTTGTTTTACTCTTCACAAAGAAGAGAAATAAAACAGCCTTTTACCATGTGGGTCTTCATTTTTAAGCTTTAGAAACTCTAAAATAATTTACCCTTTTTATGTGTACTATGTACAAGTATTTTATTAATTTGCACCATTTCAAAAAATTGTTTAGAGAAAACCATGTTCCTGTATCTTTCTACTCAAAGCCAGAGTTTTCCAATAATCACTTTTATAATCATAAGGCCAACATGAAGTATTAAGGTCCCATAAAATTTCTCCCTTCGCCTTCATACAAGGTCTTTACCCAAACCACATGGTAGAAACACTCTCTCTTTCCACACCTCTTTTCTTTCTTCCCTGTCTTGGTCTCCATCATCTGTTCATATCCTTATCACTTTCTTTTTTTTTTTTTTTTTAAATTTCAACATATTATGGGGGTACCAATGTTTAGGTTACATATATTGCCCTTGCCCTGTCCAAGTCAGAGCTTCAAGCATGTCCATCCCCTAGACAGTGCACACCACACCCATTAGGTGTGAACATACCCATCCTCTCCTCCCTTCCCACCTGCCCGACACCCGAGAATTTTACTACTTATATGTGCACATAAGTGTTGATCAATTAATACCAATTTGATGGTGAGTACATGTGGTGCTTATTTTTCCATTTTTGTGACACTTCACTTAGTAGAATGGGCTGAAGCTCTATCTAGGATAATACAAGAGATGCTAGATCACGATTGTGTTTTGTGGCTGAGTAGAACTCCATGGTATACATATACCACATTTTATTAGTCCACTCATGTATTATTGGGCACTTGGGTTGTTTCCACATCTTTGCAATTGTGAATTGTGCTGCTAAAAACATTCAAGTGAAGATGTCTTTTTATCGAACATCTTTGTTTCCTTTGGATAGATGCCCAGTAATAGGATTGCTGGATCAAATGGTAGTTCTACTTTTAGCTCTTTGAGGTATCTCCATATTACTTTCCATAGAGGTTGTACTAGTTTGCTGTCCCACCAGCAGTGTATGAATATTCCTATCACTTCTCATCCATGCCAACATTTATTATTTTGGGACTTTTTGATAAAATCCATTCTTACTGGTGTTAAGTGATATCTTATTGTGGTTTTGATTTGAATTTCCCTGATGATTAGAGATGTTGAGCATTTTTCATATGACATTGGCCTAGGGAAAGAATTTATGAAAAACCCAAGGGCAATCGCAACAACAAAAATAAATAAATAAATAGGACCTAATCAAATTAACAAGCTTCTCCACAGCCAAGGAAACTATCACGAGAACAAACAGACGATCTACATAATAGGAGAAAATATTCACATGCTACACATCTGATAAAGGGCTGACAACTAGCATCTATATAGAACTCAGGAAGATCATCAAGAAAAAATCAAACAACCTCATTAAAAAGTGGGCAAAGGACATGAAAAGAAACTTTTCAAAAGAAGATAGACTATTGGCCTATCAGTTTCTATGTCCTTAACACTCAGCTTATAGTTTTAGCCTTGAAACCATGCTTTCCAGATAGCAGGATCTCCATAAATATAAACAATGCCTAAACAAGGCTTTCTCCATTCAAATTTTATGTTCTTTCTCTTAAACATTTGGTTAGTTGTTTAGATCCAAATAATCCTTGAGTGAATTGGCCACTGGTGGAATCATCAAAACTGGCAGATATTGCCTAATGCTAAGGTTTTAAATATTTTTTACCTTCATTGGAATGGGCTTTGTAGAGCTAAAACTGAGTGGAGGAATAGGCAGTTATCAGCCTATTAGGCTAGATAATTCTAATAAAAATATTATAACCCAGTTCATCACAGAGTGATTCAGGTTTCAATCTTGTTCCCACTGTTACATGAGATGCAGAGTTAATTCCCTTTCCACAAGCAGCACTAAAATCCCTGGAGCCTAAACCTTTGTTGAGTGCTAATACCCAAAACTCTTCAAGAATCTCTCTGGAATTTGAGAAGTTTAGATAAATGAGTATCTTTAACCACAGTCAAGAATATATCACAGGGAAAGCAGAGGAAAAGTAACTTACACTTCGTTTGTCTCGTTCCTGGTCTGGAGTGACCTAAAACTCAAACAGTGAAATTAATTCAGCTCATGCTCATGAAAATACACAACAAAACATATACATGAACATGGGCTAAATAATTTGACTAGTTATTACCTAATATAGTTTCATAGTATCCATTTTTTTAAAATCTAGAATTTGTCCAGAAAATATTATAGAAACTATTTTCCTGAAAAGTGTTCATATATATTCTTAAATGGCTCAAATTCACCATTGCACTAAGGCTATGTGGAATTGGATTATGCACTGACCGCTACATGATTTATAATATTTTTGGGAATATAATGCTATGGGGGCAGGTGTTAGGTATTCTGAAACTACAATATACAGTGTGTGGAGGGGAAAATAACCCCTAAGATTTATGAATTAAAACAAAAAATATAGGCATGCTTTGCTTAACAAAAGGGCTATGTTCTGAGAAATGCAACATTAATCGATTTTTGTCCTGTGAACATCATAGAGTGTACTTACACAAACTTGGACGGTATATAGCCTACTACACACCTAGGCTATGTGGCATAGGCTATTGCTCTTAGGCTGCAAATCTGCAGAGCATGTTCCTGTAGTGAACAGTGTAGGCAGCTGTAACACAGTGGTAAGTATTTGTATATATAAACATATTTAAGCATGGAAAAGGTACGGAAAGTATTTGTATATATAAACATATTTAAGCATGGAAAAGGAAAAATACAATATAAAAGATAAAAATAGTATATCTGTATCAGACATGATGAATGGAGCTTGTAGGACTGGAAGTCACTTTGGGTAAGTCAATAAGTGGTGAGTGAAAGTAAAAACCTAGGATATTACTGCACACTACTGTATACTTTATAAACACTACCCACTTAGGCTACACTAAATTTATAAAAACATATTTTTCTTTCTTCACTAAGTTAAACTTAGCTTACTGTATCTTTTTTACTTTTAAAAATTTAAATGTTTTTACGCTTTTGCCTCTTTTGTAATAACACTTAGCTTAAAACACAAACACATTGCTGTACAAAATATATTTTCATTGTTTATATCCTTACTTGATATGATTTTTTTCTATTTACTTATTTTTTACTCTTTAAATTTTTTTGTTTAAAACTAAGACACAAATACACACATTAGCCTAGGCCTACATGGGATTAGGATCATCAGGATCACTGTCTTCCAGCTCCATATCTTGTCCCACTGAAAGGTCTTTAGGGACAATAACACACATGGAGCTATTGTCTTCTATAGTAACAATGCCTTCTTTTGGAATACTTCCTAAAGGACCTGCCTGATGCAGTTTTACAATTAACTATTTTTTTTAATAATTAGAAGGAGTACACTCTAAAATAATGATAAAAAATATAATATAATAAATACGCAGACCAGTAACATAGTCGTTTATTATCATTATCAAGTACTATGTACTGTACATAATTGTATGTGCTCTACTTTTATATGACTGGCAGTGCAGTAGGTTTGTTTACACCAGCATCACCATAAACACGTGAGTAATGTGGTGTGCTACGACATTATGATGACTACAGTGTCACTAGGCATAGGAATTTTGCTGCTCCATTATAATCTTACAGGACCATCATTATATATACAGTGCATCACTGACAGAAACATCATTATGTGGCAAATGACTGTATAAAAATATTCTGGAATGTAGAAATGGATACATACCGGGAAAGCAACAGTGACTGCCAAGATGGCTGTGATCAGAATGAAAGCTTTCATCTTGTTCAGAAATGTCCTAGAAGTCAGCAAAAAGAACATAAATTCAGAAGATCCACTTCTAATACAGATATGTAATTAATAGCTCATTGACGTTGAGTAAGTCACTTATAATCTTAGGGCATCAATCTATTTTTAATGAGAGCATCATTTTTTAGGTAAGATCAAAGATGTTTTGCAATTTTTAAACTATATATTACATCAATTCTTTTGAAAATAAGCATTCACATATTATTCAAGAATAACACGTCTCTGTACTTGGTAATAAAAGTAAAATTTCTGGAATGAAATAGTGCTTTGGTTTATACAGGGAATGTCAGTGTGGAGGGAAGTAAGTAGTTATTTAGTGATCTCAGAAAGTTTAAACCAACATTACATATAACAATGTCCTTGAAATTAATTTAGGTTGTAGAATTATTTGTATTGGTTCCAGGCAACCCCCCAAAATCCAAGCTGTTTAAAAGATTCTACTTTAGATGTTTGGGAAAGGTCATTTTTAAAGTATTTTATTTTAATTTTCATTGCACACTACTTATATCATACACATTATTATAATGTATCAGTTACAATATTGATAATTTATATTTGAGAAAAATGAGCTAAATTACAGATTTAATCAATAATTATATAATGGAGTAGACAATAAAACATAGAACTTTTGCATTTTCTTTTAAAATATTTTATCACAAATACAATAAGCATGTGTGTATTACTTGATTTCAAACATTAATGAGGAATTTTCTCTATGGCATGGTATCAGTCATTATTTCTCTTCTTTGTCATGGTTTGGATGTAGTAGATGTTAGAGAATATATAGGGGTGTTTGGGAAAAGCAATCAAGTTGAAAAGGGGTATTGGCTAGGGGACTTTTGTTGAAATTCCCCTCATTTTTATTTGTTTATTTATTCATAAAGCATTTCTCATATCTGATTGAATGTCAGATGTTACCCTAGGTGTTGTGTATATATAGGCATCTCTCATTTATTGGGCTTTGTTTTATTACACTTTTCAGATATTACGTTTTTTACAAATTGAGGATATTTAAAACTTTTTCATTATTGTAAGATATTATAATATCTTATAGAAAAGATGTTGAGACCTATCTACTGCTCAGGACAAATAGATTCCTTTCCAAGTATTGACAATGCACCTAATCATCCAAGAACTCTGGTGGAGATGTGCAAGGAGATGAATGTTTTTTTCATGCCCATTAGCACAACTTCCATTGTATAGCCCATGGATCAAGACTTAATTTCCACTTTCAAGTCTTATTATTTAAGGAATATATTTGGAGGTCTATAGCTGCCATAGATGGTGATTCTTTTAATGCATCTGGGCAAAGTCAATTAATAACCTGTAAAGAATTCACCATTCAAGATGTCATTTAAGAACATTTGTGATTTATGGCAGGAGATCAAAATATCAACATTAACAGGAGTTTAGAAGAAGTTGATTCCAACCCTTATGGATGACTTGGAGGGGCTCAAGACTTCAGTGAAGGAGGTCATTACAGAAGTGGTGGAAATAGCAAGAAAACTAGAATAAGAAGGGGAACCTGAAGACGTAGCTGACTAGTTTCCAAGGTTTTTCAAAAGCACATTAAGCAAAGAAATAAATAAATCACATCATGGACTCTTCCAGATTATGTTTTGTAGTCGGGATATAGCATAACTATCAACTATCTCCTTTTTCTGCTTCTCAAGGTGTGACACCCATAGCAGTTTATTGCTGTGTGCTGGAGAATAGACGATGTTCTGGATAAGTTAGATGCATCTTCCTGGAACTTTAACTTTTTTCAAGGATTTGTAGGAAAAAGACTTAAGTAATTTTTGTGTTAAAATCAATATGATATGTTATAGAATGGAAGGTAAATACAGCATACATTTTAAAGATAAAACAGGAGGCTACAAAGAAATTGACACTTGTTCATACTTTAGAGAATCTCTAGCAGCACATGTTCCCTTTTTGCTGACTTGAGGTCCATAAAATTCAAAATGATGAACCTGATTCTCTGTAAGGCTCATTCTGCCCTACCCCCAAACGAGCACCCCACCCCTACAAAGATTCATTTTATGGTCACTCTAAAATATGCACTTACTGTGGCAGGATGGTGATTTTAAGGAAAAGTTTTGCAAACAGAAATATTAAAATGATAGTCTAATTACTAAGTTTACAACTGTAAGCAACCATTAGTGATAGCCTCAATAATTTTAATCTTGACAGTTTATAGAAATATATATTGATATATCTATATTTATAGAAAAGACACGTAACCTTAGTTTACAATGATATTTAAGAGCTCTCTTACCTCAACCTTTTCTCTCAGCTCCTTCCCTCTGGTGCTGTTATGAGAAATGGTAAGTGATTGGCCCTGGAATATTACAGCTGTTTTATACACTCAGGGGAGTAATGGAATGGAGAAGTCTGTGGCTTGAAGTTCTCTCCCCTGGGATCAGTCATTGCTTAGTTGAATCATCAACTATTACATTGTGTTGAAATTGGGGAATAACCAATGTCTACAGTTTCATAGAAACTTTGGTTGAGTGACTACCAAATACATTCCTTTGTGTGGTTTTCTTTTTCAAATTTTGTGTATCTTGGATATTTGAAGCTTATCACTTCATATGATATTGCTCCATGCTCTTGTTTGTAATTTTTTTTATTTTCCATAATTAAAAATATTTCTAAGTATCCTATTGGTAATTGTTATAATCTATTGGAAATCACATTTGGTAGTGTTGGGATTTTAAGAAAATAAAGGGTATAAAAATGTTAAAGATGGGATTAAAACTTTTTGCATGATTCTGCTTTCAGCTCTTTGATTTTAGTGACCAAGATCAGAACTTCATAGGTGAGTGAATTATATTTTGGAGCATCAAAGCATCTTGGGTACCTTATAAAGCACAATACTAGGTTGTTTTTAATTAAAACTGTACTTACCACAGAAAGGGTATAGTCATTAAGTGTTGGACTAAAAACTAGAGCCCTCAAAACCTTGTAATCACATTAAATATGCATACATTTTGTATATGCTATTTTCAAGAGTCATCAAACTTGGTCTTTTTACCACTTATTTGAGAGCACTCAAGAATATTGCATCTTTGAGTTCAATTTCTATTTCAACAGAGGTTAGAGTCCATATTATAGTAGTTCATCAAAGCCCCTTCTCTTCCTTTTATTTTTTCTAGAAACCAGTTCTCAAGAAAACTTAAGAAAATACTAACAGCTAACATATTTCTTGAGGACTTTAAGAGCTCAAGCACAAACCTAAGTGCTTTATGTGTATCAAATCACTTAATCCTCCAAACAACCAACTCTAAGAGAAAAGTGCTATTATCAACAGCATCTACTTTACAGATAAAAAGACTAAGAAGTAAAGAAAAAGGAGAAGAAGTAGGGAATGTTAGTTATCATTTACAGGTATTATAACTAGTACTCTGGAAGAGATTGTATTGCACACCAGCAATCATTTGGTTCTGAAACCTACACTCTTAACTAGTGCTTTATACTGTCACTGCAGCAGAAGGTTAGAAAAATCAGAGAAATATTATTCTTTACCCATAACTTAACATTTAACCTTATCTCACTAATTTAAAGAAACCTACTCAAATTTATTAAAACTAGTATCATTATTGTATATTGATTTTCATTTTGACCAATCTAGTATCAGAATACATTTCCCCAGAGATAGGGATGACAGGAATGTGTGTATTTGTGTGTGTGTGTGTATAACATATTATCTACTTCCTTACCCTAAAACCTGTTTCTATTTTTTCTTCGTCCATTTATTCTATCTGAAATTGCTCTAGGAAAAGTTACCAATGGCCACTTAATTGGGAAAGCCATAAATGACTTTCAGTCCTGCATTATTTCACATCTTTTGACATTTCATTGTGGTGACTATTCCCATCTAGAAATGTATTTTTCTCTTTCTTGGCTTCTTAAAACCACTTTTTTTCCTGTTTATTTCTTCTAATAACAACCATAAATCTTATTTTCTGATTCTTTTCCCTTGCTTTATTATACTTGACCATTTATCTTCTTAGCCTTTGCCAGCTCTGAATAATATAATCTATTTCTGACTCCCTAAGCTATGCCTTCATCTAAAACTCTTCTCTCAGTACCCAAAATTTTGTATCCAACTGCACAACCCATCTGTTAATAGTGATGCGATGTGTATGTCAACTCCAACCTATTCAAAACTGAGTTTATTAGTAATATTTTTCCCTCCAAATTTACTCCTCACTTTTATTTAATCCCCAACTGATGGTTATCAATCACTTAGTTATCAAGAAAGAAATCTGGGACACAGCCTGTTCTTTTCTTGTGCTTTCCCTTCCACATCAAATTGTTATTAACTTTTCCTTTTTTGTAAGGTCCTAGAATCAATTTCTTTTATCCTCATTGTTATTTCCTTAGGTTAGTTCCTCATTGTCTCCTGAACTGTTACAATAGCTTCTTAGGTTTCCTGTCTGTAGTATTTTCCCTCTCCAATACAGCTTCCTCAGTAATGCTAAAATGAAGTGGCTTTCAAAAATTTAAAAATGAAAGCCATAGTAAGAAAATGCATTCTACATCATAACTCAGTACACACACACAGACACACACACACACAACTTAGACAAGGGTTTCATAAAACAATTTTTACCTCGCTACATGAGGAACATGCTGAAATTTTCAATTCTATTCTACTTTCAGGTATGTTCTATCGTATTCTAATCCTTTTTATCTTTTTCACTCTGTTTTATTTCTTTTAAATTCTAGTAGTGACACACAAGTTTTATTTCATAATGGAAAGAGAAAGATTAAAAAAGTGGCAGAATGCTAATAATTTATCTAGGTAAAATGTAATTAGCTGTTTAGTGTATTATTATTCTTACTCATGTGAAGGCTTAAAACTTTTCAAAATAAAATACAGGGAAAATTATTTTTTGAAACTTTTTTCCACCTTATTGGTTTGCAAACTTCTTTAAGACAAGGTTGATACATTTTAAGTTCTTAGATATTTGATACTACCATAATAACTGCCCTATAGTAGGTGATCAATAAATATTTGGTGTTAAAGTATATGCATTTGACTTGCTCCTAATGTACTTGGATAAACTGAGATCAAAAAGTACTTTGTTAAGGGAATAAAAAGGAATCTAATCCAGAAAGAGAAAGACTGGTTTGTGTGAAAAAGTATGTGCTGCTACAATGGAGTTTACGAGGCAACTGCACAATACTTTCTGTTGCTATTGTTGATAATATAATATTTTACTGGCAGATTAAAAATACTAATTTGGCAATGTGATATATTGTTGACCCAAGAATTAGGGTATGGAAAACACTGTTTTTCAGTGACATTTTAAAAATAGTTACAGTTTTCAATAATTAAACCTGATTAGTATCCTTGTGCAAATGTGTAGGCAAACCAGGGGGACTCAGTTTTCATACATTTGGTGTGTAAACTTTTTCAAGGTCTTTTAAATATTTAGTTTTAGTATGTTGACCTACAATATTTAATGCTGTACTGTGCACATTGTGGATAATAAATAATTATTAGCTGAATTGAGGAAATGTTCTTCTCTTACTCATGTGTTTATCTTAAGAAGAAACTGCTAGATCTTTTAGGACAATCTCCCTTTACAGATTATTTTTTAAATGAATCTAAGTAACTAAGGAAGAGGAAAAAAGTTTTCACTGAACACTCTTTAGTTGTTATACTTGAAATGACCTTTGTGGTTCATTTTCAAGGTGAAGGTGTCAGCTCTGGGTTCCTGGAAGGTTTTATATTATTTTCTTCAGAAAAGTACTTTGATAGAAAAATCCAACACAAAGAAGCTATACATTTCCAACCTTAGTAAGTCTTTCCCATATGAAACTGGATTCTACTGAGCACTTTTGGCTTTCTTGATCACTGGCTTCCATTTGTGTTGTCCCACAAGTAGTTCTGATTAAGCTAGCAGGTTGCATAAAGCTATAACTACCCTGACACTAAAATTTTAGCTTCCATGAGGCTGTAGGAATAATGAAGTCAAGCCTGGATACCTCCAAGCTAAGTGAAGTAGGAAGAGCTGTAGATTTGACAGGTACATTTGTATTTAGGTATTTAGATCTTCCTCTTTATTAGTTAGTTGTGAGTGGACACATCAGACTCTCTGGATCTCAGTTTTCCCACCTGTTGAGGTAATTGTCTCTAGAATCGAGAATAAAATGAACAGAAATGTATAGAAGAACTCATCATTTATGGAGTCAGACATCATGTACTCACTGTGTCTGACTTCATAAGTAATGGTTTTGGCAGTATCAAAGCCATCGGCTCAGGACACCTTTTGAGTGTAGCCTTATGTAGATCAGACTTCTAGTTACACATCCTCAGGAGTCCTCATATAATTAGGTTCTTTGGCTAATACAAAGATATATCCTAAATAGTAATTGGAACCATATAGGGGCTTAATAATTTAGGTGAATGTGAATCTAAGTGGTAGAATTTTGAAACCAAGCAGTATAATATGGGAGTAATTATTCACACAGTAGAAGCTGCTGTTGCTTTTATGTTACTCTTAATTCAAATAGGTAGAATGAAATGAATAGAAAAGACTAAAAGTCTAAAAACTACAGCTACACAAATTTCCTCTGCAAATTCTTCAGCATGTGATTATTCTTGAAAGGGCAAGGGTGACCAAAGGAAGAGCAACTAGGATGTTTTCCCTGGAAAGAGAGTTGTGAGTGGCTACGTATGAAAGAGATCAAGCAGGTTGTCATATGAAAGAGGTCATAGGGTTATTTTGGGGGGCTCAGATGGCAGAAGTAAAAATTAATATATCACAATATTAAAATACTCTGTAAAAAACTTTTTAAAGATTGAAAACATCCATCTTTGCAGATATTCAAGGAGAGGCTGGGTGACCACAGGCTTACGTGTAGCAGAAGGGATTTTTGTGCAGCTGTTGGAACTGGTTAGATCACCTCTCTGTAACCTTTCAACTATAATACTATCAGATTAGGTGGTACAGGGATGAGACTATCTACCAGAATAGGTTTAGCAACTAGCTAAATAAAAAATCCCTATTATCATTAAAGGATCGGAATTAGCAGTGGAGAAATGCACATTATAAACCACACTATAGGAAACCTTAGCAATGGATTAACTATTACTTCAATAGAAAGCAGAAATATCTTTTGTGGTCTATAGAGTTTGCAAAAATTCAATGCATGCATACTTTTTAGGTAATCATCAGTCTGTTCTGTGAATTGAAAACCACAAGAAATGATTCAACCTTTACTGGGCTTACATTATATGTCAATACTAAGGAGGAATTTTTTTTTATTATTTTGAAAAGTCTGTGATGTCTTTCTTATAAGAGAATGGACACAGGCAAATTAATCCTTGAATTCTCTCCAAAGCCTTTCCAAACATGTATTCAACTAGAAGTGAACTTTGTTGATTCCTGCAAAACAATTAGAACCCTGTGTGTCAATGTTGAAGAATCTGAATGATTCATGAATTCCCCATTACTATGGCATACTTGGCCCTCGGTATTAAAAAGGGAAGTGGTTGCAGAGATTTTGTGCATGGGTTTAGTATCAGCAAGTGCCAGAGCCACAGCCAGACAGCCCTGTGTCCACCAAATTGTTCAGTGGAATGGGCCCAGCTTATAATGGCACCAAGTATGTACTTCATAAATACTTAGTGAGTGAATGAACTAAGCCCTTTAGTGCCTGCTTTGCACATTTCTTTCTGTTCTTTATCAGTTATATCATAGCTTGAAGCCCAAAGGCAACAGCTGAGAAGCCTGTGTATTAACTGTTTCCCATACTCATGACATCATTTTACCAATATAATTTTAATTGATAGCAAATTTTATTAAAATTGTATATATTTCATATGGCTTAAATGATAGAAATTGTCATACTTGACATATACCACAAATAGCTTATGTCACCTATTCCTATACTTCTCATTCCCTCTGTAAAAGACACAATTTCTCTAGTTAAAACTAATACTGGTTTAAATATAAAACCACAAAAAATCAAAGGCCGCCTCCTAGGCACTATCATATATTTTTTCTATAATGTTTGACTAGCACTTAAATATTTTGATATAAAACTCGGTTTACAGTACTGGCACCATGTCTGTGTTACATGGAGCTCTATGGTCTTCCTGTGATTTTTCCTAAATAAGCATTTTCCCCTGATACGTGCTCCTCTTGCAGAGGTTAAGAAAGTGGCCTGCAGAGTCATGTATCTGGATCTGAATCATGCCCACCCACTCACTAGCCGATTTAACTTGGACAAGTCTCTTAACCTTTTATAACCACTCAGTTATTCAGTATTAAAATGACAATAGCATTTTTTCCTAATTGCTCTAACAATTTAAATGAAAAGAATGTTTTCTAAATGGCAGTGTGTTGATAGGAAAAGTACAAACTGGAACTGCTAGTCTCCTTCCGCTATATATCTGACCTTCTCCATTTTCATGGTTCAGAATTTTAAGTTTTGGCCCTCTTACTTTTTGCTTTGAATTATGAAAATACAAGTTTTCTGCATCTAACAAAGATTCTAATTATACTAAATCTTAAAGGATCTATATAATTAGAAAATGATCTATTAGCTATATATTATTTAAGGTAACATTGTCAAAATGCTTATGAAGCTGACAAATGTTTTACATAAATTACTACGTATACACACATGTATATATGTACAAACACACACACATTCACAATAGCAACCATATGGAATAAACTATAAAATTATACCTATTTTATAGAGAAAGAAAATGATCTTAAAAAGTTAGATATGTGGCTGGGTGTGGTGGTTCACACCTGTAATCCTCGCAGTTTGGTTGGTTGAGGTGGGAAGATCACTTGAGGTCGGGAGTTCGAGACTAGCCTGAGCAAGAGCGAGATGACACCTCTATAAAAATTAGAACAATTAGCTGGGTGTGGTGGCGGGTCCTGTAGTCCCAGCTACTAGGGAGGTTGAGGAAGAAAGATCGCTTGAGCCCAGGTATTTGAGGTTTGAGCCCAGTGAGCTATGATGACGCCACTGAACTCTAGCCTGGGAGACAAAGCGAGACCCTGTTTCAAAAAAAAAAAAAAAAGGTGTCTAAGATTATAAGTAAACTATGTAACTGGAATTCAGAATTAGTTCCTAACCACAACACAAGGAACTTGAAATGAATTAGGGAAAAATCCACCTTGTGAATCATAAAGAGACTGTAAAAATCTTAACTAATTTTATAATCTGTTATTTTAAAAACCACTTTTATATTAAAAGAGGCTACATTCAAACTTATTTGAACAAAAGATTACTTTATCATATAGTCTTTTAGTTTTATATACTTTAAATCATAACCGTATATTTAAAAAGGTGATGCATTTTGATTGGGACAAGGAAAGTTTTGAAAGTAGCCACAAAAAGATTTTTTTTATCATAATGGGATACATTAGAAAACAAACATTAATAATTGTTTTATTTTTAAAATGTGTCACATATACAAAATGCTTAATAGAATTTGATGTGATATACAAAGTGTATGGGTAGTATTCTTGTGTCTTATAATTTGGGGACAATTTGTAAACAGGCTGCTTAGCTGTTGACCGTTGCCATTTAACTTATGAAATTATTGATAGAGAGAATCAGATTTTTCCAGGGTACCTTACATTCATTAATTCATTAACCATATATTGTGCTTTTAAGTATTTATTACATACCAAACACTATGAAAGGCGTTGTATAGGTGACCCAGGCCTTCCTAGAGCTTATAGCTTATTAGACAAATTAAACAGAGATAACAATAGAATTTATTTGTGAAATGACTGAGGAAGTACAGTACTATAGAAATACACAAAAGTAAAGATGTGAAAGTCGATAAGGTATTAGCCAAATGAAGAGGGATTAGGAGCAATGTTCTAGACAGAGAGAAGGGAATGGAGTGTGAAATATCAGAGATCAGAGATACATGGCATATTCCATGGAATATAAATGAGTTTACTTTGGTTGGCGTGTCATGATCATGATGTGGGGTGGGGGTATCCAATGGCAGAGGTATCACCAGGACCAAGTGATTATGGACATTTTAAGCCAAGTAAAGGAGTTTGAAATTTAAACAGAGACCAATTGGAAGGTATTGAATGGTTTTAAGCAAAGAGGGACATGATTAGGTTTCCATTTCTGAATAATCACTCTACATTCACAGAATGAATATGGAGAACTTAGTATTTTCTATCGAAAAACAAAAGTTATAAAAATGTGGAAATAATAAAGGCATTTTTTAGATAAAAATTGAGGGAATTCACAGCATCAGACACAAGCTAAATAAATTTTGGAGAAATTTCTTGAGATTAAAGGGAAATTATAGCATATAAAAACTCAGAAAGGAAGAGAAGGAAGGAAAGAAAGGAAGAGCGCTGAAGTTGGTAAACATTCGAGTAAATATAAGGCATTTTTTCTTAAATTCTTTACAAGTTAATTGACAAATGTAGAAGTACCCTTCAAAAAACAAGATATACAAATGGCAAGTAAGCATAGAAAAAATATAACATAATTAATCATCAGGCAAATGTAAAATCAAACCATGATATGCCCCTTCACACTTGTTAAAATAGATAAAATTAAAAAGACAAAATTCTGAACTATTGAATACATGAAACTAAGACCATGCTGAGATATAGATTTGGGAGTCAGTAATTATTTATAAATGCTATTAAAGTCACAATGAAAATATTCATGCAGAAGTTTTTGAGAGAAAGAAGAAAAGAGGCTGGAGTTCAAACTCTGTAAAGGTTAAAATCTAAGGGATTTGTGACAAAAGAGGAGTTTGTAAAAATGATAAAGACAAACAAACAAAACAGACAATTCTAATTGTGGGCCAGAAAGTGAAGCAACTGAATATCTTATATATTGCTGATCAAGATATAAAATAGTATGCCATATTAGAAATTACTTAGCAGTCTCTTATCTGTTGAGTTAGATCTACATCTTGGTTCTTTACTCAAGAGATGTGAAAACATGTGTTTACAAAAAGATCTGTACAAGAATATTCCTTACAGCTTTATTCCTAAAGTTCAGTAATTGGAAAAAACCCAAATGTTCTTCAATAGGAGAATGAATAAAGAAACTGATACACTATATATTCATACAATAGACCACTTAAGCCATAACATGGACAAATCACAAATGCATTATGTTGAATAAAAGAAACCAGACACAAAAGAATATATAGTATATGCTTTAGTTTACATAGATCTCCAGAATAGGCAAAATTAATATATGTTAGTAGAGATAAGAAAAGCAGTTGCTTGGCATGACAATGGAGAGACTAGATGGGAAAAGAGCACAAGGGCACTCTGTGGGGTGTTGGAAATGTTCTGTATCTTGACAAGGTGATGGTTACAAGGTATATATATTTATACACTACACACTTAAAGTGTATATTGATTTAAAAGTATTACTGTATGAGGCTATGATAATAGATTGGATATAGATATAATGATGAAGGAGCGGTCATGCATAGATCCTATATTTCAGTCTTGAACTAATGCTGTTACAATACATTTAAATAGGAAGCATCTGGTGGATAAGGGTTAGTGGGAAAGGTTTTGAGGATTACCAAATGTAAGCAAAGCTGATTTTAGAGAAATCATTCTATGTAGAACTTTTCTGCTCAAACCCATTGAAATTCTAATAGCTTTTTCTCTTTGCCTTTCCCTTGCTGGGCTGAGAGAGGGAGATTGGGATGCCAGGCTTAAAACAAAAAACATAGTTCTAAACGTGTATTCTGGTGATGTTTCCATAAACTTCACACTCTTGTCTTCTTAACTCTGTTGACAATAAAGTTAGAATTTAAAGCCCTTTTATAAAATATTTTGAAGATGTGGATTATGTCATTGATAGTAATTATAGTATTCAGGTGTTTAAACATGGTTGCTGCAGATGAACACCTAAACAAAATTTAACATTTTTTGGTAACAGATTGGATACTGAACAGTCAGAGATTAGGCAACTTATTTTCAAGCCTTGAGTCACTCAATTGGATCCGTTAAAACTATCCAGAATAATAAATTCCTGTTAATATTGCCTGAAATAAATAAATTCAGCATGTTTAGTCTGACATTAATGTTTCCTTCAAAATATTTATTCTTGAATTAATGCTTATCATTGTATTATTTTACTAATGTAGTACTTATCTGCTGTATGCTCCTACATGTTTAATACTATATTTATGTAATCCCCACTAGTATTAGTCAGTGTTCTCCAGAGCAGCAGAACCAATAGGATATGCAGCATACCTTGTTTTATTGCACTTGGCTCTATTGCGTTTCTCAGACACTGCATTTTATTTTGTACAAATTTAAGGTTTGTGGTAACCCTGTGTCAAGCAAGTCTATTGGTGCCATTTTCCCAGCAGCATGTGTTCACCCCATTAGCATTTTTTAGTAATGAAGTATTTTTAAGTAAGGTATGTATTGTTTTTAGACATAATGCTATTGCACATTTAATAGACCACAGTATAGGTGAACATACTTTTATATGCACTGGAAAACCAAAAAATTCATGTGGCTTGCACTATTGTGATGTTTGCTTTATTGCATTGGTCTGGAACTGAATCCACACTATCACTGAGGATGTATGTGGATATATAGAAAGAAATTTGTTATAAGGCATTTGCCCATCTGAGGATGGAGGATGAGAAGTCCCAGCATCTTCCATATGCAAGCTGGAGGCCCTGGAAAGCCAGTGATGTAGTTTTAGTCCAAATCCAAAATAAGTCCCAGGCTCAGTCTAAGTGCTTGAGAACTAGGGGCTCCAATGTCTGAGGCAAGAAAAGATGGATGTTCCAGCTCAGGCAGAGAGAGCAAATTTGCCTTTCCTCCACCGTTTTTTTTTTTATTCAGGCTTTCAGTGGGTTGGATGATGCCCTCCTGCCTTGGTGAGCATGATCTTCTTTACTCACTCTACTGATTCAAATGCTAATATCTTCTAGAAACATTCTCACCCGATAAATAATGTTTTACCAGGTATCCCGTCATCCATTAGCCCAGTCAGGTTGACACATAAAATTAACTGTCACACCATATTTTTCAGAGTATTTATTATTATATCTCTTCCTATTGCCAAACTCTTAAGTTGATCATAGCTTTATACTTAGTTTTATAGTTTTTCATGGGTTCTTACCGTCCCCTCTTGGGCAGAATAGTTATGTTGTGCATATCTTTCCTGTTTAGTCTCTGGCCACCTCTTTGATCCTCTTTCTTAAAGAGAAAAAAGGAGTACTGCTTTAGGATTTATTCTAAGAGCTTAATATGAATTATGTCATGTAATTTTTTCAATGATCTGTGAACTGTTGGGATTTGGGGACATGATGAATGTTCACAGCTGTTGAACATCTGAGTCTTTTCCAGACATCTTGTTGTCTGGCTCCCTATGGCATGGCCAATGTTAAGAGACTAGTCAGTTACCTAGAACTACATTCCTTAGGCACATGAACTTAGGGAAAAATAATACAGAATACAACGAAGGTGGAAAAGATGAGTATTGGGTTACTCTTCCACAAGAGTGAGTGGCAGATTCTAGGGTCATAACATCACTAAATGCTGACACAGGTAAGATTCTAAGAATTGTGATCTACTGTAAAGTCTGGAACACCTAGTAAATTTATTAGAAACCACTAATACATATTCATTCATTCACTCAGCTTATTCATTTTTCCTTTCATGCACACTCACTCACACCCATCAACACACAAGTATGTAGTATGTTGAATACCAGTTTTCCCATTTTCTCAGAATTTCAGCCGACAGTCCAAAGCTGAGGAAACAAGTTAAAAGTACAGGTAGTTTTATATTCACATGTGAAAGGGGGAAAATTAACATTTTCTGAGTACTTTGTATGAGCCAGGTATCTTGCATGTGTTATTTCATGTAGTCCTTTCAGAAATTCTGAAAAATATTGTTATCTCCAATTTACACCCGAGAAAGCTGACACTTAGACAGGTTTAGTGACTTGCTGAAGGTTCAAAACCAGATTGGAAGCCACATCTGATGAAATCCAAAATCCATGTCCTACTATCTATAGGATACTGCATCCCCAAAACAAGCATAGATCTTCTGAGGACTCTGTCCTTTTGGGTCAGAACAGCCACCTCTCTGTGTGGCTGTGTCATATTGGCAATATGCACTTTATGAAATCTGTCACCAAATAGTTTTGATTTTCATGGGGAGTGCATCAGAAGGAAGCTGACTGGTCTCAGGGAAATAATGATATGTCAAAGCTAAGCATATATTTTAGTTCATCAGTCCGAATCACAACACTCATCATAAATCCAATGACAGTATATCTTTATCCTAATAGATGACATCATTTTCCAGAGGTTTCCTTAATTAATACAATTATCCAATTGATTTAATGATATTAGCTTTATTTTCAGTGTTGTTATATTCTACATTAGGCAATGACAGAATAATTTGAAAGGAAATATAGTTTTGTGAAAATAAGACTCATTACATGATTGTATTATTTTTTTCTATGACATATTTAAAGAGTACAGTATCATTTATAAGTGAAAACAAATTCAGGAGAAGAGTCAAGATATTTTGTATATTCCAAAGAACTGATATTGGTATTGAGGAAGCAAATAGCTTGAAATAATATCCAAAGCATCACCATATCTTTTTCTCTGAAAAACAAGATAAAAGAACATCTTAATACAATTAGATTGTTTTGTGTAAAATTTCCTAGGTATCTTATAAATGGCTTATTAAAGAAATAGAATATTTTCACTAGTGTTGGGATTACATAGAGCAAAGGTCATAAAGTACTGAAATCTTTTTAGTATTTCTGATTAAATGACTTAAATTGCCTTGCACTGTACAAATAGTACACTAATGAGGAGATTTTCTAAAGAGATACTAATACTATTCATTCTTGATTGTATATTTATAAACTTTTTTTTATCTTGAGAATGCTGAATATTCATTTTCATAGAAGGAGGGATCAGAAGAGACTTACAAAGGTAGCAGGGAGGAGTTCAAAAGACTTTGTCCTTTAGTTTTCCCTTCTGGTTATGCTGTTTGCTTTTGAATGTGCGTGTTTTACTCTTTGGTGCCATTCCTAGCCTACTCCTCCATCAAACTCCCACCGTAGCCTCATGGCCAACCAAAAGGATTAAGACAGGTAATTAATGAAGTTTAGGTTTGATACAAAAGTCACAGAACTTGAAATTTCCTTGTCATTGTGCAATTTCATTATCATTTTGAGGTTTTATTTTATTTCAGGCTAATACAAATACATTGGCGTTGTTACAATCTTTAGCATGCAAAGTGAAATGATGATTTGGAAGAACTGATTCTGTATAGAGTGTAGACTGTCTTTTATAATGAACCTACTATATTTAGTACTTATGTTGTCAGAGCTTAAACTAAGCTTATGGTATAGGCAGACATGTTCAAAATTTAATTTTGATTTTAAAAATTGTTAAAGTATGATAATTTTGTAGATATATATATAAGCACCAACTTATTTTTCATAATTATTTTGGTAAAAACTCTTAGTTCCTCTGACAATTTTTTTCTTTTGTTTTTTGATTTAGGCATTATGGCACTTAATGCATGACTTTTGGCAAATACTTACCAAGAACACTGAACGATTAGGTAGGACATCTTATGGTTCTTTCAGTTTATCAGTCTTGGTCTAATGGGAAAAGGACACTCATAAGAAGCTCTCTTTAAATTAAAATTAAATTATATTCTTGATTATCAAAAATAATTTTTGGCCACCTCACCTTATTCAGGGTTAAGACCACATATTCTACCATATCATTAGTTGTCTTATTATTTCCATGACTAAGTCCTATAAATTAAGCATGAACTTTGTATATTTTCCATTAGACTACAATTTCTTACAGAAAATGAATTTTTGATTACCTTCTCTTCCAGGAGCTCTGGGGTAATAGTTGGGTTTACAGCAGAAGTGAAAACTTTGGTTGTGCTGGGTTTTGGTGAAGTTGAAGGCGTAAAAACTCCTTCATTGTTATGCCTAAAGTTTTTCACTTCTTTTTGTAAATGTGGCATCACTCCTGCTGGCTACAGAGAATGAGAATGAAAACAAAGTGGTTATAGGTTCAAGTAGAAGGTCAAAATTGGAAAGAATACAAAGCAACAGGATTGAAATGCAAAGCGAGCATTATATTCAAGTAGTAAGCGTCTTTTTTAGTTTTTTAGACCATAAGCTAATAGAAAGACTATGAATATATACCAGCAAACACAATTGTCTCTTAATACCTGCTTTTAAATAAAGGTGCATAGAAGAATACCTGGCATAGAGTACTAAAAAATATTTGACGAACTGCGTGAATTGTATCTTGACTGGCAAAAGATTACAGGAGAAAGAAGCGATAATTGTTGATGGAATCAGAAAAAAGTTGGCATTAAAATGAACATTAGTGCAGGGACCTGTTGCTTGTCACTTGTTGATAGTAGTCAGCAAATTGTTGTAAGGAATCTTACCATCACAGCTATTTCAGGAGCTATGCCTAAGATGGAATCAAAAGCTAGTTGCTGCTGTCCTCCTGGTATAGCCTAAAAAAAAGAAAAAAAAAAAAATTAGAAAGTTTTTAAAACTCTAAATTAATGATATGTAAAAACAGGCTCTTTGACCACCCAAAGGAGTTAAGCATTCCTCAACTTAGTTTTTAGATTTGAAAAAGAGCAATTCCTACTATTACAGAACCTGCTGGACACTCAGCTCTGTATCATCAGTTCTGGAAGCTTTGCTTCCTAACATTCTCTGCTAGGCCCTGGTGTTCTCCTGTTGAGCATAAACAATCCTACAGAACACTAACATCAGACATAGTTAATAAAAAACAAGACAACATCATAATCTTGTCTAAAGTAAGGTCACTGTGCAAGTCGCAAAAACACCAACCACCTTCATATCCTGGCCAATACGAGTGACTTTTGCTTCTTTTCCAAGGGCATCCTTTGACTTGTGCCATTATCCTTGCCTTCTCTGTGAGAATTCTTAAGATACTTGATCACAGAACTATCCTCACTTCTTAAGAACACTCCAGAGCAAGCCACCACTTCTCTGAATTCTCCCCAAAATCAACTAACACATGCCCAAATCCTAGGAGAAGTTATTCTCATACTTTCTTATTAAGACACCCTATGGTTTCCCATGTGTGTTCTTCTCTTTGTAATGAGTAAATAAATCCAACTTTGTCCAGTTACAAATGCGTTCCTGGTGATCTTTAGCTGAAGGGCATTTACAGATTTAATTGACAATGAAGCAATAGTTTCAAAGAATTTTTTTTTTTTAATGAAAATTACACATTTACTCACAGGTTCTGCTTGTTGCTGAATGTATCCAAATTGAGTATAGAATGGTATCTGTTGGATTTTGAAAATGCATTAAATTTACTATGATGATTTTTGTCATAAGTGTGATAATTGGTTACTTAAAATTATATATCTTTTTATTATATATTAAAGGTTTTTTAAAATTTTCATATGTTCCCATATGTAAGAAGTATTGTTAAGTTAGCAAGAACCTTATACCATATCATTTCTAGGATAAAACTCTCTTTCCCTTTAAAGCAACATGGCTTACTTAGCATTAATAATACCAGTTATTTACAGCATAATTTTGAGTTTTCTGTAATTTGTCATGGCACGTTTTAGAGTGATGATTAAACTATTTTAAAAAGACATTTTCACTCTAACAAAAACAATGTTAGTTATGTATAAGCCACTTGAATTTATATTAGAATTCTAAAAATTTATTGCAGGTATCTTTCATTAGGTAGGTATTATTTTTTGCTTTTTATTATTTTTTAATAATCACCACCACACACACGCACACACACATACATCTATGTAAAGGTGGATGCTAATAAATTTTAAATGTGAGAAAACTTCATTTTCCAACGTGATTCAGCTTTTCGTCTGGTTTTATCATTACTGACATTAGTATTTAAAATCTAGCCTTGGAAATACTAGTTTAGATTTGGAAAAGAGTAAAGTAATTATTTCTATTACAGAGCTTGTTTGACACTGAACTCTCTATCAGTTCTTCATGCTCTGCTCCCCAACATTCTCTGCTAGGCCCTGGTGTTCTCCTGTTGAGCATAAACAATCCTACAGAACACCAACAGATTTGTCAACACAAATGGCATAGAGAAGAGGGCACTATGTCCTCTTATTCCTACCAGTTCAAACTGTTGAGTATGGGCATTCAATATACTCAGGTACTCTTTTCTCTGGGAGTTTACCTTATTCTCTCTATTCTCAGGTGGAACTAGTCAGATTAAAATCAAATATTTATAGTACCTGCTCCTCATATTGTTGCTGCCCTGGTTGTTGAGGTGATGGTGTGACTGTTTGTTGAGGTTGTTCCCAGGGTAGGAGCATGTAAAATGGATAGTACTGAGATATCTATTTGTAAAAAGAGAAGTATACAAGAAAGTCCATTAGATCAGCATAGGCCATACTTTTTATCTTCTAATGTCAATATTATCTTACAGGTGTTTTTATCTAGCAGCTTTACATGATTAAATATGGACAAAAGAATGGATGCAGCAGTCCTTCCCAAACTTTAAAAACAACTTGCATTCCATATGTTACTGGACTTTGCTTTTTTCTTTTTCTTTCTTTTTTTTTTTTTTTTCTTTTTTAAGATGCAGTCATGCTATGTTGTCCGGGCTGGCCTCGAACTCTCTCCCACAAGTGATCCTTTCCCCTCTGCCTCCCCAGTCACTGGAACTATAGGCATGTGTGCCACAGCACCTGGCTGCCTGGCTGGATTTTGATGCATTGGGGTTAGGTTCAAGCATATGTGATTTCATAACTACCACCAGAGATTCTAGTGTAAAGCCAGGGTGGAGAGTCACTGGTTTAGTGGTTAGAGAGGGAGGTGTAAGAGGTGGAGAATTATATTCCAACTCAGCTATTTACTTCTGAGGGATTGGGATTTTGATCTCATTTGATCCTTAAAATGAAGTAATTCTATTTGTCATATATCTAATTCTCTAAATGCTTATGTTATAGAATGAGATAATGTCTAGAAGTAACTTTGGTAATGGGAGTGGAAGTGGAACAAAATTATATAATTATAATTACAGTAGAGCCAAGTGGTGTAACTTTTTGTAAAAAAGGTCAGTGCTCTGCTGAAGAACAATATAATTTATCTATAGCCCTATTTCTTAACATTGGTAGGGTTTTTCATATTAAAATAACGATTCTGTTAGTTTGCATTAATTTTTTAAAGATTCTCTTAATGAAAATTACCATTATTTAATTGTAACATGGAGTTAAATCAGAAATAAACAAGGAACTGGAAATGTTTTGAGCAGAATTTCATAACTGCCAGTTGACATGGGGAAGTGTGTCTTATCTCTACATCACGTATTATCAGTTTAATGCATCTCCCTTTGAAACAAAATTTAGGATTGGGTAAAGTCATTCCATGGTATTTC